>NC_135500.1:78847186-79191561 GCF_052857255.1 Amblyomma americanum | reverse complement strand
TGCTTTGCGCCTTTAACCAAGGATGAACAATTACCAACTAGCCCAACAAGACAGTCTTTATTCTGCACCTCCTTTGAATTGGTCAGCATAGCTCCCAAAGCATACAAAGAGTTATGTCTTGCTATCCTGTTCCTAAGTTTTATTTCTTTACAAAGATGCTTTAAGGAGTCATAGAGACTGATCCTTGTTTCTTTTGTACCTGCTTAAGAGGTGGTGTTTTTTTTTTTTTGGTGCTAAGTAATTGAGTCTCATGAGTTGCCCAGGACTTATTGGCTCATCTTTTTCAAGACATTCATTTGCTAGGAATGTGCTAGTCAATTAATTCAATTATTTTTAAACATTATCCATAGCCCATTACAGTATAAAATTTGGCTGGCAGCAGTGAAATCTGCTAAGAGGGATTCAAGCTTTGTGTGGATGGAGGTGTGGTCATCCTTTACATAGAGGTAAACGCTTTTGAATCCTGCATGTGCTATGCTAGAACTAATAGACATGAATGAGCTCTGCGATAACGCAGTTATGGTGAGGAGTCACTTATTCTTGGAGTGACTACAGCGTCACTAATGACAGATGGTCTGTTAGTAAAAATTAAATCGAGGATAGGAACACCGTTTCTTCCCTGCCTTGTTGGTTCCCTAAACAAATTGATACAGGTCATTCGCTAGTGTAAACTCAGAAAATCCTGCTGACAAGGCGCTTGGATTAGTCAATGCATTTGTTACTAATGTTATTATTACTAATTTATTTATTATTATTACTAATCATTACTAATTACAATGCATTTATTATTAATGACAACCTCATCTAAGCAACCTCGCAGGTCCAGTAATGACCTGTACTAGATTCCAAAGGGTGAGAAGGTCCATTTTGGCCAAGTGAGCGCTCTAGCACTGTACTTATGCCCGCCATTTCATTGAATGGAACTGTCATTTCACTATGCTATTATTGCGCAGCCTACAGTTTGTCTAATAGTCGTGCCCGCCCATTTTCTAATCACATCATAATTTCGTATCTGTCACGGATCTCCCTGGAGAACACTCGGATTGAAAAGAATGGACTAGGCGACAGGCGTATCCATACAGACATACATTTAATACACCCTATGTGACACAAACGCTAGCACGCAAACTTACAAAACTAACACAAAACTCAAAGACTATCAATACACACGACCCGGGAACACTACTACAAGCATCTACTATTAGCGTTCTACTGTTAGCGGTCGGCGTTCGTGCTCACAGTTGGTTCAGTGTGGATACGGCGTTGTATGGGTACAGTAGCCGGCGTCAAGATGGCGTTCGACGTGCTGCGGTTGGTGTCGCTGGCTGCGTCGTGCAAGCTCCCGGACCAAGCGCCCATGGAGGTGATGTGGTGTTGTTGGCATTGGGGGCACCACCCGGATGGGTGGCAACACCGCTGGAGACACCCTGGGCATAGCAGGTGGTAGCGTCGCCCGTTGACTCCCCAGAACTGGCTCAGGAACTGCAGGAAGTCTACGATGCGAAGCCGTAGAACGCGAGCTCACCGGAGCAGCAGCCAGTGTCGCTCTCCTCCAGCCAAAGCGTCCCTGACCCGCCAGAGCCTCCACTTCTCTGTTCTTCCTCCCATGCGTCGCTCTTCCTCGCCCTTGGCTTTAGTCCACGTAATCCTTGTCATCGTCTTCTCCTTCTTCTCTTCTCCACCAATCATCTCTTCCCAGCTCACTGAATACTTCATCTTCTTTAGTCTTCGGTTAATCCACGTCGTCCTCATCGCCATCCTCTTCTTCTTTTTTACACCTTTCTCGTTCATACTTTTATTTCAGACTCCCTATTATATGGGACAAGGGCCCCCTCTCTCAAGAGTTTTTCCATGAAAAACTACTCACATCATCTTCGTCTTCGAGCCTTTCAGCCAGCCAACTAACTTCTGTGGCGATTCTGGATCCAGCACACAACACACCGATGTACAGCACACACCAAAAGCACACCACTAACACTGCATACCAAACTGCATTTTCGGGATATCAACACACCATTGCCGTTGTCAGTACGGTGTCCTTAATGCGCATGTTAATGTCCACAACACACTCCCTTGGATAATCACATAACAACAACCACAAGATACATCCCAGATACCTAGCACAACAACAACAACCAGATACATCCCAGAGATACCTATAGAGCTGTTCAGTTGGCTCTACTTATGAAGTCCGCTCCAATGTTATCTCTGCCTTTAATATATTCCACCTGAAATGAGGATTCTTGCAAGGTCAAACTTCATCTCATGACTTTACTGTTCATTTTGGCCTTTGTTAAGTATTCAAGCAGCTGATGATCCGTTTGAATTCTGAAATGTCTCGCATAAAGATAAATGTGAAATTTCTTTATCGCCCACACCACCTCCAAGCATTCCTTTTCAACAGTGGAGTAGTTGCGTTCACTAGCCGATAATCTCTTACTTGCAAAAAATACCGGATGTAGCTCGCAATTCTCTTCTTGCAAAAGTACAGCTCCTAAAGCTCGGTCTGATGCATCAGTGCGAAGCACTAACTCTTTATCCAAATTCGGAGCAAGCAGAACGGGCGGTTTTGCCATATGCCATGTTAACATCACGAATGCGTTTTCTTGTTCAGCTGTCCAATTCAGCTTATTGCTTGCCCCCTTCTTAGTGAGTTCAACAAGCGGATCAGCTATGTGGGCATAATCGGGAATAAAGTCGCTGCAGTATCCCGTTAAACCCAAGCACAACTGTACTTCTTTCTTGGTCGTCGGTGTCTGGGCTTGCTGTATTCTGACCAAGATGTCGTCTTTCGTCGCGATGTGGCCCATCCCCAGCTTGTGTCCAAGAAAAGAAATGGCTTCAAAGCCCACCTCACATATTGACGGTTTTATGGTCAACCTGGCTTGCTGAATTCTATCAAATAGTTTTTCCAGCGTAATTGCATGCTCTTCCCATGTATCTGTTGCCACAAGGATGTCATCAATATAGTGTTATACATTTTGGAGCCTATCCAAAATCTTCCTCATCAGCTTCTTGAATATTGCGGATACTGTCTTCAAACCAGAAGGCATGAATTTAAACTTGAATAAACCTGCCGAGCAAGAAAAGGCAGTCTTCTCTTTAGACGAATCTTTTTTGCCAATACCCTCTAGCTAGTTCAAATTTAGAAAAAGCCTTTTGTGAGCCACCTTAGCGAACACCACGATCGCTCTTAGTATAGGTTCGGCATCAGGTACTATGATGTCATTTGGCCGACGAAAATCTACACACAGTCGGTTAGTACTATCGGGTTATTTGACAACCACGAGAGGCACATTGTATGCAGACCATGACCTCTCAATCACACCAAGCTCCAACATATCCCGCACCTCATTTTCAATTGATTCTTGAACTACTAAAGGTAGTTGGTATTGTTTCACGCTGATTGATCTATCTGTTGCTAGATCTAGTTTGCAACATATGACATCCGTTTTGCCTGGCACATCCGAAAACACATCTCCCTTGCTTTGGAGTAGGGCCTTTATCTGTGATTTTCTGTCTCCATTTAGATTGGGGTTTATTAACACCTTATCCCATCCTACAGTTTTCTTCCCACTGCACGTGGGCACCTCGGCAACATCATCTGTCTCCTCTGCCACTACTGAGTATGCTGCCTTGGGGGTGCACCATATGGGAACTCTTTCTTCTTACTTTTTCAACATGTTTGCATGGAAAACTTTCTTGGTGTTATTTATCAATAACTCATAATCCATGTTATTTTTCTTCTGCGTCACAAGGTAAGGGCCCTTCCACTGCATCAGTAACTTATTATGATCCATGGGTAGCAGGATGAGAACCTTGTTGCCCGGATTCAGATTCCTGTGAGCGGCTTTCTTTATATAGTAGCCTTTATAGCGTTCGTGCGCCCTTTCCAGGCCTTGATGTGCAAGTCTGCTTGTTTCTTCCAACTTGTCCCGCAACTCAAGAACGTATGTGTATGTTGTCTTTAGGTCTGACGCAATCTCTTTATTGGCCCACAGTTTCTTGAGTATTGTAAGTGGATCTCTAACAGTTCTCCCATACAACATCTCGAAAGGCGAGATGTATTATGCTAGTGGCACTATGTTACTGGCATCAGGGGAAGTCTTCGAAAATACTTAGGTCGTCTTTTCTCTGTTCTTCTCGTCTATTCATTTTTTGTGAATGCGAAGCATCGTCGGAACACGTTCACAATATAAGCAAACATGTCCACCGTGCTTGAGAATTAAATCACACTTTTTGTGTCGCCACTGACCAGTGATATCAACAAATGCACTTTCGGTCCGGATATCAGGGAAGGCTTCAATGTTGGGTCCGCCAAGACACAAACGTGTTTCACTGTCGCGAGCTAGTAAAGACTCGATATCTTCTATGCAGCTCACCTTGCACGGAAATTCACAGGAGCGAAGTGCTACTTTTTCCAGCAGCGCAACTGTCACATTCAAGTCACTGTCAGTGGAAACCTTTTTCCTTGTTATGGCACGGCTTGAAGCATTTGTAGCCCTCGTCACCTGCAGCACTGTTTTGAAGCGGAGTTGTTGGCTTCAGGAGATGCATCTCTGCGTGCACAACTGTTTTACGCCATCAAGGTGAATTTTATGTCATGCCCACGCACTTCTGGGGAGCGCTAGGCTACCATATTTACACGATTGTAAGTCAACTCAAATGTAAGTCGACCGCTCCAAATCACATTTCAGAAAAATAAAAAAAACTTCCGAGGTTGTATAAGCTTGGCCTTGAATAGTTGAACGCGATAGCATTATCCAGCGGCCGCCGTTTATCGCCAGCCGCTATCGGCTGCCGTGGGCACATTCCAGAGCGAAAATGTATTAGTCACTGGCCTACTCGTCCACACTTGCGCCATCGTCCTCACTAGCTCTGCCGTCGTGATCGCTGCTGCGGTCCCACAGCACGTCGTTCTAACGTCGCCGTCCAGCGAAATTCTGCATTTCGCAAACAGCCACATCATGACATCGCGTGGAACAGCTGAAAATTTTCCTCGCTGCAGCTGCCACACCTGTATCACCCGTTGCGAATGTTGAACTTGCGGCCCGGCGCACACGTTCGTTTCTTCGACGTGAAAAATGTCAGCCATCTTGTAGCCGTGAACGAGCGCTGGTCGCTTGCCGGACCTGGTGCACAAATGATGACTGATGAAGCACTACATTAAAACTACATTAAATACTTGTGAAACACGGCCGGCAGTAGTCAAATGTGCCAGAGCCAAAGAGAAACTACGCTTGAATGGCGCCGGCTGTTCCGTCGGCTACCGACACTCCCCAGCACTGCTGCCGTTCCGAGTGGGGGTGCCGTCTCGATTGTAACAGCGGGCCTTCCATCAACTATCAACGCTCTCTTGAGCGTTGAGCGCGCATTTGAAAGTAAAAAGAAAGCTTGTTGGACACTTGAGCTTCCCGTAGAATGCGATAGCGTTATCGGGCCGCTGCCGCTTATCAGCAACCGTAGTTAGCAGCCACGTGTGGAGAGTGTGGGGTGCCAGTTTTGCTCTTTATCGATAGCAGCCATCGGCTGCCGCTCGCACGAGGAGGGGATGCCAGCTTTGCACATTGACATAGCAGCTGCTCAAGGCCAGCACCAAGAGCGATGCGATGGAGCCATGCAGCAAAAATGCAACCACGCTGTAGCATGCCTGATATCTCATTTGTCTCGCCTTTACTTATAGTGCAATGTTTTCGTTTCAATTGTAAGTCGACCCCCCACTTCGGATTTCAAATTTTAAAAAATAGGGCGACTTACAATCGTGTAAATACAGTATCTGCCTTGTTGAAAATTGCAGAGAACACACTTGAAGGCAGCACCTCTCGATCAGTAACGTCCTCACTAGATTGTGGCGGCTCCAGCTTGAACGGCGTGTCAGAACCTTCGGTGTCATTTGGAGAACCAGCGGAGTTTGACGTCACACGGCGCTTTTTAGCAGCTGCTGGTGGTTGGCGGCTGACTGGTTCTTTATTTTTCCCCCCAGCTTCAACATGTAGCTGGGACAGCGGGGGAATATCGTTGGTACTGCATCTTTCGCCAAGGCTGCTCATCGCGGCGCGCTAACCAGTACTTGCCCTTTATAAACGGCATTCAAAGTTTTAGTGATGTACTTAGGCTCAAAATTTTTCTCATAGACATAGTCTGTTGATTGTAGAGCGCGGTTCTTGCGTGGAATTGCCTGACGCCACACCTTAAGGTGATCTTCTTCCTTGGGAGCCGCAAACAGCGATACCTTTTCAACACATGTCCGGTAGCCAGAGTTGCACCGGGGCACAAAGCATTTTTTTCCCATTTCAGGGGCCTTCAGGTCAACGATGTGACAAGATGCATGAGTAGACTTTCCTTCCATGCCAAACCACCACCAGAGCAGTAAAAATCGTGAGAAGAAAAGTCAAACACACACGTAAAAGCAAGCGAAAACAAGCACGTTTTGTTCACAAACAGAGCTCACCGAGTCAAGCGCTGAGGATGAATGGATGGATAGATAAGGCTGAACCCTTTGAATCAAGCGGTGGTTCACCTAGCCGTGACTTGTGAAATTTTACTCTTGTCTTGATTTTAGCCACCAATCAGATAACCTCCGCTTGGCTGCTTCTACCCGCTTAAAATCTACTTTTCCTTCACTGTCCTTAAACCCCAATGCTTTGGCTAAATCAGCCCTGCTGCTTTCCACTGTAGGGTGAAGCTCTTTACAGAAAAGTATCAAGTGCTCAGCCGTTTCCTCCTCCTCTCCGCACGCAATGCACGATGTGTCTACCTCGTGGTACCCGACTCTATATGTCATAGTCCGCAAAACTCCCATCGTGGCCTCAAATAACAGAGCTTCCCCTACAGTTATCATGGATATTTTCTTTGGCAATTTTTTGTTTAAAGATCCTGTATATTCCCAGTGCCTATTTCGTAAGCATCCCTGTTTTCCACACAGCTCTTTCTGTTTCTTTAACCTTTTTCTTAACCGATAATTGCTGATTTGCCCCCTACTACTGTCCAGATATTTGCTGGTCAATTTTCCTGTTCGCTTTCTCAATTTCGTGTCAACGCCTCCTCGGCGGTACTGCCACGTGGTGGCAGGCGAGAGAAGCGGGGACCAGTTTTTTTCCCGTCGCACTGTGTGGCAGGCTTGGCGCGTTCTTTCACCTGAAATATTTCTTACACCGTGGTCTTGGCGTTCAACACTGGATAGTCCCTGCATGGATGCCAGTCACCGGGATCCTGCTTGGGCACTAGATGCAGCTGGGGAGCCCACACGCTGGTCGACGGGCGTGTAATGCCGAGCTCCAGCATTTGCTCAAACTCCCATTTGGCAATAGCCAGACTGTGCCAAAATAGGTGGCTTGGGCGAGTGGCGACTGGTGGGCCACGGGGGAAGATGTGTTGGGTCACCACCATATGCTTAGGCAGCTGAGTAAGGCTGCATGGCTTGGTCAACTCTGGAAAGTCCCCCAGGATTTTCTAGGATGGCGAGGAAGTTATACACATGGTCAGAGGTCTTGGAAGTTATTGTAATTGTTACGGAAAAGTAGCAAGTACAGTTATTGCAGGAAAATTTTTTCTTGAACCTCCTATTCGAACTTCAAAAACATAAGTACATACTGAACTCTTGCCCCAAACGTGCAGTTCTTACTGCAAGCATAATATGAAGGAAGCCAACAGCCGTCTAAAGCCAGGAAAAAAAGGGCGAATGTTTCAATTTTTTTGGTTTGTGGGGTTGACAATTGGGATAGTAACTATAATTATATTATGCCTTAAAAATAAGTGGAAATATTCTTGAGCGATAACATTATGATACTTAATTTCCCATTTATAAGCTCTGCAAACAAAAAAGCAAGCAACATTCCCCTATGCTTGCCTGGTCTCCGAAAGCGGCTGGCTTTCTTATTTGCCCCATAACGAGCCCCTCATTTCTCTATCCTTGTCCGCTCTGCAGGCTTAATCTCCTATTTTTACTGGAGGTCATGCGCACATGCGCATGCACCAAACAAACGGGTCACAGGTTTTCGCATTTTCCAAGCTTTTGACAGGAAAACTGCCAATAATATACTACTAATATTGTGAGGGTCAGATATGCGAGGCGCAACACAAAATATCTTACCACTTCTGCGCTCGCTGCATTGCCTTCGTACTGCCCGTTGATTGAGCGGTGAGTCGGCATTCCCACACCATCTAAGAATCGCAGGGTCCTAAAAAATCTCCACTTCCCAGTGTACGCCTCGTCGGCTGCCTGGCCACTTTTTGTGGCGAGCATTTTTTTCTTCTCTTGGCGGTATGTGCGCCTTTTATTATTAAAAAAGGTCTTCAATGATTCTGCGTGAAATGAAAGAACAATCATTATCCATATCAAACAAATGTACACCGGACTTTCACACAGTGCACTGCGTGTCAATCATGCTGCGTGTTTTTTTTTCCGCAGCAGTTACTTTATCGTCACATCGTGAAATATGACAAAATAAATAAGGCTACAAGAAAACACGAAAAAACAATAGGCGAGGTGCATTTCAGAATTTACAAAATATCACATACCTGTATGGTAGGGAGCGTAGGCTGGCCATTGTTCAGTCATTTGTTCAGCTATTTTATCCCACAACGCCTGCTTCAACTCGGTGTTAGAATAATCATTGCGGGCAATGTCCCAAAGCGTTCTGAGCCCCTTGCCAGACCTGGTCGGCGCCTTGCCAGGCTTGTGGGTTGCACCTTTATCTTCTGGCCTCGCCGCCTGTCTGGTTTTGTTGCGGCCTTTACGGTTAGCATAACTCCATATGCGCCACTGCTTGTATTCACGCTGCCGAGCTGTGCATTCACGGTATCAAGTAAAGCAGCGTATGACGAGTTTCCCTCAGCGAGTCTGTGTAGACGTCGCAGGTGTTGCTCCAGGGTCCTGTATTTTTCTTCGAGATCCTGCAAAAGGTTAATGAAGTCGGATTTTAATACATCACCAGTTATGGCAGCTGGAACACTAAGTGGCTAGGAGTGTAATTATTAGACCTTGCTGAAGGCTATTTTCGGCATGCAATACAAGGTATCTTGCATCATGGTTGTGCTGTTTTGCCTACAAGATTTTTTTTTTTCACTTTTGATGGAAGTAAATAGAATGAAAGGTTCTGCTGTACCTCTGGCTTTAAACCTGGCTCAGGACTTGTCTCATCCGACGTATCCATTGGTTGATCACAGCAACTGGGGCCTTGGTGGTGTTCTGGGTCTTGCAGACTGGCAGAAGAAGACACAGAAGTGCCTGCAGGTGCATCACTTTGTAGACCTCCCGTCATGGGCATAAAAAACTCCAGTGGTGGGCATCTCTCACCCAGTGCCAGCTGACCCAGCTGGACACAGTCAGCAGGTGTTAGCTGTGGGTTGTTAGGAAAGGGCCCTCCAAAGGCCCTCTGTACAAGTGCCTGGTGTTTGCAGAAGGCCCCTTGACTCCCTGCCCAGCAGCTACACACCCCAATGTCGGCATGTACTTCATACATCCCAGTCCCAGCTGAGTTCGGGACGCTGTAACCTTCATCATGGTTTATTTATTATTTATTTATTTATTTAGAACATACTGCAGGCCTACAGTAGGCCCAAGCAGGAGAGGCGAGTACATAATATATGCCAAAAGAACAGGTTTAGCAAAATTGAAAAAATGTTAAATACAAGTTGTAACACAAAATACAGCAATAAATACAAGGCTCAGATGCAAAATACACGATAGATTCGGTAGCCATGTCTGGGATCTTGTCTAAGAGACGGTCTATGCTGTTTCGATGCGCTGATTCTCTGCTGTGCGCATGGCGAAGAATTCTTGCCTCAAATTACTTCTCCCATGCTGTTGTTATATATTCCACCAAGGCTACTGCGTTGTATGCTTTTGTTCTGCACAGGACAATGTCCTTCAGAATTCTAATCGATGCCTCGCTGTAGTTGTTTGTGTTCTGTCCTCTTGTAACAATGCCTGCCCGGTACATAGCCACCCATTCCTCCTCGGTCTTCAAAAGCGAGTCGACTCTTTGCACGTAGCCTTGGTGAGGCAGTGAGCGAAGAGCTGCTTTTGCTTCTTCAAGTTCTTCCTTGGTCTTTGAATACAGGACCTGTGACATAAATGAGAATAGGAGTGCATTAACCATGCTTAATGAACGTAGTGATGCACAATCGTTTCTTTTTTTTTTTTTGCCTCACTCATGCATGAGGAGGTACTTTGTCACAGAAAAAGGTTTTTTAAAAAAAAGGAAGAGCTAAACTCAAATTCTGCACTTCTTTCTGAAACCATTTTTATTAGGAGCTCGTAATTCAGTTCCAGATCAGTCATAATGATTTCGTTTCTGATTGAGTATTTCCAGCTGCTTTCGTTGTTTTGTAAAGGTTTACACACGCACGTGCACACACACACACGCATGCACGCGCACGCACGCACACACACACACACACACACACACACACACACACACACACACACACACACACACACACACACACACACACACACACACTGCCTGGAGTGCCCACACTGGCACATTGTTGTTTTAGGGAAAACTGCACAACAAAAAACACAGAATGCATTATAATGAACAGGTGATATCATGTCCAAAGCTGTTAACACAAGCCATGCATTTTATGAGCAAATAAGGTAGTAGAAAAAAAAGTGAGCCAGTGCAGTAAAAGGAAAGTGAAAGAAGTACTGTCTTAATATTAATCTGTGGCATAACTAAACCTGTTTCTGAGCAAACACCCGTTAAAAGGGTGGGTAACTAAGCTTGTTGCATACTTTATGGTGGCTCCAACACATTTCGAGGAGTGAGGACAAAGAAAACAGCAAAAATTCAGGGGGTACTTTGTTGACCTAAAGTGTGGTGAGGGCTTTAGCAAGGTGTTGCTGCTTGTGTCACTGATGTGTGGCTAAAATGTTGATTAAGTACACAATTGTTTGTGAATCTTAAATGCTGGAGACACTGGAGGATGTTTGGGAGGCATCTGTCTGATTAGATGCCTTTCCGCAAACACTCTCCAGCATCCTTATGGTGGACAAAAATTACAGTGGGACTAAAAAAAGAATGAAAAATAAAGTGACCCTGCCCATTCCACTAGGTATAACGGGCTGCCTTATGCTAGACAAAAATTATTGTTGGACTATAAAAAGAATAAAAATAAATTGTCCCTGCCCAGGCCACTACGTATAACAGGCTTGCCTTACAGTAGACATATATTAGTGTGGGCAAAGAAAAAGATAGAAAAATAAAGTTGCCCAGCCCGCGCCTTACAGCAGACAAGGAGAACTACATATGCATTGGCAGGAAGTAGCGTAGTCGTTAGCACGCTTGGCTGTGGAGTGGAAGGATGCTGGTTCGAATTTCGCTGTGCACAAGGATTTTTTTTCTTATCCAGTTGACGTCATTTGATTGACAGCTATAGTGTGACAGATTTTGCGGACGGACGAACAACGGTGAGCCATTAAAGGCTTTCGCCTTAATAGACAGATGTGGGCGAAGGTGCTGAAGCAGCACCTTTGTCCACGCCTGTCTGTGCATTCCTTTCTTTGTCCTTATTCTACCCATTCTGCCGTAACCATCCTGAAGAGGAAATCTCATGGTAAGTGCAGCACACATCAGCTACAGTTTGGTAGCACTTCAAACATTGCTAGCAAGATCGTTTGTAAATACATCGGAGGCCTGAAATGGACACCCAAGGCCACACACACACTTGTTGAACTTGTGCAGTTGTAAGCTGCACAGTGCTTCCTTCTCACTAGATATGCTTCAATCCGTGTGAAGAGGGTAGTAGGAATGTTTGCTATTCAGAGTTTTTGCAATACCTATTAAGTGTTGAGCTTCTAAATTGGAAGCCTTTTGAGAAGCCAGAGAAATGCAGTCTACCGAAAAAAGAATGCTGAGATGAATTCTATGAGTTGTGTTTTACACAATAAGCCTGACTTAACTCCATGTTGCTTTTAGTGGGAAAAAAAACCACTTGTTTTGTAGATTTCATCATAATCATCAATCTGACTATGCCCACCTTCAGGACAAACGCCTCTCCCATGGCCCCTTATCCCTGCAGACTTCTTAGTATCATTCACCCACCTGGCTTTATGCTGCCCCCGGGTACGCTTGCCTTCTCTTGGAATCCAGTCCATTACACTTAACGACCATCGGCTATTTTGACCTCACATTACATGCCGTGCCCAAGTTCATCACTTTTTGATTTTAACTAAGATGTTGTTAACCTGTGTTGACATGTTATATATATTGGTCGCAGCCGAATACAGCGGTGTGCTGTATACATAAAAATGTCTAATGCATTGTTTGAAAGAGGAAAACACGCAAGCAAAAATCGGGTATCTATAGTCCTTTAAGGTGTCCGCTGACCCTGGAAGCCAGTTATATGCCTTTTTTGTCCCGAAATTCAATGGAGTGCTTAGACTGCGAATAAGGCAACACTGGGAACTAGACTGCTTGCTTTGTGCAAACAGATCCTGGAGTCCGTGAAGTGTGCCGGGAATGGGATCGAACTGAACATTGGAAGCAGAAGAAGGCAGAGTGTTCATGTGAGCATATAAGCACCAGAACAGGCCTGTAAGACGCCCAAGTGGGCAGGCGCTTGTGAAACGTCAAATTGGGCCTGCCACTCCAGACCTTTCAGCTGCTAACGCCAATCAGCTTTCACTGATTAATGCATTAGGCTGGTGAGCTGAGGTATAATAATTCTCTTGCATTAGTGCAAGCAGTGCATTCTGGCTCAGACTGGGCAGAACACAGTGTCTACATCACTGCATTTAGTATTTAACCATCATTAAATATTACATCAATTTCCTACCAAATAAATATTAATCTTATAGGCTCAGATGTGGTGCGGGAAAAATGAAAACCTGGACAATTTGGTAAACGTTCATATTGTTTGAGCACCATGCCAAAACATAAGACCTTGATCTTGTTTAGTTTTTTCTGTGTAATGTGTACCACGCAAGCAGTATGATAGCTTAGATGTAGTGCTTCCATCATTTAAATTTTCTTACACAGCATTTGGTCTATTTTTTGTGTAGTACTCAGCGAGCAGTAAGTTGGCACTACCTTTTGGAAGGCTGCCATGAAGCGGCGTCGGTCATCTTTGTCCACCTTATGGTGTGAAGAGGTGATCCACCTCCACTCTGCCTGCAGGATATGAAAATGGCACAACAGCTGTTGTGCCGAGGGCCAGACGTCACGCAGGGCGTCCTTCTCAGGCCGAGAAGAATCTGACATGAATGCAGCAGGTGCCTGCAACAGCAGTTGACATACGCCAAAAAGATAAGCATTCTTTGCTGCATTAAGGGAAAGTGCATGTGTACTGTGTTTGTTGAGGGTGTTTAGACAGTTATTTTTATCTGTTAATGCAGTGAATGAAAGCTATGAAGTAACCTTTAAAACATTACCATGCTTTTGTACTCATGGGTAGTAAAGGCTTAACCACATGTCAAGCAGTATTACCCATATGTGAAGTTTACCTTTGCAAAAGTAAGGCGGGCAGTACATGTACGTGCTTTACCATGGTGAGACTTTCTTTTCCCGATACCAGCTTCACAGGGAAAACTGACGTTAAGAAACGAAATTTGTTGAAAACAAAGGAAGTGGTTTTCATTTAAAAGTATGGTTTCTAAACATCTTGAAGCAAGCATGCCACTTTCAACAACAGTGCACAAGCACCTCACTTCCAACAACAGTATGTCAGATGCTGGTGACGTCATTTGATTTTCCTTGAAAAATAAGCAACATAATCTACAGCTGTCACCCGTTAAATATTGTCGCTATTTTCCAGCTCCTGCATTAGTTCAGAAACCCTTACCTCTCTGTTTCCAAAGCATGTTGGGTAGCAATGCTTCAGCAGCTGGAAAGCCAAACTGTAGCCCTCCCTACTCTGTGAGCTGTGTATTAGCACAGCTATTGGCACTGCACCAGCTTTTGTGGCGCTCAACAGCACTGTGACTGTGCTCCTTGTAGTGTCGCAGGAAGCCGTCGAGTCAACAAAGATGAGTTCTTGAGCTGACTCCAGGCTCTGGGCACGCCGCATAACGGGTGTGACCACGAGTGCCGCCCAGCAGTCATCTGCCTTACTGCTGGTGTAGACATACATTGCACTCACTGTAGCAGCAGGCTTCTTGCAACAAAGTGCCGTCCATCAGTGTACTGGTAGCACACCACTCGCTAGGCATTCCTAGATGTAATGTGCTTTTCATTGGAGCCACAGCACATGGTGCTTTGGAGCTAGCCACTGCCTAATATAAGAAGTTTAATCCTGCCACCAGTACACTATAAATATTCTAATCACAGTGCATATGAAGGTACAGTTAGTTTCCACAATGCCTTCGGCAGTGAAGCGAGCGCAGCATGCCAGCCGAGAGTTGCTGCTAAACTCCACAGCAGCGACCTACTGGGCTGCAGAGCAGCTGCACTATTAAGTTCATGCTTCATCCTGTATAGAAAGTTCCTGTCACTGCATGTGGTGCGCTTATTTCTCTGTACGAGCAGCAGCAAGGACACCAACTTGGCATGCTGCATAGGTTTCAAACACATTACAGTGAAATTTTAGGAATGATATTGCATACCTTGGGCTGCATATTGTGGCATCTTTTCCTGCAGCTTGACCAGTGGACTCCCGCATGGTCCATACTTGTCACTCCGCCAATGTTCGTGCATGTAGTACGCGGTCCTTTTAGTAGGATTCACAAAACCACTTGCTAGAAGTTGTGGCCCATCTGGCTGCACAGCGAGGAGACTCTCATGGTGGTTTATAGCCTGAGAGGGTGTCATTCCCGCTTCAAAGTAGGAAATAAATGTGGCCTTTGTTTCGGGGCTGGTGCGAAGCATTCTGAGTGAATCAGCTGACTCGGTACTATGATTGTGGCTTGATGTCAACCGAATTACAGCAGGCAGAGGGACTGCCCTGCAGAGGAACTGGTCATTCTTCTTTCTATTCCGATTCAGTTTTTTGATTTTGATATGCAGTTTTGCAGGGCAGCCAGTGCATTAATGTTAATTGCCATGTATGCTCTAGCTGCAGCGGGCATATGCCAACGCGTACGCGTGTATGTATATGTATACGTGTGCGCGCATGATCGCCGCCGGGTGCCGTGTTCCCTGCCCCGGTGTTACGTGCCATTACCACGTTGTAATTATAGGACCGGGAAGTACTTTGACAAGTTCAATCAGGAACCTTGTCCTGTCGGGCGTCCAGCAGCGCTCCAGCGCGTCCCCGCCGTTAACCAGCGCTGCCGGTTCGAGCGGCACTCGCCCAGTCGGCGCCTCAGGCTGAGCTGTCACCACCTGCACGCCGGCGTCCTCGGGAGAAACGAGGATCGGCACCCCATCTGCGCATACACCTTGGCGTAAATTATTACAAGCCTAAACCCGGTGATATCGCGCGAGACTCCTGATCGGCACAATAATCGCACATTATTCTTTAAAAGTAAACAACTACGTTGTGAACTATAGCACACAAGGAAACAAACGGCCAAACGAACGAAAACCCATTCGGCAGGCAGAAATACGCACTTTCAGTGGTGTAGGCGATCTTATCTCCGAAAAAGATAAGGTTGCCGCTCTCTCCAACACGCGGGTGCGCCGCCACTTCGCTGCCGTCCTCGAGGCGGACGACAATTCGCAAGCTCGCAAGGCTGCGCTTCTCCATGGCGAGAAAAAGCACGTCTGCTGCGTGTGGAAACGGTTATCAGAATGCGCGGGCTTTCGAAACACCCGCCTGGTTTCTGTCGTCTGCTAGCCTACACCTCCAAGCAACTCGGTGTTAATAGGTCTCCTCGATTTGGCTACACATTTTACACTGGTTCACAAAAGACACTAGCGCTCTCAGTGTAGCGGCCAAATCGAGTGTGAAAGTGCAGGAGTGTGCAAGCCTTCGTCTGCTGCGGCCATTCCTCCACGCATTTGACATGTGCGCAGCGTTTTGTTTGTGGTGGTAAACCTGTGCGGTGTGGAAAATGGAGCATCTGGTGGCAGCGGCAATGGAGCTCGTTGACTCGGACAGTGATGACGAATTTAACACTACCCTTAATGTTGCCTTGTGCAAAGTGGCGCGGGTCGAGCGTCATCGAGTGAACGGCTACTTCGAACTGGTGACAACAAAGTATTTCGACTTTGAATTTAAGAAACTGTTTAGACTTTCGCGTGAAACCTTTGAGGGCTTGTGCAAGTGGTTTCGACTATCACCGTATTATCCTAAATGTGTTTCGGGTCGTCCTCAGATCACAGCAGAGAAAAGTTGCTTGATTACATTGTGCTACCTTGGAGCTCAAACAAGTATGTATTCAGTTGCCGATAGATTCGACGTATCCGAGTCATCGGTTGTGCTGTGCACACAAAGGGTGCTAAATTTTCTGCACTCAATCAGCGAAGAGGTAATATGCTGGCCAAGCGCTGCCGACATAGCCCGCAGTAAAACGGCCTTCCTGTCGAAAAGCAGGGAGAAAGGTCCCCGCAATACCGTCGGATGTATCGATGGCTGTCATGTCGAAATTCTGAAGCCTGAGGAATCAACTGCATCATATATGAATAGGAAGAAGTTTTCTTCGATAATACTTCAAGGTGTATGCAACGACCAAAACAAGTTTCTGGATGTATTTATTGGATTCCCCGGTTCAGCACACGATGCTAGAGTTTTGCGGGAAAGCACATTCTTTGAGGAAGCTGCGGCCAAATGCGGCGACTCTTATATACTCGGAGATTCCGCGTATCCCCTTCTGCCTTGGCTTTTAACGCCATACAAGGACAATGGCTCAAGCTTTCCAGCATGGAAGAAAAGATTCAACAAGTTTCACAGCCAACAGAGAGTTGCCATTGAGAACACCTTCGGGCTTCTGAAGCAACGTTTCAGACGATTATACCTTGTCGACGCAAAGACAATCATGCAGTGTTGTCGTATAGTTATGGGAGCGTGTGTACTTCATAACATGTGTAATTCTGAGAGGGACTTCATTGCAGACCTTGCAGACCTGCCTGCTCATGATGATGTTGGTAATAATGAAGAGCCCAGCGAGAGTGACGCAAATGCTGGACATTGTGAAAGCCGAAGGAAGCTAATAGCCCAGCACCAGTGCTGACCGAAAAAGAATGCACATAGGAGCAATGCAAACTTGAACTCGATGTTCATTTATTTTTTGCCTCAACGGCTTTCACCAGGCGCTCCAGGAGACGCATTTTCTCCTCATGCTGCTGCTTCTTCTCGGCCATCGCTTCTTGCAGCACCTTTATGAGGCCGCCAATTGCTGTTTTATCTTGCCGGCTACGTCGCCTAGCTGGCGTTGCTTCGGTGCTGCGGGAGGGCGTAGGGGGCTCGTCCTCTTCATCAGCAGGCCCATTGTTGGGCAACATGTTCTCTTCTTCCCTATTACTTTCATTAATAAAGTTTCATTAATTTCAACATAACAAATTGTTCGTTCCATGCTATAACTATGCAAAAGGAGTGGCAGAGAAATTTGCTGTTGGGTAGCTTGGTTTCTCGCCATTCCTGCAAGCAGAGCAGCACACATAGCGTATTTAAGAGCCAGAGAGGTCACTACAAAAAGAAGTGGAAACTTAATTTCAGATCCAAGAAGGTCTTATATATGTGAATTGTAGAATATTAAGCATTAATTAGTCAAGGTGATTTCTCTGTACAGGCCTCCACGACAGAGACATATGCATGCAAGCATGCGAAAGCAAATTAGAGCCACAACTAAAACATGCCAGTTAACATTATGTGAACATAATAAGATGGCACAATATTAAAATATTTCATCCGAGAAAAAATGAAGTGTTTAATTGTAAACTTACGCAACTATTCTTCCTGGTGCAAGCAATGCCACAGGAGTAATGTGGTGCTCTTTCTAGCACCTCGGAGAGTTCCCTGTAAAAAAAAAAAAAGTCAAAGATCATTTTCTGAGGATAGCTACTTGAACAACTGAAATGTCTGCTGTCCATACCGTTCGTACAAGCAGGCTGCTCGCGAATGTCCAGACGAGCCATTTTTTGCTTTTGATTTCTTATATGCCCTCTCCATTGTTTTCCATTTATTTTCCACCTGCAGTGGCGTCAGGTGGCAGCCAAATTCACTGTTGATTTGGTCCGTAAGCTTCTCCCACATGGCCTTTTTTGTCCTGAGAAACCAAGATTTTTCCAAGCGCTAGTACCCTACTGTTAAGTTTTTGTATAAGGATACCATCAGATACAGCATGTTCCAAGCTTATAGGATGTAGCATCAGTTACAGCACGTTCCAAGCTTATACCATGGACCTGTATGCTTTTGTGTAACTTTTAATAACAATGAACAATGAATGATGTGCTTCTGGAAGTAGACAGTAAACATACCCATTGCCAGTACGCCGAGCCATAGCTTACGGCTGAGAAAACATTGTGAGCTCTAAACTTAAGCAACAAAGTCAGAAAGGTTAACGACACAAAGTGCGCCAATGATGCGTTGCAGAAATCAGACATATGCGCTATCTGACGCATAAGCACGTGTCATTACGGCATTTCACACGCTGCGACTTACCTAAAGCCACCCTTTCTGCCAATGTTGTCCTTGGCTTCTTTATATTTAGTAATCAAAAATCTTGATTTTCTTTCGTTCCACGCATCGCGTTCGCCGCCGCCGGACGGTAGCGGCGAATAACATGACGGCCCTGGCGACGGCGTGGGCTGACAGACTGGCGGCGGCGTGGTCTGCCAAAGAGGCGACGGCGCGCCCCGACTGCTGTCCTCAACGGCAGCCGGTACCGTCGGTGGAGGTGTGTTGCGCATGGGTTCCTCTACACGTAGCACACTGATGCGAAGGTCGCCTAGGAAAATAAAATAACTTGCAGCATGTCACAAACGGCGACATAGCCCACGTGCTTAACCAATATCAGTACTCACCTTCCGTCTCATAAAGGAATCCATCGTCGTTTTTCATATGCGTGCCATGCTCGTCAAGCACGGCGTATACCCGTGTCTCGACGCCGTCGATCAAGACGAGCATGGCTGCGGAAACGTCTGCTACGGCCATGGCTTTACACGAAGTGCACTCGCCGAACTCGTAGTGTAGAAGTGTAGAAGAACTCGTGTAGCGCTTGGCCAAATCGAGTGCCGAAGTGCAGGTGGCGCTGGCTACACTAACAAATCGAGTACGCGAGTGAAGCACTGCCTACACTAGTGTAGAAAGTGTAGCCAAATCGAGGAGACCTAATGTGTAGCTTTCATGCTACACTGAAATGCATTCGTGTAGGTGGGCGGAGCTACACTTTTTCTACACTGGCAAAAAAAAATGAGGTCCGTTCGATTTAGCCTGCACGATCTACACTAGTTCGTGCAGTGTACAGCAAGTGCCGTGCAAGTGCTACACTCATGCAGCGCCAGTTCAAACGTGCAGGCGTAGCGCGACACTAGCGCCAAATAGAAACGAATGCTAAAGTGCAGAAGTCGTGCAAGCCTTCTGCATCGTTTGCGACGCGCGCGCTTGTCTCGTGTGTTATTGTTTGCGCTGTGTTCTCCGAGCTACGAAGGAAAAGAAAATGGACCGCGGCCTGCTGTCAACGGTTATACAAACAGCTATGGAGCTTGTAGACTCCGACAGCAGTGACGAAGAAGAACTTGAGGAACTTATTGCAGTGGCAGTGACAAAGCTGGCGAGGCTGAAGAGGAACCGCATGCCTCGTTACTGGGAAGAAGTCGTAGGGCGATATTATGACTTTGAGTTCAGGCGTTTGTTTCGCCTGTCTCGTAGCACCTTTGAAACTGTTGTAAGTTCTTTCGAAGCGTCGCAGTTTTTTCCACACCCTACCGGAGGTCGTCCGCAAGTGAGTGCCGAAAAGACTTGTCTTATCGCTCTAGGCTACCTGGGGCACCAGAATGGCATGCAAGGAGGTTATATTAAAACTTCTGGAGTGGAGGCCCCCTATGCATGCATGCAGGAACAGGTGAAGCCAGCCAGACCGACCAGCGGCCATCTTGCCAGGGGCGGAAACAGGCCGTGGTGAAATGCGCGCCAGCAGAGAACGACTAATTTTGCGATTTTTTTTCGCCTCAGCCGCAAGAATAAGTGAGAAACATCTTCTGGTAGGGATGTTGCTTCTAAGGGCACTAAATTCGCTTGTATATTCTCCCCGATTTTCGCGTGAATTTGCCTGAAAGGCTCCGGTAGGCGATTTCTCCTGTTAACTGTCGCTGCCTTGGAAAGCTGATAATTTTCTCAACAAAGCGCGTAAAGCGTGTCGTTTCAGCTAATCATGCAATGAAACATTAGCAGTGATTGGACGGAAAGTTAACTGACGAACATACTCTTTACTGGGAATGGGAAGGACAATTAAGCATTTACAGTTCTGTAATACATGGTAGGGTTCTCGAATATCTAAAACATGCGGAAAGAAACGAAAGCAACTGCAATGGTCGAGCATACTGTCGTTGCTACCTGGATTAAGATCTGCCGCACATGACCAGATCACCACTAATACTGACACCATTTGGCCCTGCAGTTTAATTTATGAATATTAGAAGTGCTTCATGGTGCCATAAAGCTGTGTATGCATTTTGAAACAGCGCAACAAAGACGGGACGTGGAAACTGAGGTGTAAAGACAAACAAGCGCTTGTTTGTCTTTACACCTCAGTTTCCACGTCCCGTCTTTGTTGCGCTGTTTCAAAATGGATACGTACCAACTTGCCCAAATTTCTGCTTTACACTGTGTATGCAGTCTGTGTTTCAATTTAAGCCCAAAGGTTGTTTAAACATGAACAAGAAAACCGCGCTTTACTTTCATTTAATCAGGGTTTATTCACTCTATTACAGGGTTCCATGGCAAATTAAGGTAGAAAGGCAAACATGAAAAGCAGCAAGTTGCGGAAACAAAAACTGACACATACAGAGCACTCTAAAGAATAACAAAGCCAACTATCTGAACCTGGCATATCTATACTGCATTGAGTAATGCATATATACACAAGAGTCACTGATTCTTAAAGATAATCAGTCTGGACAAGAGAGTGCGCACCTTCTCTTCGCAATTTCCTCGGTTCATCTCCTTGGCAATGTGATGAATTCTGACCTTCAGATAGAGCTGTGCAATTTTCTTGGACAAGTTGTAAATATGGTTATCTAATGGGTCGCAGTCCAACAGATGAGTTTCAAGTTGTGCAAACCAGGCCCTCTCAATAACTGTGGTCAGAATCTCCACTACAAGGTGTTCGCATTGCGCATGCAGCAGCCTTAAATCTTTGTATTGAACTTGCAGCACTCTGAGTCCCTTTTCAGCAGCCTCGCAGATCTGCAAGACGTCCTTGGATGGTGCTATAAGCCCACCACGGCTTTTTGCACGAATGAGGCCGGTCAGCTCATTGGAATGCAGCGCTGCCACACAGTCCTCACATTGTGTTCTAGCAGCAACTTTTGCAGCTACTAATCCTGCAATGTAGGGAACAACAGAGTTCGCTACTGCTGACAGGCACTTGGGAAAGTCCACACGGTCAGTATAATCGTGCTCGTCATCCAAAGGCTCCAATATTGCAGACCTTCTCTGCGATGTTACTGCCACTGGAGATTCGGCCATATCAGTGGCAGCAGACAGACTGAAAACAGTAACAACATCTTGGGAGCAATTCCCTGCGTTAGATGACTTGACTTCGGTCTGAACAAGAAGACGCTTATATGCAGCTTTAAACTGGCAGGCAGTGGGGTTGTTGTTGAAGCCACCCCTTCCCCGTACACAACCAAAAAAGTCTCTAAGTGATCATGAGACATCTTGTGTGTCAGGAGGTATTTGAGCTTGCCTGTCGAAACAAGCCCTTCAAACAAAGCTGCAACGCTCTGCATGCAAATGAGCAGGCCTACAAACCCAGTTTTCTTCTGTCCGTCAGTCATTAGTCTTCCATTGGCATCTTTCAAGTTCCTGATGTACTGTTCAGCCTCCTGGAGAAATGACTTCCAAGATGCTGCATTCTCCTTGCGTATTGCAGCCTTTTATGAGCGTGCCAGGGGATTTCTTGAGTTCAGTAGGTCAAAGAGGCGATCAAAGATCCGTATGAATTTTGCTGTGGCATGCGCACCTCGAAATTGCGGCAATTTCAGTGTGGACTCACAAAAGTCAAGTGCGTCAGCGACCGATGAACTCAGCGTTTGAACCGCAAGCCGAACCTTCATCTTCTGTTTTTCCCACAAGAGATGAACTCTCGTGAGCTTGTTCCCCAAGTGGAGCCCCTCTTTGCGCTGCAATGCTTCCAAAGCTTCAATATAGCACCATTTGACATTTGAACCTTCAAGATCAATGAGGTGACTCACAGACCCCAGGCAGTTTCGGATCAGTTTGATCATGTGACATGCATCAAGCATCACGAAAACTTTCTTGGAAGGCTCTGTTGGGTGCTCGAAACTGGTGCTGAACATAGATGAATGGTAGCTGAGGTCTGCGCCGAGGCACCTTGCCATGGTGAAGTTTGAAGCGGCTCCATCAAATGTCAGCGAAACAACTTCTACTCCTGCTGATGCGACTCTTGACAGACACTCTTTCACTAAGTCTGCCCTTTCTGATCCAGAAAGGGACTCAATGAGAAAATAGCCAAGAGGGACTTTCAACCTCATATTCAATGCAACAGCCATAAACACGCAAGCATTGGTTGCCTCTGGGAGGCTGTCGTCAGACAGTTCTGTGCCAAGGTCGACGTAGCCAACTACCTTGTTGCCGACCAGCTGGACGTGTTTCTTGATGGACATGTCGTCTATCATAAGAGCAGCAAACAATGGCTCGTCCCGGCCTTGCGTCACATTTTTTAACAACGCGAACGCTTCAGATGTGAGCCCAGGCTCACCATTCACTGCCTTGTACCACTCGCGCAGCGTGCGCTGAGCAGGCAAAGCATTATTAAACTTAGCTCTTACATATTCATATGCAGCAGGAGAGTAAAAGTGAAGCGTTAATGCGAATGCGCGCAGTTCAGGAGGATATTTGTTGCTTGTCTTGTCGATGGCTCTGCCAAGGAGCTGTTGCATGTCAGGAGAAAAGGAGGCTTCAAAAACCTCAAGGCCTCTCTCTGACAAGAGCTTCATCTCTCTCAGCTCCTTGACCAATTCGCGGGAAGTATTGCACCGCGCCGCTAGTCTTCGTTTTGTCTGGTGCAATGTCTTGACCTTTTTTTTCAGTTGGTTGACCTGTCCCTCTGCATCTCTGGCTTTTTGCCGATACCAGTCCTTGCTTGGTGAGCTCACTTCATCTGTAGCTTGATCTGTAGGTCCTTCGGGCTCCACCGGCTCCTCGCTGATCTCGGGACTTATCGCGGGCACCGTCCGACACTTGGGGGGTCACGCTTTCTCTTTCGCTGTAAGAAGGAAAGCGTATGAGTCAGTGAAAGCTTGTGTATTTCAAGCACCTGTTACATATAGTGCCGTAAAGTTATGGCAAAGTGAACATGAAATACGACTGTCGAGAGACCAAAACTGAGAAAAAAGAAAAACACAGAGACAAGAGAGCATTTGCGTTCTTTCCTAATTACTCGTGACCCGCTTTGCATTGCGATACTCACGTAGTCATGCAGTGCTGGAGAGCCAGCATCAACAACTTTAGAAACGCTGATACTGTACCAGCGCGTTTTTAAAATAGCTTAAGAGCAAGTCATCTCCACTAACCATCGCGAACGTACTACATGAGGCCGCGTTTGTACTTACAGGCTTTTGGAGATGCGGTGGGAATGCCGGAAAGATGCTAGGAACGCTGCCAGGTCGCAGTCTGGCTGTTTGCCCGGTCCTGTCGAAGCACTGACGCTCAAAATGCGTTGAACAAAGACGGTCACCATCCTTCGGCGCCCAGCCATCCCGGCGTACCGCACGCTCCCACGCACCACGCAAACCAGGATCTTTAGGAAACCTATTACAGGGAAACCTGATAACATGGCTCGGTATACGCTCCATTCTGGCAAAATAAAGTGCTTAAAAAGCGCTATGTAATCTGCACAGTTGTATTCGCGCATGGTCGGTGGCAGTCAGGTGCGATTGACCAATCCTAGTACACTGCTATGCAAATACTTACAAATGAAACGTTATTCCCGGCGCCTTGACGCGATTCGTACATCCAAATGCGACGCACGACCCCACCATTGACGATGCAGTCGCTTGCTGTCCGTTGAAGAAACAGTGCACTAGCACAACCGCAACAAAACACCACGGAGCCACTAAGCTATACGGCGGACGCTACGCGTTCCGGCTGTTTTCTGCCCCTGGCAACATGGCGCCGCGTCAGTGAGCGCCGGCTTCACTTTTCGAGCGTCCCCTCCACTCCAGAAGTTTTAATATATAACCTCCTTGATGGCATGTATCAAAGCCACCTAGACTAGACAAGGCCTGTTCGCTTGCTCCGTGACGTCACGCTAGTTGTCCGTCCTCCGCTCGCGACTGCGGGGGTTCGCCGGCAGTTTTAAGCGCACTTTTTTACTATCCGAGGTACAATGGCTTTAGAAGTGAGTCAACAAATATGAATTAGCGACTAAACAACAGCTTTTTAACCGCGAGCATGATTTCGCTAAATATATTCCGTGTTAATTTATAATTTATGCTGTTTCGTAGCCCTTGCAATATACTTCGCATTGCAGCTAAATGCTTCGTTTTTATAGCTGCATGATAATACTTGTGGCAGAGCATTGGACTGCTATAGTTCCTGCTCTTCAGTTCATCGCATTTAGTTCATATTAACTTCAAAATATTTTTTTCCTAGACAGAAAAGCAGTAGAATGAAGCAGAATGCATGAGATGCAGTACCCGCTGCATCTCATGCATTCTGTTGCTTTTTAAAGAAATGTACGTTTTTTTTTGTCATTTTCAAAAGCGGATGGCGTGTTAGACATCAAAATAAACAAAATGAACGAAGTCATGGAAAACAGTAACATGAATACTTTATGGACATTTTATTGGTCACAGTGCTCTGCAATAAAATATTTCAATTCTTTAATTTTTTTAGTTTCCTGGCAGCTGCCTTCTTGTGACTGCTGTCCTGAATGGCGTCATTCTTTAATTTACAAAAATTACTCAGCACTGTGTTGGCTGCGGCTTTTACCATGAGCTGCAGAAGTGATTTCCCTGTATGTCCGTTTTCGCACTCGCTGACCGGAAAGTCTTCTTGAACCAGGGAAGACACTAAGGAAGCTACAATGGAGTGTTGATTGCGGCTCAACAAAAATCTCTCTTCATTTTCCCCTGTTGAAAGCTTTTCAACGACGAGCTTGCAGACAAGAACCATGTTAACAACACACGGCTGCGGAAACTTGAGTCCACCTCTGGAAAGGTGGAGGATCATGCTCATGTCTTCAGCTTCCAGGATCCTGTCCTCAACAACAACTGCGCTGGCACACGAGGAACAGGACAGTTTCTTAAGGGCAGCATGTGCGCAATAGCCAGCTATGTACACTATCACGTCCATGTCACACTTTGACCGAGTAATGTCGTCCTCTGTAATAACAACAGAAAAGTTATCTGTCCACAATTGCTTGTTCATCCTCTTTGGTGCTTGTTGAAGCCGCTTCAGTTGGCAATGTCAGAAGCTTTTGTAGCCTCAGCTTTTTTTCCAACTCATACAACTGACGCACCGAAATATGGTAGTTCCTGCCAGCCAACCTGCGATAACTACCGAAACGGTCTTCCAAAGCGTCTGTTTGGAATTTCCCAAGCAAAACGTACTTGAACTTCAGCTCCTCCAAACAGTATCGGCACACTTCCACAAGAGAATAGCAGGTCAGCCGAAGGGCAGTGTGGGTTTCCCTGGTGAGTGTCCCACTGGACATAGTTACTGACTTCCAGGCGTCAAGCCAGTCTATGATTCCACTGAGAAAGGTCAGCTGTTGATCATTGACTGATTGTACCGGTTCTTGCAGGCTGTCCTTGACTCTTCGACCCTTGTGAGGAGTTTTCACGTTCACTATTCTCCACCACGCCAGCACAATGTCTATGAATAAGGCGGTTGAGTCGGCAAGCGGGATCTTCAGTACTGATCCACGAGTTCGGAGAGCATTCGAGACGAAAGAGTTGATAACATTTAGGACCAGTTTCACGTTCTGGCGCTCCATAACTGTTGGATTTACAGCTTTCGCGTTAAGCCCATAAGCAGCTTTCACGAGTGCTGTTTTTTCTGATGAATAAAGTTTCCTAACAGCTTCGAAGGATGCCGCTTTCATTCGGGGGGCCCGTCAGGCATAACACCAGACAAATCAATTTCTGGGAAATAGAAGCATGTTGCAGGGTTTTTTTGATTAATCCAATTATTTCTTATACATTTCAGTAAGTGTACCGGATCCACAATGTAAAATAGCGGACGTTGGTTGTCTACCGGGTGAGGGTACACAATGCTCAGTTCGGGCTCTTTTGAAAATAGGGACATCATTTTGCGGTTCAGAGAGTTGTTGTCTGTTATGACAGCTATTACTTTTAGCCCCATTTCTTCAATGCCGACTATTATCTTCCTCGTGTACTGGTGCAGGGTTTCAGCATTCATTCTACACACAGGCAGAATATGTATGACATCCTTGTTCGAGGAAAGCAGTGACTGTGTCATGAAGACATGGGCGGTTGTTGCTGGCTCTGACGAATGGGCTGATGCTCCAACTATTGCTCCTGCCTTGAAGTCAAAGAATGGTTTAAGATGTACCTCGTCGATCATTAGTGTTACGGTTTTTCCGTGGGGCTTCAATAACTTCGCTCGTTCCCGTATGTACGAAAGGAAATTTACTTGTTGTTGTTCCTCGCTGGGGTCACCTTGGTATTTGGAACAGACACGGCGTAGAGTTGATGGATGCGGCAAAATTAAGCTAGATGCAGATCTTGCAAAGTGATAAGCATGGGGCGAAATGGAGTGAAGAATGCTGGCAAAAACTAACATTTCTGAACTGTAAACACGCTTATTCGTGAGGAAAAGGCTGATTTGTTCATTCACAAATTTTAACAGCGCAACATCTTCCATTCCTTCTTCAGTGTCTTGAATAAATTTGGATATCAGGAATCTAAAAACATCACGTTTCTGGCTGCCTGATTTTTCGGCACTTTTACGCAGCTGATCTTCAAGATTTTCAAGCAGCGCAGACAAGACTGTTGCGTTGCAAACTGTGTCTGGAACTGCACTGCCACATGCTAGTGAATGCAGCCTCACCATGCCTATAGTTACAGATATTGTCAGATCTGGAAGGACTCTGACAGCACATTTCACGTATGGAGATGGCTCAGGTTCTACACGAAGAAACATGACGGACTCTTCGTTTGCAGTGACTGTCCAAAACTTGGTGTCGCAGATGTTGGCTAGCTTGCTTTGCAATTCTTCAAACGAAGACACTGAATTTTTGCGTTTTTCTTCCTCGCTTGCCTTTGAAGAATTCTTGATGGCTTCCTGTATGGCGTCATTTTCCCGACGTGCCCTTTTTCTTGCTGGGGACTCGCGACATGAAGGTGTAGAAGAAAGATATGATGGGCAATTGGGGAACACCGAAGGTTCTTCTTGTTTGTCATGATGTGAGAGCTTGGTGATGAAGTCTTGCTCATGGAAATGGAGCTCGCATACCTGCATGAGAAAGCTTAATTGTAATTACATCCGGTTCTCTCGAAGGTATTCTGCAACAACTTTTAAAGTTACGGAAGGTTTTTGCTTTGTGTTGGGTTTTATGGTACATAAGCTAAGGCTACAAAAGAAGTTAAATTTCAGTTACTTACCTTGGAATGTATGGTTGGTGTAAAATCCTTGCGAGGAACTGCTCTCATCCAAGCTTTTCTGTGAGCTTCATCTTTGGGAAAACCAAACACTCTAACATTTGGGCCACCGTCATAATTTCCGCGGCACCCCGGCACACAGCAACGGCCCATGTTGCAGCGATTACAAAATGTGCTTTTCTTTAGCACCACATCATGATTTCAACGTGCACAAGCCAGGAGAATACGGTATGACGCACTGCAGCTCGAAAACCTATAAGTCGGAAAAAAGAAATGTCAGCACATTCGCTGCCTAACCTAACCACAGGCCTGCGTTTCTATGAGCCTGTGCTGCGTTCCACGTGCGCTCTCACCGTCGTTCGCGACCGGACCGGTCGGGCGGGTCGGGCAACTAGTGTGACGTAGGCCCTTGTGGAGAGGAGGAGCGAACAGGCCTTGTCTAGTCTAGGTGGCTTTGCATGTATTCGCTGGCTGACCGATTTGATATGTCAGTCTCGTCGGTGAGTGCTTCTGTTAATAGAGTGCTGGACTTTTTGAACAGCATTAGTGCATCCGTGATCGCCTGGCCTGACCAGCGTCAGCAGGAGCGCATCAAGGCTGCCTTCTTGGCGAAAACCGGTGGCAAGGGACCACGCAACACAATCGGCTGCGTGGACGGCAGCCACGTCGAGATCAACAGGCCCGCAGAGTCGCCGCAATCATATTACAACCGTAAAAAGTGGCCGTCGATCATACTGCAGGGCGTGTGCGACGATCGCAATAGGTTCATTAATGTGTTCATTGGGTTTCCAGGGTCGGCCCATGACGCTAGGGTACTTCGGGAAAGTCCTATTTTTGAAGACTGTTCTCAGAATTGCAGTAATGGATACTTGCTTGGTGATTCGGCATATCCGCTACTACCTTGGCTTTTGACCCCGTACCGGGACAATGGGCGAAGTTTTCCTTCGTGGAAGAAGTTCAATAAGGTGCACTCGCAACAAAGAGTCGCGATCGAAAATTCATTTGGACTGCTTAAGCAACGCTTTAGAAGGCTGTATCTTGTGGACGCCGCAAGCATTAAGCAATGCTGCCTGATCGTAATGGCGGCATGTGTGCTTCACAACATGTGCAATGAAGAGAGGGACTTCTTCGAAGACCTAGAGCACCTACCCCAGCAAGAAGAGATCGATAATGGCGAAGACGGTGACCTCATCTTTGACAGTGCTGGAAACTGCGAAAGCATGCGAAATGCTATCGCTCAAACTCAATGCTAGTGTGTGCCTCTCGCCAGCTAGGTCTCTGCGCGGTTTCTTATGACTACAATGCAAACAATAAACATTTATGAGAAAGAAATTAAGTTTATTCGCTGCTTTTGGGAGCCTGCCCCTCCACGGCGGCAACAAGGCGTTCTAAAAGAGCCAGTTTTTTTTCCGCCCTTTCAGCTCTGTCCTTCTTTGCTTCTGCAAGTAGCTGAATGAGCGTTTCAACGTTATTTTTTTCTTTTGTCCGTTTTCCCGATTTCGGGAAAGACTGTCCTCGCTGTGGTGGGACTTCCTCCGTCACGTGCGGTGGGCTCGGATCCTGGTGAGGTGACGCTATTTGGTCCACATCATGGCTCGTGGACTGCTCGCCAGTACTTGTTTCCGAGAGTGTGCTAGAACATGGAAATATTTTGAGCCTTATTTTGGAAGGTGTGAGCTGCACAACTACTGAGACCTCACCTGCAGTTTCTCGGCTCTATCACTCTACCAGGTGCTAATAAAATGGTAGGTGTAATGTGGTGTTGCTTCTCCAAAACACCAGCGAGTTCTCTGAAATGGGCAAAATAACAATTGATATTTTTGTAAATGACCATTACAGCAGTGATGTGCACTTACTCTTCAAATTCGAACGTCACGCGTGAGTGGCCGGACGAGGAATTCCTTTCCTTTGTCCTTTTGTAAGCCCTCTCCAGGGTTTTCCATTTATTTTCGACCTGGAGAGGACTTATGTCGGAGCCAAACTCTTCGTTGATGGCGTCCGCCAAGGCTTGCCAAAGCATTTTTTTTGTGCTGCACAATGTAACGAAATGAGATGTAACAGACAGCACATTATGCAGTGTATCAGTTACCAGATGAAGCTGTTCTGAATTATTATACCCTGGACGCAAGTACAGTACACTACCTTGCTACGGTACCCTCACTTCGAAAAAGAAAAGACGTTTGCAAACGTAACTTCAGCGTGGTAGCATGCATTCGTTCGAACCAGTAGGAATGAAATAAAACTTACCGGAAGCCGCCCTTCTTTCCCATGAGCGCTTTCATCTGTTCATAGCGCTCGATAAGAAAAAGTGTTCTGCTCCTGCACCATCGTTCAGGCTCAGGAGAGCTGCTTCGGGGCGCGTTGCTCTGCGGCGGCGTGGACGTTCGGCGATCAGCCGGGTGGTTACCCTGGTGACCGGTGTCGTCGCTCAACACCACTGATACGATTGTGCCATCTGTGCGAGAGAATAAATATTGATGTTTTGGGAGCCACCACTAAATAAAGCAGGATAGTTGAAATCTGGGTCATAGCTTTGAATAAAACCTGTCAAATGTCGAAGGAGAAGTGGCGACGCACACACGGCTGGATAAAGCCAACGTATTTAAAAACGCTGGATAGCAATCATGCCAAGCTAACTAACAACGAACTTGGTTAGTACCGAGCTCATTTACGAGGAACGAGAAAAAAAAAGCAAGAAACAAACTAGATGAGTAAAATAAGCCTAAAAAGAACAAGTACCATGCAAGCACGGCGTCGGCGCATGAAGAAACGCATGCACGTGTTTCTCTTTTGTTGACCGAGCGAAGCCTTACCTGGTGTAGCGTACATATATTCGTTCTCTGAGCCCAGTTGTTGGCCGTCTTCTCCAACGATAGGCGTCAATAATGTGTTTACGCCGTTGACGACGCCAAACACGCTGCCGTCGTTTGAAGCTGACATATTCCTCCCGCTGTCGTCTGCTGCTGCACTGGCTGCACGCAATCGACACTGCCAGTCGAGAGGGTGCAGAATTTTTCTGAGCGAGGACTACACGACATCTACACTTGTGTGAAAAGAACGGCGTCGTGTAGAGGGCGCTAGGCTACACTCGTGAAACAAATGGCGAAGTGCTGCACGAAGAGAACTCGTGTAGGTAGTGTAGGTGAATCGAACGGACTTGTAGTCTTTTGCTACACCGCCTACACTAGTGTAGCCAGTGTAGCATAAAAAAATAACCCTGCAAACGTAAATACGCGATTGGGGCAGGGTGGGGGGGCGCTTGTGCTTGCTTGCGCCGTGTTGTTTCGAGCGGCGAGCGCGGCAGGGGTGGTCTTTTCGGCCGCAGACTTTTTGGGGCCTGGGGCCGAGAGCTCTCTGGCGCGGACGAGACGCCCGGCTTCAACACGTGAGATGCGTGTGACAGAGCTGGCGATGGTTGCCGCAACTCGCCGCTCGTGCTGCTAGCGAGGGCAACGGGGCTCGGTAGCGCCTTGCGTTCGTTCCCCCGCAGTTCACACAGCGCGGTCTGGCCGCGCTGCACTCGTTGCTGCTATGTGCGGACCCACAGCACAGGCAGCGAGGTTGGGCGGTGCAGGCCGCTGTTGCGTGCCCAAGCGTACCGCACTGTGTGCACTGCAGCGGGCGTGGAAGGCGCGGCCGGACCCCGCGGCGCAGTTTGAACAGCGTTATTTCTTCAGGGGGCCGCAGGCCCACGAAGCGGAGGACCACGTTATCGCGGTTGCGCCAGCAACCCCCCACCGGAACTCGGCTTTCGATGCCGGCCAGGACATCAGCCTCGGATAGGCCCCTGTCCACGCCGAAGATGAGCCCCGTGGATGTTTTGGGGCCGAGCTCCTTGGCGCGCACCGGAACTCCCCGGATAGATTGCAGAGCAGACGTTGCGTCGTCTGTTCACTCGCACTGCCGTCACCCCGGGGAGCTCCGCCAGTTGCGCGGCTATCGCGTCTCTTGAAGCGGCCAGGAAGTTTCCCTTCTTGTGCAGGACGGTGCAGGGGCCATGGACATGACCTTGATGCTTTAACTTTTGTTGTGCCGTCTGAAGTAAGATTATTTTATGAATTATTCTATTAATTATGCGCATGGGTAAATGACAGCTTTAACATGTGGCCACCGGGAACAAAAGCATGCAAATGTCATTCTGCCCCCCACCCTTTTACCAAAGATGCCCCTGTGTGAATACAACAGAAGAAGGCGTAAACAAAATGCATGTGATGGGCCGCTCTTGTTTATATCCACTGCTGTAATTATAGTTTGTTAGCTCATGAATGTCCTGAGTGTTATTCTTTACTTACATGAGTGCCACCAAAGCAAGTTGGGTAGCTCAGCTTCAGCAGACCAAATGCAGCTTTGTAGCTCTCGCTGCTCTGAGAACTATGTAGTAGTACAGCAAGAGGCATTGCGCCAACTGCAGTTGCTGTAAGTATCACCGTGAGACTGCTTTGTGACTCATCACATGAGGCTGTAGAGTCTACAAATATTATTTCCTTAGCAGCACTCCGTCCTTGCGTCCTTTTCATGACCTGCGTCACCACAAGAACTGCCCAGCAGGTACCATCATCCTCTGACCTTGTGGTTCTCACATCGGCCCCTGCAAAAGGCAATATAGGACTCCTACTTATAGCGGCATTAAGCAGAGAAGCAATGGTAAATAAGGGGCTTGTTAAGATATACATTTAAAAGTTGAGGGCAGTCAAAGCAAATCGGAAATTTCAAAAAATAAGTTTCATGTTCTTATTCATCAAATTAGGAGCAGCAGAATCATTTGTTAGATGTTAGATAATTCAACACAACGTAGGAGAAAAGGCAGCTACATGCCTCCAATGGAATCTGAATCGAAGACCTCCACGTGTTGCAGATAGTGCTCGACCAACCGAGCTATGGCACTACTACTATCAAGTGTACCTCTGCTAGCGTGCACTTCGCATGTTGGACCTTTTTATGCCTGTTTATGGCATCAAGAGTGCCAAACTAGATACCTTCTTTATACTTTTTAGCAAGCAAGGGAAGGGAAATGATTGGTTCATTAATATGTACACAAGAAACGATCAATAAAGTCCAGGAAAGCATAGGGGAATACTGTTCTAGTTATTCTTTTAATGTTGTAAACTGTATTAAGAAATTAGTGACAGCGTAACTTTTTTTTTGATGTAGGATAACTGCGTAACATAACGTGACAGAACACACAAGGAAAGACAACCACATGCTGCCGATGGGGTCCAAGTAGGTTGCACCTGCATGCCCATGTCTGTAATGCTATGCTTTGGGCTTGGGGTGAGGCAAATGTATCACTGGGCAGAGTAATGTTGGCATGTATGGATATTAAATCTCGATATTACAGATAATGAAAAGTAGACACTGTAGCATACTCACTGTTTCACAATGCAGGAAGTATTCATCATGGATGGGATTTTTGTGGTAAACCACACAGCTTTAGCAATGCAGACCAGAGAAGGTTGCTGTAAGCTGATTTAGACATGCGTATGGCTTTTCATCCTGCTCTATTTTCACCAAAAAGGGGGCCACTGTGGCTTGAATGAATATACTCTAAAGCCTCAGGTGGTCCCTCTAAGAGGAAAGAAAAACTACTGCTAGCCGAGAGGTTACCCCTGTTGGCAGCATGATGTGCTACAACATTTGGTGATAATTCTGGTGAAGCAAAAGGTAAATATTTATGAAATACCTAGACCACAAAAATAAAAATAATCACACAAATATGTGCAAATGCAAACAGTTAAACACCCAAAAAACCTTTGCAGTTCAGTCCTTTCAAAAAGTCGCAGGAATTTCAAAAAGAAACTACACTGCTCAGATATATTGCAGCTTACCCTTGTCAAGATAGCATGACGCTTTCTCTGAAAGTTTGCTGACAGGGTCCACTGCGCTGCCATAATGATGATCCGCCACAGCCGGAACCAGTAATAAACAGTGCCTGTGCTTGGATTCATGGCACCACTGGCAAGCTTCTCGGCGGTGTCATCTTCAGCTTCTAGCTTCTGCTGGTGCATAGCTATGGCCTGTGCTGGTGTGAGGCCATCATGAAAATAGCTATGGAACACAGCTCGAGTGTCAGCTGTGGTGCGCAGGAGACGTAAGGCATCAGCACAGTCTAGCGCATGATTATGGTCATTCGTGACCTTCACAATGGCACACAACGGCGTAGCCCTCTTCAGGAATGGGTCCCGCTTCTTTGTGTCCCTAGTCATGTTTTTTATTTTGATGTCCACAAAGGCTGGACAGTTGGTGGCCGTTTGGCCAGTAATCTTATTCCTGTTCGAGTGCTGGAATTTCCACTTCTTGTGGAATGCGATCCTAGTAAAAAACAAATGCAAATGATTTTTCTTAGAATGACACTCATATTTTTGCGTAAGAATATTTTACATTAGAGAGACACTAGTAACAATAATGTAAATATTGCGCAGTGCTCTGTCAGACATTGCTGCCGTGCGGTGAAGCCAGCCTTACAAAACTCATAATTGGAATCTGTCACAGTCCACAATTCCGCAATTCTAAAAAAAATGCAGATGATTTCACTTATCAGAATAACGCTCATCTTTTCGCTTTAGTCTATTTTACATTAGATAAACACTGGTAACAATAATGTAAATATTGCGTAATTCTCTGCACTACATTACTGTCATGCGGTGAACCCAGCCTAGCAAAAAAACTGAAAATTGAAGTCTGTCACAGTCCACATTTGCGAAACAATTATGAATAGACGACCGCTCTTTCGAGTAATACATTAAGTGCATGGGTGAATAAAATGCAAAATTCCCCATACCTTTTAGGCTTTGCAATTTCCCAGTCAACGATCCACGTGGTTCTCGTCGCTACACCGTAGCTGGTGAGCCGCTCGTACGCGTCTCCGTCGGTGTTCAGAGCCACACGAAAACAACTCACGTTCTCGACGCAATTGTCACTGTCCAACTCGCATTCGAGCGGCAGCGATGATGCCGCCATAATTCACGGATGGAACACGCTACTCGAATAAAAAAGTCCAAAGCAGCCGCGGCGGACTCAAAACTTCTTTATGGGCGGGATTGTGGAGAAAAGGAAAGGCGGGAGGGGGGAAAAGGGGATGCTGTTCACTGTATGTAACAGCCGACCGCGAGAATCGCGCAGCCAACCAGGCAGCGTCCTCTCCTCCTTGCTTCAGTGCTTTCTCTCTCGCGGCGCATTAGTGTCCAGGCGCCAAAAATACGCGACCCGGAGAGCGCTTCCTCGAAGGGGCGAAAGGCCAGGCGCCGCGTCCGATTCGCTCGCATGGGAGGCTGTGACGGCTTTGATTGGCTGGCTCGGCCGCCGCCGGTGGTGCCATCTCTTGACCGGTGGGGGAGTTGCGTGCCGGTCGGAGTAGTGGGGTGGTTGGGCAAGGGTTACCAGTCTGCGAGGCTCGCGCAATCCTGGCTCGCAAACGCGTCAGGGATGACACTTGTTGATGCGGCTTGGGCGCGGGCAGGGGATGCCACTGCGTCCAGTGTGACGGCAGAGGCGGCGGTGCCTTGGTGGGACAGCGGTGCAGAGCGGGCTGTCGCCCTCTTGGTCTCGGATCGCGGGTGCTCGGTGGCAGCATCTCTCGGTCCTACTCGTGGCGTTGAGTGGTGGGGGCGGTTGCCGCCTGGTGTAGGGCGTGGCGCGGGCGACCCAGCTCTCCGGAAGAGAAGCGTGCTCTCGTCCATGTGGGGTAGGGCCGGCGGGCGTCTTTCGGTGGTGGCAGCGTCCTGGGCCTCGAGGAAGAGAACGCTGCTCTGTGGGCCTGCCTCCACCAGTATTGTGGTGACCAGGCTTGTGCCCGTGGCCTGCTGTGGTAGGCCTGGCATCGGTGAGCGGGCATCGCCCTCCGCGCCCGGTGTCTGCGGCTCGCTGACGAGCGTTAAGGGGCTGACGGGGTGCAGGGTTGCAGAAATTAGGTGCTGGGCCTCTTCCTGCGAGGGCAAGATGTCGTGTGCCTCGTCCAAAAGGCGCTGCACCATGCGCGGAGAGCCGATGCTGCCCCCCCCCCCGTCGATGTTGGCCGGCGAGCCGGGAGCGGGTGTTTGGGGGGCTTTGTTTAGGCGCCTCCATCGTCTCTTTAAGACGGGGGTGGGGGGAAAAAAAGAGAAAAGAAAAAAAGAAAGGCTATGTAACAGTAAAGGGAAGCAGCCCCATGGCGGGGCAGGTTCTTCGCGACTCCTTCCACTTCAGGCACGCCAAGCCATCATCACTAACAGACCACTCAATGTCCCCTCTTTCTATTGCTTTATCCGCCTGCAGCGGCGGAAAGTGTTTTCGGTTGGCATTCACCGTTCCACATGCATATATGGTGGCATTTCTCAAATCTTTGAGGAGTGGGTAGCTGGTGAAGTAGTTGTTGAAAAACACACGGTGGTGCCTGCCAGCACATGCTTCAGTAAGGCTTTTTACAACTCTGGCACCCAACTCACGCTGCACACCATTGTCCGACGTTCCTGTATAAATGTCGAACTTGAGATGGTAGCCATTACTGGCACACAGCATCCATACCTTGTACCCTCATTTCACAGGCTTTTTTGGCATCTATTGCTTGAGCGAGCTTCTCCCCTTGAATTTTATCATCGACTCGGCAATCGCCAAAAATTCAATTGGCAAATAGCTGGCAGCAAATGCCCCCGACAGTTCATTCACGAGTGGTCGCACTTTATAGAGCTTGCCAAAACACGGATCTTTCCTGTTGGGTTGCAGATTATTGTCATTTATATTGAGATGAGATAGCAACCATCCAAACCAATTCACTGTCATCAGGTTTGATATGAACTGATCATGAAGGTCTGGAGCACTAGACAAGTGGTCTCGATAACTCAGGGTTCTTTTGATGCCCATCAAAAGATTTATTCCTAAAAATGTGCGCAATTCTTTCGCTGTGGTTGGCTTGTATGGGTTGTTTTCTTTCTGAGCATGCAGGTTTGTCTGAAATGCTAGTGATTCTGTGAACGAGTCTCCACAAAATGCGAAAGACCTCGAAAGGAGTGTTCACTTCATGGTCCTGGATGCGTTGAGGCACGCCCGTTTGGCCCATAAATGAAAGGGGTGGAGATACTCTGTAGCTCTGACTCCATATAGGGACTGCACCAGGAGTCTGCGACGTTTCTTCACCGCTTTCTTCCGTGGGCTTCCTTTGTGGCACTGGTACACAAACATTTAGCATAAGGGCTCGGCTCCCACTCGTCGTCACTGTCACTGGACATATCACCACCAGCATAGCTATTAGGATCCGATGGAATGTCTTCAAACTGGGTTTCTGCAAGGGAAAGCAAAATTATGCATACAAGACCCTTCAGGCATGGTGGTTGACCACCATCGTAATGCTCAGCCACAGCACAATTAGGCCCTGACACTCCATGTGATTTGTACAGCAGCTCTTCTGCACATTCAAGCTGTAAATTATATAGTTATTTACGCCATACTATGCGTACTCGCCTTGAGATTTGTAAAAAAGTTTGGGATCAATCGCGCACGGCTCCATTTCGGTTGCTGCACGCAAAAATCAAAAAAGCAATACAACCAAGGAGCTGGCTCCACCTCGTATAAACAGCAAGAAAGTAGCGAAAGAAAGTGGCGCTAGTTATAAATTTTACCACTGTGCGGCGCTGAAAAAAAATTTTGAAAAGGTGGTCATTTGAGGTAGCCACCGTGCTGGAAAGAGTTAAGGCAAAAGCCTTTAATGGCTCGTGCTCACGTTCGTCCATTACACTCCAATTCGATAAGAAAAAAAATCTGTGCACGATGGGATTTGAACCACCATCCCTCCGTTCTGCAGCCGAGCGTGCTAACGACTACGCTGCTTCCTGCCAACGCATATGTAGTTTTCCTTGTCTAGGATGCTGGAGAGTGTTTGCAGACAGGCGTCAAATCAGACGGATGCCTCCCAAACGCCCTCCAGTGCCTCTAGCATTTGAGATTCATGAACAACTGTGTACTTGATCAACATCTTAACCATACATCAGTGACACAAGCAGCAACACCGCGCTAAAGGCTTTCGCCTCACTGCACTTTACGTCAACAAAGTTCCCCACTGAATTTTTTAGCTGTGATGCTGTGACGTGCAGTGTTACATACAGCCTGGTTTTGGAATCTGATTTTTATGAGCACAGTGCTATTTGAACACAGTGAGCTGTACGCTCCACATAGCCGTACTAGCAGGAGGTGGAGTGCCACACAACAATCCTACCTCTTGCCTATTGTACAATAGCTTGTCAGGCACGCAAGCATGGGAGTGACAGGACTGAGTGTTTGTGCACATTGAGGCACGCACTTAAAACCATGCATGCATGTCAACAGACTGCAGTTGTGTATATTTGCTGCATGCAATATTTGTGCATGCATTCGGGCAGCATGCCAATTTCATTCATTATGGGGGCACTGCTTATTTTGCAGCGTCGCGCAGCCTGCGAAGGTGCTCAAATTTTGTCTTTTTCAATCTCGAGAAGTTCTAATTCCAGTTTTTTTTTGTGCACTTCCAAGTTTCTGAATGCTTTCCGTGAAGACCATTTTTTGCTCTCTTTCTTTGAGGACAATTTCATGATCCTCTCTAAGCAGCTGAAGTTGCACTTCGTGCTCTTCACGGAGGAGAGCAGCTCTGGTTCCATTTTCGTCCTCCGGAGTTGTTTCTAGAAGGGCCATCCGCCCTCTTGGTGCTCTGCCACTGTCGCCAACGGTCACTGCTTCAGCAGTGGTGCGGGTAGCAGCAGCTCCAGAAGCAGCAGGAGCATTGCTGGAGCCTGCTGCAGCAGCAGCTGAGGACAACAGTGCCTCTATGCAGACTGATGCTGCTTGTAACACTGCTGCAGCAGGGGCATTGCTGCAGCAGTGTTACAAGCAGCATCAGTCTGCACAGAAACACTTGTCGTCGGCTGCTTCTGAACCTGCCGCAATTGTGTGACCAACAGCCGCTGATAACTGGCCGTCAATGCAGCTGTACTCCTCCCACTGATCTTCTGTAATAAACACAGCAGATGCAAATCGAAGCTCAAAAAAATACCACTTGTCTACCTTGTTAGCTGCATATATGTGATACAACCGCTATGGAGGGGCACAGAAAAGAGAGTGAAAAATAAAATTACGCAGCCCATGCCACAGTCTGCAATGGGTACGTATGTTGCCATTTCTCATGACCTAAGATGGCAGTCCTGAGTCAAGAAGTGACCGAAAACTGCTGCAGCGTACTTTTGTTATGCTACCAGAAGCAGTGTCATTTCTGTAACCAGTATTGTAACTATCAAACAGTGCATTGCACAAATAAAATATGCATAACTGGCAGTTTTGTTTTTTCATGATTATATGTCAGTGAAATCAAGGACAATAACAAATCTTTTGCTGCCTACATGAATGGTACTGCACCATTTTCCTGTGTGTGCAGAGGTTTCTCGCGCTCATGCTACATACACAAGATAAGCAGCAGCCTGCTACAGAAACAAGTACTATCATGAGCAGTATGAGCGGGAACACAGGAGCGTGTGCCCAATAGCCTCGAACGTTACATGTAGCAATACGTGGCGGCCTCAGAAACCAAGTGGAAAGGGTGGTGCATTCTTCCATTTCTGAGAACCAGGCAACGCAGCAGAATCCTTTTCCCAGTGTTCCGAAAACGGCCATCGTACATCGCCTCAAGGAGGGTTTCAGGCTATCTGCCACTCACTCCCGTGTTCCTGCTCATGTTGCTCATGATAGTACCTGCATAGGCAACAAAATTCAAAGCTACAATAGACACTGGTCTTTTAAGGTAAAACCTCTACAGAAGGAAACCAACACCACGTGCTCGAAACTAGTAGCCAGATTATGGAAGGCTGAGCATTGCAAAAACAAGCTGCAAGAATTACCAACAACATGGTTGTTAACTTGCCTGTGTAGCCACATGTACAAGCAGATAAAGATGTGACAATGTATGTGAAGAAGTGGAAGCACAATGAAACTACATTTAGGTTGGCATTTGTGGACAGTGATGCAAGGATGCCAAAACCGAATGCAAAAATGACAAATCAGGTGAGAATAATGCAGTGGATGCATTTCAGACTGCAGCACTGGGAAGACCTGCTGACCTGCTACCACACCACCCGAGAGCTCGCTCCCTCCTTTCCACTACAGTGAAGCAGCATACCACTTACGAACATGGTGCTGACATAAAATGCTCTCAAAATGCTATCAGATTCAAATGCAGCTTGAAGCAAGTCGTCCTCTACGTGCAGAAATATTCAGCAACCGGGTGTACAGTAGTTTTACATAGTGTTGCTATAAGTTATCTCATTTTTATTATCCACCGCGTACAGTAGTTTTACATAGTGTTGCTATAAGTTATCTCATTTTTATTATCCACCGCAGATGTGACCTTATATTCATTTATTCATCTTTATTCGACATCTTTACAGAGGTCTGGAGCATAGACAAAAAGCTGAAGACAGCTTGACGGGGTCTGTGCCCCTTAACAATTCATGTTCGTACAGACATGTATAAATGATAGTTGGCAACGTCAGTTGCAAATTTATTATTCAGAACATAGTCACGACTGAAAACTAAATGAACAAGTCTGTTATTAATATCTGTGGACAAACAATTCACAATATACTAGTAAAAAACATTCTGGGTAATGATACAAGGTAGATACAAGGATAATGGCTGAGTAAAACAAAGGACGACAGCAAGGAAGCACAGGTGGATGCAGGATAACAAAGCCAACAATCTGAACGTTAGAAAAACAATAGAAAGTGACACGTTGATGAAAGTTTTAAAAACTGTAGAAAAAAACGTGTTTTTTCTTCTACGTTTTCCTTTAGCTTGCCTGAGTGCCGTAGTTGGTGCGCAGTGATGGAATGTGCCATATTTCATGGTGACGTGTTTCATAAACATTATCATTTCTCATCAGGTTCGATAATGTTGCAATGATATTATTTCCTTGGTTTCTTGGATACTTTAGTAATGTGTCATTAGACAGAAAACTGACTGGACGGATTTTCAGATTATCAAAAAGGGGTTCTGTATGAGCGTCATATGAGGAGCCGGAAATGATGCGCACTGCCTTTTTCTGCAGTAACAACAGCATGTTCATGTTAAAGGCAGTGGTAGTCCCCCAAATCAGATGACAATAGCTAATGTGTGAAAGAATGAGTGAGTTATAAATAACTAAATTTATTCTGGTTGGTAAAAATGAACGTAATTTGGTTATTACTCCAACTACTTTGGCAATTTTGTTATCCACCATGTCGACATGTGAATTCCAAGACAAATGTTCCTCGAATATGATCCCAACACATTTGTAGGAATAGACGATGCCAATAACTGATGTTCCGATCATTAGATTGTCAGTAATGGACACGTCCTGATTTTTTCCACACAGTAGCCTAGAACAAACTTGAAACAGCATGAACTGTGACATTGCATGCTGCCACTGACATAAAAAAAAACGTTCAGAGGAGAGAAATCCTTTTCTTCCTACAATGGCATATTCCACACACGCAAAACACCCTACCTGTGTACTCATAAGCACTGCCACCAGATCCATCTACTGTGGACTGCAGAAGCCGCACAACTGGTAAAGTTTCCACAGGTGGCAAGCCAACTGCCCCATCTGAAACGTATTCATTTCTTATCTGGGTGGCAATAAGGCTTGCAATGGCCACCACCTACTCATTCTGGGGAGTTGGGCGGGGGGTGCTGCTAGTCCTCCTCCTAAATAGAAAAAAAAACTATTAGCATAGAGAAAAGCCAGTTTTAATGAATACAAAAAGTGCCATTGTAAGATTTTTCACCATTGCTTTTACTTCGTTACGAATTGTTCCTAAACTCGTCCCACACAAAAACTATCCAGGCCACACCAGTGTGTGTTTTCGGTACATTTTTGGGCTACTCGAAAGTGCCTGCCCAACAGCATCAGGAACCAGTAAAGGTCGTTTGCTCTATATGCAGCCTCCTGGACTTTTGGGCGAGAATATCACGCGACTGTAGATCGCACGGCATAATGCCTCAAGAGCACGATGTCCACGCCATTTTAAATTTGGTGCGGCACGATATTTAAAATTGCTTGAGCACTGCTGGAACGATTAACACAGGTTGCATGTATCCGCAACACGACCTACATTATACAATATGTCGTGGTCTACAATCGTGAATAAAGTAGCAACAGTACACTTTGCAGAAAGTGTGATTCCGAGCGCGCCTGCTGCTTGCAGCCTTGTTTATGCAAAGCAAGCAGAATTTTCACGCACTTATCCATGGCATACAAAGCATGCAGGACAAGGTATTCGTGCACGACTTGCAAGCTTCGCATACCTGTCTTGTGGCTTTCCCTCTTTTGCCTTGCGAGCTCATCTTTGAACTTCTGTTTCATGTTCCAGCATTTTTTAAGCTGGCTGGGGTCGCGCTGGGTCACTCCATGTTGTGAATTATACAGCCTGGTTACTTCAATCCAAGTCTGTGTTCTTCGCCAGGGTGGCCACCTCGGTTTTCTTGCGCTCCAGTATGCGCTTAAATTGGTTCACCAAATCGATGATCAGCGTCTTCTCCTGTGGAATAAAGCGAGGCACTGCCCTCTGCTGGGAAGGGACATCTTCTTGCGATGACGCCGACAGCAGAGACATTTTCGAGTCGGCAAATAAAATCACGCATCAACGATGCACTCGCAAATGCTGCTGCAGTTGCCTCTGAGACGGAATGGCACGGGCACGCTTTGTTGAACTTCACGACTTGATTTGGCTTGTCTGTGGTGCAGTTTGCCAACCAAACACATCACATCATTCGGGTGAAAGCGGCAGGCAGCACTGATATGTACTTTTCGTTGTTGGCATTTTTCTGCATAACCAACTCGTATACTGAGTTCATATATAAATGCTAAGCGAAATGCATAGTTTTCTTGGCGTACAATGCATACAAAATAATACATTGTTCATTAATCTCAGTCACAGACGAGCAATGTGCCTTCGCGTTCAATCAAGCGCTTGTCTTGACGAAGCAAGTCAGCCGAAGCATCTATGAAACGCGAATGCCGACTTTGGCGTTTTGAAGTTAGCTCAGTACTTTGGGCGTACTTCCCCAAGCCAAGCCTAAGCGCGAGCCAATTTACATTTATGCATTGGGGGGTTAGTTTGCAAAGTCCCTGGTCGCACACTATGTTGCTGCAACATTGTTAGAATGTGGTCCTGTAATGTTACCAAAACATGGCTTATGACCTCACAAAACTGCATTTCAGTAACACTGCCAGAAACATGGTTGCCACATTGGTGCAATATTAGCAACTTTTTTTCAATATGCAGACATTTTATGACCATAAAATTTATGACCATATTTTTTGACCATGGCAGCATTAGCTGCATTTGATTCAGCTGTGGGTCACAGCACCGCCTGCACCGGTTCATGGTGCGCTGCACCAAAACCCTCAATTCATAGCGCCGTCTACACCGCTGTCTGCGATTGATTTGGGTGCAGCCATGGTGCCGTTTTGGTGCAAGGAACCACAGCACCAGCCGAGAAGGAGGTGCAGAAAAGTTGTGCACGTGCAGACAGCTTTCAGCAGATGACACATGTTAGCTCATAAATATTGAAGGGGAATTGAGGAAGGTCTTAGCTTCCTTCACCGTTGATGGATTCGATGTCATTCTGCAAGAAAATGGTGGCGAAACCTACGCGACAGCAGGTAACTTTCTGTGTTTTGTGTCCTAGCTGCCATATTGTGACAGGCCGTCCGTGTGCATGCGAGTTCACATGAAACTTACGGTGCAACAGCGGTGTGTGGCCTGCTGGCAAACTGCAGCAGGAAGACTCCGTACGTGTTTTGCTACAGCTGGCGCTGGTATCTGTGCCTGCTGCGCTAAGCATGCAGGCAGATGCTGCTGGTTCGCCACTGCCTGGCCATTCTTCTGCAGCTACGGGGATGCCGGGGCTAGCGCTAAGCAGCGGGGAAGTCCTCTGGTGGTGCCGAAGGACAGTGTTTTTTTTTAATCACTGTTTTTCAAGAGCTAAATGAGCGAGGCGGATCCTCTGCAATGATTTGCTGGTTCGCTCCTTTAGGTTGCGGAAAATATGCAGGGGCCTTGAAGCGTGCTGAAAGTTGTCTCTCTAGAGAGTCTATAAAGAGCCTCGTGAATTTGAAATTGGAGTAGTTTGCAACCACGCTTTTATAACACTTTAGAGTTCGGCTGCAGTCAGTCCAAGCAAGTGAGTTGCGGCAAAAGACTAGCATGGAGTTGGTCACCTCATATTCACTGTCGGAAGAGTAGAACTACTCTCTAAGTATGCGATGCCATCGTCATCGACCATGGCTAACTCCACGGCCGACTAAGTCTTAGGCACGAAAGTGACCGCACACAAAACATAAACGCGAGGACTCGATCCCTCCACGGCATCCATGGCGAGCAGACGACAAGATCTGCTTGCACGTGCTCGATTGAAAATTGTCGCACCTACGAGGTGTGATGTTCACTTCGGCCATCTGCTTCTCCAGTCTTGTGCACCTTGGCAGCACTTAAATATGAAAGGGAGCCACATCACTGCATGAACCTAGGGGAAATCGTGGTGCTGCCTGCTAAGAATACTCATATTACGAGTGACTTATGCAAAAAGTGCGCAGTGTCTACAATGACCACACTGCAGCCATTAATAATTATCATAGGCCAAACTAATTGCATGATGAAGGCCTCCCTAATACTCAATTGTGTTTAATTTGTGACTGCTTCCACCCTACAAATCTGAATTTCTTAATTATGCTACTCAGCCTATCCATCTACCATGCCTGACTATGTTTGTCCTTCCTTGGATGTCTACTGTGTCACTGTATTTGACCTTCAATTACCTGTTATAAGTATTTTATAACCATCTAAACCAACTTCTTAATTCCAGCCAGGCTGTCGTCGGCTGTCGTCGACCCATGTTGGTTGCTTGAAAAGCTCTAAATTTGTCGCTGAACGAATGATGCATGTCTGTACTACAATCAAATTGATATGTTGTGCTTTTAAGAAACTGTAATGTCTGAATCATTTATTATGCATATGGGGAGGCACAAGTACCATTCTCCCTGATTATGTTGGTCAGGGTGACTGATACAACGATCGTATCAATTTTGCAGCTTTGGTTTTATTTAAGTTCTTTTTCTAGTTTGGTGTTCTGTAAAAGCGCTTTTTCGTTCCCCCACAATTTACATTCTAAACAGTAATGAACTTTAAGGCACGGTTTACCATTTACAATCTCATAAGGTTGCGGTGCAGTTTTTTTTTTTCAGTAACACAATGTGTGCATTTGTGCTGGTCACCAGGCATTTGCTGATACATTTAAATGATCCTTCTCAGGATGTGCAAGTACCTTCGGCAAAATATAATTTATTCAAATATTGATGCAACAGCAGTGTTGAAGGCGCTTCTGTTATGGCAACGTTTCTGCATGCTGTAAAACTTGCTCATATTTGACCATATTATTCCAACATATTTTCAATGCCAGAAAATTAATATTACATTATGAACATGAGACAAAGTTCTGAATGCCATTCCGTTATGCAATGTGCTCAACAGTTCGGCAACATTATAGCAACAATCTGTGCTACTAGGGGTACTCCTAGTTGAAAAAACAGTAGGAAAAGTTCTGGGACCCAGTGCCTAAATTATGTTTAATTTAATTGGAATGTTGAGTGTGAAGTACAAGGCAGATGTGAACTGCCAATGGCGAGCTTGCAAGCGTGCAGAGAACTCGCACACCAGAAGGCCTGCACGACGTCAAATCAAAGTCGGCGCGTGCTGTGCTCACCAAATTGAGCGGCAGAGTGCAGTACCCATGAACTGGTGCAGAAAGTGCAGCCAAATCGAGGAGACCGTATAGTGACATGCGTACTTGTGGCCGGAGAAATAGTTCACTAAAGTTCGCCTGAACAGCTTCTTCTGTTAGCTGATAACTGTACCACATATTTTTAGCAACATTCTAGCGTTTCTGTTGTTTATTCATTTGTAAATTTATCGGATGTGCATAAATGACTGCTTAGCCTCGTTTCCATGGCGCTTATTAATGAAAGGGCTGCTTTCATAATACAGCTGCAGAAAGTGCAGCCAAATCGAGGAGACCGTATAGTGACAGGCATACTTGTGGCCAGAGAAATAGTTCACTTAAGTTCGCCTGAACAGCTTCTTCTGTTAGCTGATAACTGTACTATGTATTTTTAGAAACATTCTAGCGTTTCTGTTGTTTATTCATTCGTAAATTTATCGGATGTGCATAAATGACTGCTTAGCCTCGTTCCCATGGCACTTATTAATGAAAGGGCTGCTTTCATAATACAGCTTTAAGTGCAGTTATTGAAACTTTTCCTATACTTTCCTTATACTCATACTTTTCTTGTTATTGAATATGGCAGTAAGGATTTCTCAGCCTGGAACTATATGACTTGAATATCACTACACCCATGAGCCTGGAAATGAGGCCACATACTTCCAGTCTAGGATGGGGCATCCCATGGCCATGTTTCCAGCTTATGAGCCACCTGTGTGAAGCGTAGGTTCCTTGAAAAGTAAGCCTCCTAAAAACACTCGTTTCAGTGGTGAGGCAATCCATTCCAGTGGTAAATCTCTGGAATCTCAACTCATGCACCTGTCTCGGAGCAGTGTTTCTGTAAACCTGCAAGTGTGGACTTCAGTTTGTGCAGATGAAATGACCGTGATATTTTGCTATTTTAGTCCTTCCAGTAGTTCTTCACTGACGTATTTCAGGTCATTGTTTGTGATTACTGCACAAAATGTATTCAGAGAGCTGCATGGTCTAATTCTTACTGGAATGTCTCCAAAGGACGTCACCAGTGACGCCGTCTCATACTAATGGCTATATAGAACTTCCAAAAAGAAGGTCGCCATTTGCCAACTTCTTGATCTTGTATCTCCGAACTATGGCATCATTTAGAGTATATGAAACTGGGAAACGTGAGACATGCCATGCAGATTTTTTGGAGCATTTGCTGCAGGTCACTTGGAAACAAGGAAAGTTCTTGTTCTTCATGAAGTGCAGTTTTGCTGGTGCAGTTAATACGTTGTGCAGTTATCTCAGTGTGGCCTCGAATGAGAGGCTTGGTCAGTTATAAAAAAAAATTTGCCATAAAAGGTAGTCATTCGGCTGTGGAGCCACGTGGCAAATTTTTCTGTACAGTGTATACAGTGTAATTTGTTAGGTAATCTAATGATTGCTGTTCGAACACTCAAGCACGGTATGTTATCCAGAAAGAGGATGTATTATGTGTTTACTTCTTGATCAGGTGCTGCATTTTCGGCGTCTGACCCAGTTGAAGAAAATCCAGCCTCATCCTTATAGCTGCCATGCTTGCTGTGTCTGTAAAGTGGACCATTTTTGTTGCTCGTAGTGCAGATTGAAATTCAGAGGGCCTGGGCACAGGATTCTTGCAGTGCAGCATTGAGAAAAGATTCCCTAGTGCATCCTATCCAGACCTATTCAACAGTGAACATAAAAGTCCTGTCTTGAGGTAATAGTCTGGGAGGTGTAGGGCAAGTGCTGTGATGAAAACGATGCCAGTCAGCACAGGCTTGCACATGTTCTTGCCAGTTTTGGCAATCGTCAACCTTGCAGAGAGATGAATCTCTTCTGTTAAAGGAATAAAAATGTGTTTGGTAACCTTGTGACTGATTGCAAGTTTTGTTGGCACCTAGTTCAGAGGGGAGACATCTCTGAATGTATTTGTGCAAATGTAACTTTGCAGCTTGCAAGTCTTTCTCCTGCTGACAGTTTCAGTTGTGCACTGCAGCTATTGTGTCAGCAGAAAGAGGCTGCTTGCCTGGACTGAGCTGACTCAGACTATTGAAAGTGCCTGTGAACAGAATGTGACAGTGTTACTGGTGACCCCACAGGAATACGAATGAGGCTACCGAGAGATTACAATTGTCATTATGAGTACTGCCACTCATTAGGACCATCATGAGTTGCTGTTCAATTACTTGTAGGCCAGCATGCAGCTTGTGGTAGAGACTCTGAGAAAACATGCATCAGAGGTCTGTCTGCTTGAGAAAGCAAACTTAATTTAAGTCAGAAAAGAATGACCCAAATTTGAGGTAACATGATGTTTCGGAACCTGCGCGGTTCCTTTATCAGGTGTGACTGTGGGCGAGTTGCAGCTTGGCTTTTTAAAAGAAGGCTCCTGTATGCCTACATTCACAGTGCAAAGATGAACACTGACACGAGGGGGGACACCACGAAGTGCCGTTTTTTTCGGACACGAGGGGAGACACCACAAAGCGCCGTGTTAGTCTTTGCGCTGTGAATGTAAGCATGAAATACCAACTCACCTAGCAACTGATTTTAAGCTCCTGTGTAGTCAGCCACCGGGTCAGTGAACACAAACCATAGGTGTAGGAAAAATCAAGTGTTCTGAGGGAACAGTAAGCATTCCCCCATGTCTTTTGATTGTGCTATGGCTAAAGTAGGAGCCTCCTGTGTGGGTGTGGCTTAGTCTCCAGCAGAGTTTCGTCAAAGTCAATCCTGTGGTCAATGACTCGCAATGTTCGGTCACCACTCTTCTTTCCTTGTTCATTTGTTTAACATCAGCTTTGTGCCGCTTCATTCATGCAAGCAGTGAAGTAAAGGAACTGTAAATAAGAGCACATGGTGTAGCAACAAGGGAGTTGTTCGAGCTCATGCATCAGGCCGCATCCGTCATGCACAGCACATCTTGGGAGGACATAGATACTGCATGCATGGCAAAAAAAAAGAAACTTCAGTTTGTAAAGAATTGAATTTGGTTGTCTGTGCTCGACCAGATCGACCTGAAACTGTTCCCGTTGTTACTCCCATCATCCCAATTCCTTGAAATAAACCCCCTCTTATATTTGTTGGATGTGTCGGTTAACAGCCTTGAAACTCCGCAGCCATACTCTCCAGACATCTCCAATGCCTGAGGACGTACAACATCAAGTGGGCCATGCTGTTATCTGTGCCAGTTAACAGCCTTGGAACTCTGCAGCCATAGTCTCCAGACACCTCCGATGCCTGAGGACATACAACATCAAGTGGGCTGTGCTGTTACCTGTGCCAGTTAACAGCCTTGGAACTCCGCAGCCATACTCTCCAGACACCTCCGATGCCTGAGGACGTACAACATCAAGTGGGCCGTGCTGTTATCTGTGCCGGCTTCCTTCACCTGCGGGACCGGTGAACATGATGCAGAAGATTGGCTCACATCTTACGAACGGGTGAACCTCTACAACAAATGGGACGATGCGACCAAACTCATTAGCGTTATCTTTTATCTTACCGCCGTTGTTAACCTGTGGTATTGGAACCGTGAGGTGGACATCTCTACTTGGTCTGCCTTCAAGGCGAATTTCTTAGAAGTCTTTTGTAGTCCGTCAGTCGAGAAGCTTCATGACGAACAACGCTTGTGTGAAAGGTCGCAGCAGGTAGGTGAGTTTTACAAGATATATCAAAGAGGTCATCGACTTACACAAACGTGTAAATCTCCGCATGTCAGAAGCTGACAAGATAAAACACATCTTGAAGGCCATTGATATGACACCTTTCAGATGGTGAAGTCGTTAGTTTGTGCCTAAGCTTCGAAGAGCTGTGCAAGCAGCAGAGCTTGACACATCAATACCCCAGGCAGGCTGAGTCTCTTGCTGGGCTGACACGTCCTCGCTGCTGCAAGCGATAAAAGAGTGTGTTCATGAATCAGTGGTGCGTCAACTTTCCCTTTAACTGAGCCCTTCAAAGCCACCACCAAATTTGGCTCCAGCTCTCCGACATGCCATTGAAGAGCACGTTGCTGAGGCTCTTCCGCCTGCCAATCCGCCACTGCCTATCGCGGCTCCGCTGACATATGCCGACGTCGTCGCCCGTCCGCTGCCACCTGTTGCTGCTCCGCTGACGTACGCTAAAGTCGTCTCCAAACCTCGGCAGCCTACCCATCCTTTGCGTCCAGTACCTGTGCGAATGGTGGCTCCTTATCTTCAACCGGCTCCATGAGTCGGCAAACCCTGGCGTACCGCTGACAGCTGGCCTATTTGCTACATTTGCGGCTTGCCTGGTCATGTGGTGCAGCTTTGCCGTCGTCATTTGCCAGTATCAACACCACCTCCTCAAGCTCCCACATACTGGCCTTCCACGAGTGGGTACTCCGCACCTGCTGAGCCACCATTGAGTCATTCCTTTTTCCCTGACCGTTCGACACTCTCCACTCTCTAGCACTACACCGTTCACATTCACTGAGACACCACTTCATCTCACCTATGTGACGTCGCCCCAACACTACTCTGGAGAAAAACTAGGTGCCACAGTTCCTGGGGGGAGAACTGCGCCCCCGTTGAACTTTCAAAGGCCTCATATATCACCTGCTTATCTTATTGAAATTTTTGTGGAAGGTATTTCTATCATGGCACTTGTGGACACCAGCCCTATGATTTTTGTAATTGACAAAAAACTTTGTTGCTCATTAAATAAGGTAAAGATGCCAATTTCAGGACTTTCCTACTTCTCTGAACCACAAGTGTCTTCCATTGCCATACGCTGTACTCACTGTATCCGCTGGCCTCTACATACTTTTGGTCTCCAACCAATTTTCCTTCCCTACGGCATTGCACCTTGGCAAATGTCTTGGCAGTATTGAACCCATCAAGTCTCTCATCTTCCGCGAGGAGAGTGATGATATGCCGCACTTCACCTTTGCCATTACCAGGCTCAGCCCACTTTCTCAACACCTGGTCAGTCTTCAACCGAAGTATTTCTTCGCTCCATCGACGCCACTCCTCACCCTCCTTATCAGTTTCATTCTGCCTTTGACTCTCACCATAGTCATGCATTTCTCTCCTGTTACTCGGTAAGCCAATCTGAGTGATATGGACATGAATTAATAAGAAAATGCCACCAGGTACTAGTCAAGGGCTGGTGGGTCTGCATTAAAATACTGGGAACTTGACTTTCATACAGGCAGGTGTGGGCATTTGACAGTAGTGTAGCCACCCTGTACGTGCGACCAATCTTTTGCCACCTGACCTTTTTATTTTTTGGGAATTCCAGAAGTGAAAACTCTGTGGCCTCCTTCCCAAATCTCCACTCTTCTGCTCTACATACAGTGCTCACTTTTGTTGAGCCAGGCCTGGTGAGCCTGAAGCTTGGATTCCCCAAATGGCTTGAGGAGTAAGGTTCTCGAGGATAATCCGGATCTTGATATATAATGAAGCAATGGCCTTGCGTGATCTTTTCGAGCTTGTCGTACAGGCATGTTTCCTTGAGCATGCCTGAAATGCAATGGCATCTTAAGCATAAAAAGATGGATACCAGACACAGGATGTGCACTTCATTAAAGCTGGAATTTTGCATCATTATCGTAAAAATAATAAAAACCTAAACATCTGAACATAATGGCAAGAGGGTGACTTGGTGAGCGACACCTATTTTCTTGGCAGCAAGAACCTGCATACACTCAATACAATGCCAAATGCCAGCTCAGAATTTTAACGTGAGAGTGTTAAAGGCCCCGTTATCCATAAATCTGGTGTCGGCATTGTGAGCGAAAAATCATGGGCATAGCTGTGGCAGTTGTTCCCCAGAGAGCAACCCAGAAGGCAGGGTAGCCACTTAGATCCCCGACCTTGCGGCGACATCACAACCTGCCCACCAGATAGTGCCACTACACTATGTCAGGTGGCAGTTAAATTAATTATTGGTTGCCTGGGAAGAGCAGCCTAGGGTGCACAAGGCCCATTGCTGAGAGCACCTGCCATCACAGGGCAGTGGCGCATTGCTTAACTGCCGTGCCACTGTGCCAGGAGGGGTACGAGTACCCCCAGGGACAAGGAGGAGAGACTTTAATGAATACAGGAGGAGGAGGAGAACTTTAATGGAACAGGAGAGGTGAATACAGGAGATGTCTGCCTGGTTTTTAGCCTAGCATGCTACTCCATGTGAGGGTGAAAGAAGAGAAGAGGGTGAATAAAAAAAAATGAAAAAAAATATGAAAAGGTGAAAGGTGAAATCAAGCATACTCTACACCCATGCGTTCACAAGCATACATGATTATCAAAAGGTGTCCACCAAAGCCATGTCTCTAAGAAAAACTAATGCTGCTTTTGTCCCTTGTGCAGCTGAAGCCGCATTACTCCAGGGTCCAAGAACATGGCCCAAGTGCACAGGGCCATCCTGATGGAGTCCTAAAGCACTTAACAGTGCCTTGCTGTGGTTGTCAAAGATTTTACAGCCGCAGATTAAGTGTTGAAGATCCTCACACACACCACATGTCAGGCACAGAGGGCTACTTAGTGCACCATTTGCAACGGCACTCCACAGATTGGCTGACTCCTCATTTCGGAGATCAGTTAAAAAAAAAAGGTGGGAGCCAGTATTTTTGATTTGATTTAATTGCGATGTCGGCCGCACAGGACAATAACTCAGAGCTTCTAAGAATGCTGAGAGTGTGCAGATCGAGTTCTTGTTTTGCAAAGATTGAAATTGAAAGTTTATTTCTCCACACACATTACAGTGGGAAAAGGGGACACTGGGCAAAAAGCTGCATAATGCAGCTTGAAGTAGCACGCAGTGCTCAAGAATACACCGACAGCAGTGTGTTTCGCGAACATCAGGCTTAAGTTAAGCTTAATATCCCCATCAAAACAAAGAAAGGAACAGGACAACAACAGTATAACCCTGATCACATACACACCAAAAGACGTGCAGGTAAATAATAGGAAGAACATACTTTACAATACACCAAACCTATTTACAATGATGTCACAATAGACTCGAAAATGCACATGACAGATAATAACTGATTCTTTGAGGTGTCTTGTATACATATTGTGAGACTGTGGACCAAGCGAGCTGTTTATTCCCGCTGGCAAATATGGCGGCCACTCCTCAAAAGACGAAGATGCGAGATGATGAATATTCACAGATGAAGATGAGGGTCACGCACTGTGCTCACACTTTCTCCCCCTATGGGCGAAAGCGACCATTCCAGGCGCACGTTAGAGGGAAGTAGGGCGACGGGTGAAGGGCTTTAAGCGCGACACATGAACAATCTCTTCACCGCGACAACGCCGGTCATGGGCAGGATGGACAGGAGCAACGCGATAGTTCACGGGGGACGTTTGTTCGAGTACAGTGTACGGACCAATAAAGCGGCTGAGAAATTTTTCGCACAATCCGGAGGTACGCACAGGAGTCTACAGCAACACTTCGTCACCAGGGAAGAAACGCACTCCACGGTGTTTGAAGTCATAGGTTGTTTTCCGGGAGGCTTGGCAGGCGTCAGTGTTCAGGCGGGCAATGGTGCGACAGTAGGCAAGACGGGAAGTAAATTCGTCATAGGAAAGGCCGAAAGAGGTTGTGGGGGCAGAGAAGAAAGATGCTTCGAGAGTGAAGGTAGGGGGCGACCGAACACAAGAAAAAACGGGGAGAAACTGGTTGTTCGTTGCACGGCAGTATTGTAGGCAAAGGTTACAAAGGGGAGCATGGCGTCCCAGTTGGTGTGGGCGGAGTGAATGTACATAGACATCATATCTGACAGGGTGCGGTGAAACCGTGAGCCCATTGGTCTGGGGGTGATAGGCTGAAGTTGTTTTATGGGCGGTCCGGGGAGCATGAAGAACTTCGGCAAGGATGCTGGAGAGGAATGACTTGCCGCGGTCACTGATAAGGACACGTGGGGCTCCATGGCGCAGAAGAATGACGTTGAGGAAGAAATGGGTGATTTCGGAGGCAGAGCCAGATGGAACGGGGGCTGTTTCAGCGTACCGTGTTAAGTGGTCGACAGCTGTGACGATCCAGCGGCTGCCCGATGAGGTTAGTGGCAAGGGACTGTACAGGTAGATACCAACGACTTTGAAGGGTGAGAAAGGACAGGGAAGAGGTTGTAGAAGGCCAGCTGGAGGAGACGTGGAGCGTTTGCGGCATTGGCAAGGGATGCAAGATGCAATATATTTGGCGACAGAGGTGGAGAGACCAGGCCAAAAGAAACGGTGCTTTATACGGTCATATGTTTTCTGGAATCCTAAGTGGCCGGCCACGGGGTCGTCATGAAGCACCTGCAGAACCTCACGGCGAAGAGAATGGGGAATGACAGGCACCCAGGCGTGACCCAGGGGGCTATGATTGTGCCAAAGAAGGGTGCCGTCAACCAGCTTGAAACAGTGAGTTGGCGTCGGAGGCGGGTATTTGGAAGCCGCATAGCACCACTCAGGCGTTCAATTAGAGTCCGGCAGTAAGGGTCGGCCCGCTGTGCTGAAGCGAGATCGCCGAGAGCGGGAGCAGGCACCAGATCAATGGCTGTGGCTGTCGAGGCGTGGGTAGCGATGGTATTAGTAGTTGGGAGCGATGAAGCAACAGGAGGAGAGAACAGAGGTTCTGCGGAGGCGAGGGGGCAACGAGAGAGCGCATTGGCGTCTTTGTGTTTTTTTCCTGATTTGTACGTGACCGTGAAATCATACTCCTGGAGGCGGAGAATCCAGCGGCCGAGGCGCCCAGACAAGTTCTTCTTTGACGACAACCAGCACAGCGCATGATGGTCAGTTACAATGGTGAACTGGCGACCGTACAAATAGGGGCGAAATTTCTGAACGGCCCAGACAACTGCAAGACACTCTTGTTCAGTGATCGTGTAGTTCTGCTCTGCTGCAGTCAGGGTACGACTTGCGTAAGCAATCACGTGCTCAGTCGAAGATTGCTGGCGCTGCAGAAGAACGGCACCAATGCCGTGTCCACTGGCGTCAGTGTGCAAAATCATTGAAGCGCTGTCATCAAAATGAGCCAGTATCGGATCAGATGTGAGAGCCTGCTTTAGAGATGTAAAGGCGGCCTCGCAGGCCTCAGACCAAACGAAGGGCGTGCTGACTCCAAGAAGCTGACGCAAAGGTGCGGCGATGGATGGGAAACCTCGGATGAAACGACGAAAGTATGAGGCGAGTCCTAGAAAACTGCGCAGGTCTTTAATCCGTGTAGGGCGGGGAAAATGCAGTACTGCAGCAACTTTATCAGGATCTGGTTTTATGCCTCTGCGACTAACGACGTGTCCGAGAAATTTGATAGAAGTACAAGCAGAGCAACACTTCTTTGTGTTTAACTGAAGTCCAGCCGCGGAAAGAGCACTTAGAACTTCATCGAGGCGGGTGAGGTGCTCAGAAAAAGTCGAGGAGAAAATTACGATGTCATCCATGTAGCAGAGGCAAGTTTTCCATTTCAACCCGCGGAGTACGGTGTCAATCATGCGTTCGAACGTGGCCGGAGCATTGCACAAGCCGAACGGCATAACGTTAAATTCATACAAGCCATCTGGCGTGGCGAAAGCTGTCTTCTCTTTGTCCTCTTCATGCATGGGGATTTGCCAGTAGCCGAATCGGAGGTCAAGACTAGAGAAAAATTGAGCACCTTGGAGATAGTCGAGGGCGTCGTCAATCCGAGGAAGTGGATAAACATCCTTTCGAGTGATCTTATTGAGGGCGCGATAGTCGACACAAAAGCGTACAGAATTATCCTTCTTTTGTACCAGCACGACTGGTGAGGACCAAGGACTTGAAGAAGGTCGTATGATGCGGCGCTTGAGCATGTCGGTGACATTATCTTGAATTATTTTTGCGTTAACTAGAAGACACACGGTACGGGTGGCGGAGAGTGATGCGCGAACCGTCAGTGTGGATGCGATGCGTAGCCGCCGATGTTTGGCCCAAAATTTTCGACTGGGTATCGAAAGAAGCGGCATGTTTGTTCAAGAGGGCAAGCAATTCCGCTTTTTGAGCAGGCGTGAGATCGTCGCTGATAGTAGCGGAAATAGCTGCCGGAGAAGAAGGATGGGACAAAATGGCGAAGCTGGATGGTGGAGAGGAAAGAACGGTGACAGGTTGAATGGTAGACACAGAAGCCACTTTAGTACCAGCGCGCAGAAGAATGGGCTCCGACGTAGTATTGAGCGCAGTCAGAAGGGCAGTCCCATTGACGAAGCGAAGAAGGGATGCGACGAGGAGAATGCCCCTGGAGAGAAGACGGGGCACGGCTGTGGCGAAAACGTCCCCAGCATGTACGTAAGCAGAAGCAACTGAGATGACATCTTCGGAGCCGGACGGGATAAAGCACATGGTCCGCGGTGTTGATCAAGTGATGAGTTGGAAATGCAGGAGCGTCAGAAGGGTCGGAGTCAGCAACTTCCAGAGTAGGAGGGCAACATGTAATGACAGCTTGCGCGGAGTGGAGGAAATCCCAGCCGAGGATAAGAGGGTGAGCACAGGATGGAAGTACAGCGAACTCGATGTGGTGCAGGATGCCGTTGATAAGGACGCGTGCTGTACACAGACCGGAAGGATGCATGGATTCTTCATTAGCAGCACGGAGAGAAGGACCGCAGTAAGGAGTGTGCACTTTACGAAGATGGGAACACAAAGCAGAACTGATGACGGAAACAGCGGCGCCGGTGTCAATCAATGCGTCTACAATGCTGCCTTCAACATTAACAGCTAACAAGTTCGACGGCAGCGTAGGAGGAATTGAAGGGTGGGCGAGTGGTGCAGCTTTACCTCCGGAAACTGCACACTTTAGTTTTCCGTATTGCGACCAGGTGCCTGAGAGGCTGGACGTAGAGGCGATGAAGAGCGCCGGAACGGTGACGGGGAGCGGCGGCACGACGAGCGGACAATCGGCGAGCGGTTGGGAGAGGTCGATGGAGAGAAGCGGGGAGGACCGTTGGGGTGAAACGTTGGGCGATAAGGAAACGATGAGTATGTGTCGTCTTGATGAGGAGTATTGGAGGCAAAAGTAGGGCGGTAACCACACGATGAGTAGGCTTCGTCGTTGCGAATGGGACCAAACTGGTTACGCTCGTCGCGCTGACGCCGACGACAAATGCGGGCAACATGTCCACGAATTCCTCAGTAGTAGCAGATATTGCGAGGCGAAGGCGGCCGCCAAACCGCTGGGTACATTGCGGGCCGCTGAGATAAGGAGGCGACAGTCGACTGTACGGGCGGCGAATGTGAGGCATAGACGGGAGGAGCAGGAGACGCAGCGACCTGGGCATACGTGGGCGCACAAAGAAGCACAGATGGTTCGGATGCCGCGGGACGAGTGACGGAAGCGAGCTCGTCCTTGATTAGATCACGCAATGGCGAGGTCGGAGGCCGGTGCTGATGGGAATCCAGCGGCGGTAAGGTGGAGCCATGCAGCTCCTCGCGGATGATGTAGTGGATGAGAGAGCGCAAGTCCACATCAGTTGAAAGGCGGGGGTCCCAGGCGTCTTGCAAGTGGAGGGATTGGAGGTCGTCAAGACGGTGACATGTGCAGATATCGTTGACTGAGGTAGGGTTTTGGCCAGCCATCGTGGTAAAAGCAAAGGAGCCGATGCCTTTAAGAATGTGACGGACCCGATCGTACTCGGACATGGCACTGTTGACACGTCGACACAGGCACAAGACATCTTCAATTTAAGACGTGTAAGATTCGCCGGGCAGCTGGGCACGCGCATCTAACTTTTGTTTGTAGATGGCCGGGCTGGCCCCAACAGTGCCAAAAATTTGCCGAAGCTGCGATGTAAAGTGGGTCCAGTCCGGGATGGTATCTTTATGGTTGACGAACCAAGTCTTAGCCACGGCGGTTAAATAGAATGGCACGTGGAGAAGCTTCATGGCAGAGTCCCAGCGATTGTAGGCACTGACCTGATTGTACTGGTGGAGCCAGTCCTCGACGTCATCACCACGGAGACCCGCAAATGTAGGAGGCTCGCACTGAAGGGTCGCGACGGTCTATGTCGGGTGTCCAGGTGACATAGGAGCAGCGGGGGCGTTGGAGTCAGGGTGGCGGGCGCAGGGATCAGCAGGTAGGGGTAGCACACCTGCTGAGGCACCGGCAAGGCCTGCAGAAGCGTCACGGCGTTGTTGGCCGACGGTTTCCATCTTCGGAGATGGTTCGACCAGGTGACGACCGGAACGGAGCTGCAGTGTGGCGACGGAGAGGACGCGGGATCTAGAGCAGCCTCCACTACTTGTGAGACTGTGGACCAAGCGAGCTCTTTATTCCTGCCGGCAAATATGGCGGCCACTCCTCAAAAGACGAAGATGCAAGATGATGATGAATATTCACAGATGAAGACGAGGGTCACACACTGTGCTCACAATATATTATATGCTGCCAACATGTTAACATAATTTCCTGTATTATAGGATAAGAACAATATGAGGTATGGCAAGAGGGTAGAAGAGGATGAAAGACGTTGTGTTGTGCACTGGTGTGTATTGGTGCAGATTAAAGGTGGCAAGCAGCAGTTCATTATTTTGTTTTAACTGCATTTTTTTATGCACGTAATAATTTGAATGGGTGCAGTATATCAAGAGACAAAATGCCATATTGCTTAAAGTAAAGAAACGTGGAAATGCCATGGTACGTTTGCAATCAATCTGACAGCACGCTTCTGTGCACTAATAACATGTGTTTGTTCTGTTTCTTTCTGGTACCCCACACACTTATGTAATAGGTAATAATAGGAAGTAAGCATTATAGATAAGAATCTGTCTTTGTTGGAAGTGTGTATCTATGTCGACAGAGCACACCATTGACTCGGTTCATTTTCTTGCGTATAGCGTTTTTGTGTTTGTCCCAACTCAGGGTTTCCGTGAGCACCACACCGAGGCATTTTATAGTTTCTACTGCTTCAATTCTAGTGTTATTGAGCATGAGATCAAAATTCATGGAAATAGGCTTGTTCTTTGGATGAAAGATAATTGCATTAGTTTCCCTAGCATTTACTCTTGAACAGTTCTTTCCCGACCATTCGCACAAATATTCTAAAAATTGGTTTCCATACAGTAATAGATCTCTTTTATTATCACCAGGCAAAAGCATTGTGAGATCGTCGGCCTAAGCTATTAAAGTCACAGGTAAGGGCATGTAAAACATTTAATTAATATAAATATTGAAGAGCAAATGGCCTAAAATGCTGCCCTGTGGGACTCCAGAAAAAATAGGTTTTAATGTTGACGATGTGTGGTCATTGAAAACCATTTGCATTCTGTTTTCTAGGTAGAATTCAATTAAGGATAAACTTATTCTCTGATTCCATAATGGAGTCACTTATGCTGTGGGCAGTTTTTATTTTTTCGGCCACTGCAACGTTTTGTTGCATGTTGCCACCTTCTATATATTAGGCATTGGGCAAGTGTGCACGAGTCTGCTAGCAGGGAATGTTTTCTTAAAATGTGAATGAGCTTGGAACTGCAGTAACATATGTATTATGAAGTTCCATGAGTACACATACTCTCAATATTTGATGCTGGCAGAACAAGCACATCCGGTTCCTCTGCCACAACCTTCAGAATGTAATAAAAGTTACTATTGAATATTTTATTGGACTGCACTTGAGTTGCTTGAGGAAGACAAGTTCTGGCATAACTACTGCAAACCAGTTTTTCAAGTATGGCAGATGAGCCATCAGTCAACTGACAACAGAATTATTTGTTCTCTTATTCACCACATACCCTCTGACAGCCAAAACTGATCCCTTCATACTGTTTAAAATTTGCAGGTACATTGAACTCAGCTCTTGATGGCCTGGTTGTTCATATTCAACCCCATTTCTGAAGAAGCGGATGCAGTCATTGGAGCAGACACTCTTTTTGGTAACTGCTACATCAAGAGATGAGCAAAACTGTGCTACCCTTTGGTCAACAGCAATGTGGGTCAGTTATTGAGCTGCATCCTCTATTTGCAAACGACTCACTTAAAGAGGGATTCCATTTCCTGCCTTCACAACCTCCTTTAGGCTGCCATTTTCTGACTGAAAAGGGAAGGCTGAGTGAGGCCCTTGGCACCGAGGACTTCACAGTGTCTGCGAGGTAGTGCATATTTTACGTCATAAATTCTTCCCCATATAGAATATCGGCCCTTATGCCGAACTCTATGAGAAGCTCCTTTGCCAAGTCAAGTTCAGAGGCCTCAATGTTGCATTTCAGCATTATTTGAAGGGCTTTGACTAAGCATACCCAGTGTTGCAGATACGTTTTCGAGAGAATGCCATCAAGCACTGGGATGCTTTAGAGCAGTGTCCACTTTTCAAGTTCTTTGGCTTTCCACCATCTGTGCTTTCTTGGTCGGTCTCTGCATACGTCTGGAAATTTTCGGAGGCTGTATGGCCATTTACCTTTGGTTGGTTCTTCTCTCTTGCTCAAGGCTGATCGAATGCTGGCAATCAGATGATTGAAGCCATGTGTCTTAAAAACTGACGGCCGAATCCGAGCACAATGCAATGCGTGTAGTCGAGAACAAAACTTGGCTCTTTGTCAAAGTATCGCAGTGCTATCAAAGGAGATACTGCGTTTACACGTGGATGGGCTTTCGTTCTACTTCTTCCAATTCATGTCAATTAGCATTTGCTTTTCTGTCCAACAGGATCGACACTAAGTACAGGGTACCACATTGAGCCCCCAGCCCATTCTCCGTCTTGGAGGCACGAACTACAGCCGAACTACCCATTGAATGGGGTAAATGTTGGTGCCTGCGCAATTTAATTGATAGCAGAGCACCCACAGAAAGCCTTGAACTTGTTACCTTTTCCTTGATGCTCTTGAGTGAAACCATCATTACTTAAATGGTTCATGGCATCAGCAAATGCACCTTGCAATAGAGCCATGTCTAGCTTTTGTTTCTCAAACCACAAGGTGGCTAGAAGAAGCTTCGCCATCCTTTGCTCAACTGGCAGCAGGCAACGTGGTAGAGTCGCTGCCGCTTATCAGGTGCTGTCCACAGAGCTAGAGGCCCATCTTCAGGCTGGGAAGCCATGTCCCTCATCCTTGCCATACTTGGTCTGTTTCTTTGTTTTTCAGCTGCCGATTCTTCTTCTTGCCCAGAATTTGGGGCCTCTTTTCCATCAGTATCCGCACAGCTCGATTTTGAGGGTTCAGGCTGAGAGTTCCTTGAAACAATGCCAGTGGCATCTCTTACAACTTCAGGTTCGAGGCTGTCATCTAGCCATTGAATTTTTTCCAGCTCATCTCCATAAGAAGCATTGTGCAGTGAGTTGCCTGATTTGTTGTTGCCAGCCACAGCATCTTTTTCTTTTGCATACAGCCTTGTGCAGCACTGCTCGTTAGTTCTCGCAACTCCAAGCCTTTTTTGGAGTTCAGTGGCAATTGTTTCAAACATTGCATTTTTGTTTTAGAATTTTTTAGTGGGCAGAACTGCCCAAAGTAAGCAGCATAGAAATCGAGCAGCAGCTTCGTCTCCCCTCTGGTCCACTCGCAGATTGGAGGTGGAAAGACAGGCACTATTCATAAATAAGAGAAGGAGAAAAGAAGAGAAAGAATGCACGATGCTCACGTACCACATGTTCCTTGGCTGACACCTGGGCTCTCCTTCCAGGAGTGCTCATGCAAGGGGCCAGGCTGTGCCTCTGAGCCAGGAACTGCAACAGTGCAGAAAAGTTTTGTTCTCTCCTGTTGATTATAGCTTGGATTCTACAATGCAGCACAGCCAAAGGTTTTAGAGGCTTGGCCTCTAAATGTATTTCAGCCTGTTATTTTAAGCCCATGAACATGAATGCAGCCCTGAGCATTTGTGTGTTTAGAGTTTGCACCGAGGAGAGTAGGATGTGTGAGGGTTAAACTTTGGATTACCTTTTGTTCCTGAGTGGTCACTCAGCAGAACACGCACGCGTTATTGCTTTTTTTTTAACCAAGTTAGTGTTCAATACAGAAATGTGCATATGCTCACCTACACAGTCATGCAGTTTGTGTAAGGTGTGTGTGGCCTATTCGGAGATGGCAGATAATGATTTCCTTGAAATGTTCCTAGTGGACACATGACTTCCGTTCGCCTAAAAGTGGCCAAGTGCGGTTTGTTATTTATTTCGTTGTTTCAAAACGACTACCATTTTTTTCTTAATTTACATTTTACTAATTCCTTGCAATCCCGAAAGGGCATATTTACTTTTTTTATTTCTTTGCTACAACCTTGAGCAGCGCGAAAATCTGCTCTCTCGTTGCCTTTATTCCGACATGACTCAGGACCCGAGTTTTATATTTAGTAGGGGTGTGCAAATATCAAATTTTTCGAATACGAATACTTAGTTCCGAATATCGAATTGAATATCGAATAATCTAGGACAGACGCATTTAACCACTACAAAACATTTATTTGAGCATTCAAGAACATCACAGTTCAACTATCAATGAGTAAATGAACACAAAAGGTGTGTGCGGCTGCACAAAAAGCACCAAAGTCTAGAACAATATTCTTAGAAGAGTGGAATTATCACAGAAAATGACTAGTACACAGCACTGATTAAGGCTATCTTGCCATAAGCACAAAAGCACGTTGCTGGGATGAACATTAAAGGTTGTCGTGAAGGAAAACCAGCTGCTCCACATGGTCAGGCAGAAGTCTTTTCCTTCTAGTTGAAACGACTTCTCCAGCCACAGAAAATGCCCTCTCACTTGGCACTGAAGTGGTGGGTATTGCGAGGTACTTCGTGCACAGCTTTGACAGACTAGGGTACCTGAAAGAACCCACGCTCCCCCACCAGTCGCATGGGTCACTCTCTCGTTTCAACAATGCCTCCTCTGAGTAAGCAGCAAACTCCCATCCTGCAGCAGAAACTGCTTCAGTTTCCACAGCATTCTTCACTAAATTGTCAAATGCATTCCAGACATTAGAAGACTGCTGTGCACAGAGTTCTGGCCTCTGTTTCTTAGCTTCTGGGTCAGGAGCACACCGGGACAGATTTTGTAGCACTAAATCTTTTAGCCATATCATCTTTTCCTTGTCGGCTCTGAATACGGTGGATTTGAAGCGTGGGTCCAAAAACATGGCCAGGCATGCCTCCTTGTCCTCTGCATACAGGGGGAACCTTGATCTGATCGAGCATGCCAGGGCTGTATGAAATCCAGTAGTACCAGAGAAGTTTTGCAAGATAATGCAGCATTCCAAAAATGCGTGGTATTTGAGCTGAAAGTGATGGATACGTATCTGTACTGGCGATAACAGTGGCTTCGAAGACTGGCTTGAGCGTTTCTACATATTCAGAAGCCTCTTTCCATTCCTGTGAACTGAGCCCATAAATGCTGTTGTCTGAAGTGGCAAGGTCAACAGTGACTGCCTCCTTTAGTTCCAAGAGACGAGATAGCATTCGGTACTGGTTGTTCCATCTGGTTTCTACGTCTTGCACCAGACGGAGAGGATCTTTGCCTGTTTTTTTGGTATTCTTCTAGTCTTTTTTGTGCCAATGAGCTGTGCTTATAGTGACCAACAATGTGTCTGGCCTTCTTGCACAGACGATCAATGGGTGGCGTACGAGATCTTGCGTTGTTAAGGGCTAGCTGCAGGGTGTGGGCGAAACACGATCGCTCAGTCCACGGGAGCCTCCTGACAGCGGCACGGATGTTGCGCCCATTATCTGTCACGAAATATTTTTCACAGTTGTCGGGTATCTCCCACTCGCTGCACATCTCGTCCAGCATAGCTGCGATGTTTTCAGCACGGTGACTGTCAGCCATATGACGCGTGTTAAGCGTGAACCGCTGTATTTGAAAATTAGGAGCTAGGAGATGGCAAGTGAAGCTTACGTAGCTTTCGTTCGCTCGTGATGTCCACATATCGCTGGTAAAGGCAACAGCTGCAGTTCCGCCTTCAAAAGCGTTGCTAAGCTCCATTTTCACCTTCTTCCGCGTATCGTCATACATGCGCGGAACAAGCACCCGCGAAAGTGTAGAGCGTGACGGTAGGCGATAATTTGGAACAGCAGCTGCCAACAGCTCTTTAAACCCGCGGTCTTTAACGACGCTGTAGGGCTGCAAATCAAGCGCCACCATGGCAGCGACCTTGCTATTGAGTGCTTGCGTCATCTTTTCTGAAAGCGGCTCTGTCGGGCGCACAAAGTCGGCCATGGTCGGCTGATCTTTCTCCGGCACACCTGCAGCCATCTTTCGATACTCTTTCATCTGGGCCGCATGCAGCTTCAAATGGTTGACAAGCGGCGTTGTCGTACTTGAAGGCGTTCGAAGCACTTTGCTGCACGTAGTGCACTCCGCCGTCGACGGCGATCTCTTCACAAAGTATTCCATACAGCGCTCTTTCCTTTTCGGTTTCCACAACCTTGGTTCGCCATGGCACGAATCAGAGTCGGACGCGCCGTCGCAGGTATAGCCACAAAGAAGCTCACCAGCACAATCAGCTACAGCATGGCCCGACGTTACGCATGGCTATTGTGAACTAGAATAAGTATTCTAGTGGCGCGAACGGCGACGCCCAGGCACGCCGTTTCGCACGACGCCGCGAGGTGGCGCCACTGCAACCTTTTTTAGCAAAGGTTTCAATGCATTCCGGCTATTATCTGGCATATACCGATGTTTCTGTGTGCCTATTTAGTACGAAACGGCGATTCCTTCTTTATGGAGATTTATTTGGAGCTGCACCTACGCTAGAACGCGTTAAATTCGAAATTGAGCTTGCCTTCATGGCTGCACTAGCTGCGGAAGTGCTCACCCCTTGTAATTTACTGGCGTTAGCTGCGGCTGATATCGGACGAGTGATCGCACACTACAAAGCATCCTGGCCACGGCAGGTGCTACAGGCAGTGCATTCTGTCCAGCTGTGCAGGACCCGTTTTCTTAGAGGGCAAACTCAAGTATCGGCGAGAAACTGGCGGCGCGCGGTTCCTTAGAGTGGCCGGCTGACAGGCGCACGGGTTTTCGCTTTTCTCGTTAGCCGCGCGCGTCGGTTCAAGTACCATTTTTTTCTCCTTTTTTGAAAATAAAGCCTATTATTATATGAAATTTGGCATTTTCAGACCAGCATCTGCGAATTCTTCATTAAGCAGGATACCTGCATATTGTTAGGCAGCTTGGCAATTGCAAAGCTGCTCTCAAGAGCAGCTTTGAGATGTTACGTTTTTTTTTAGACAGGTAGTGATCACAAACAAAACGTACGTTTTCGGACCTAGCCACCCGGGGATTTTTAGTGGTGTCATATCAGTGCTCTCTTTTCAAGGAACATCTGTTATAGACCATTTCTACAAGCTACGCACCAACATTATTTTCATTTGTGATGATCATGCACAACATGTGATGATCATGCACAACTTTGTCACTGAATAGCTGGAAAGCTAAAGAAACCCGCATCTTTTCAAAGTTGTTCGGGTTAGTGTGGCTGGTGGTGATGCCATGTAGTGCCTGCAGTGTCACGTTGTTCCCATCCATTGCCACAGCTCTACGTACAGCTTGCAAGGAGACCTGTAATGAACAAAAAATATGCCGCCTTGGTTGGTATATGCATATGCATCAGTAAATGAAAGGAGCATTATTTATGTTGGGATGTATTTGGATTGTAATGTATACAGTAGAAAACTCACCCGCCCTTCTGGCACCAAGTACTCATGGCTAAGCAGGCCGTTGCGCAAGCACTTGATTAAATGAGGGAAGTCGGAAAGGAAATGAAGCCGTCGCTTCAAATCCACGGGATGGGGCGCACTACACTTAGTGCCGGTCAGAGATGCTCTGATGCCCATTAAGGCCCACATCTTCCGGTTCCATGTCGCGCCGTCCGACGTTATGAAGTCGACCTTGAGGCCTGCTTTCTCTGTCAGTATGACAGCCTCAACCATAATCTTTGTGAGCAGGGTCCCTTTGATGTTGCCTTTTGTTGCGAAAGCCGCCAGGACCTGTGTTCATGTTCCCACGAATGGAACAAACATTATCACCATGCCATGGTCACTTACATTGTGCTTGTCTTCATCAGAAGTAAATGGACCAAGGTCCACAAAGCCATCTATGTGGCCAGCAGAGCTTACGGAGAGATGTTCAGATAGCTTCATCTCATCCACAATGAGACCTCCATGTAGATGGAATTCATCCATGGTGCTAGTAGCTTGTTTCAGCACATCAAAAACTTTTGTATTGAATCCAAAGCCTGCCTTGTAGCAACTGAGATACTTGCGAAGAGTTGTTTTAGAGGGTAATGCAAGTATGTTCTCTTTTCGCATGTGCTCATAGAGCTTTGCACTCCTCATTTTCATCACTATGCACTCCAAAACCCACTGTGGCGAGTACTTCATGCCTTTCGGACTCTTGCGTGATGACGCTTCAAATACGTGGTGTACCGCTTCGCGCTGTTTCGGAGGAAGCTTAGCGACTCTGGCATCAAAATCTTCCTTGGCAATCTTTTTGTTTTTTGCCGCCATCGCGACAAGCAGCTCTTCCATGGAGGTGGTGCGTTTTCTCAGACGAGCTATTCTTTCCTTTTCCAGCTTGAGCCGCAATGCACACGCTCTCTTCACTGACAGATTGGCTCTGGTGCGTGCCGTCTGTGACTTTTTTGTAAGGAGCAACTTTCGAAGGCCCTTGCATTCAGCGCAAGGAGTTCCTGCAAATTCAAATATTTGACCATAAGAATCACATAGCGCAGTTGTACTTAAAAAGACTAAGAAGCCGAGCTTACCTTCTTGATTCACTTTTCCTTGACATTTTGTGCTGAAAATGCCACGCACACTCACAATGCTTGCCGCCCGTAGTTTTTCTGTCAAACGCTCCGTTATTTGACTGAAGTCTGTGTCCAGCATGGCTCCCTTGCAGACACAAAGTCCCTCTGTCTCTCGCAGCACATTGTCCGCTTCTGCCAGCGAACACACGACAGTGTCACTACATAACGCACCTCTAACGTATACTTGTGCGCGCACTTCATCTCCGGTGGCAGCAAACAAAACAACCTTGTCATGTACAACCTCAAGCCTAGGGCTTGTTTCTATGCTTGTTGTCGCAAAGCCAAGACTTGAGGCACCATCGTACATAAATCGTCACCAGTACTCAGGGGAAACTTCTAAACTACGAAGTGCACCAGTCGTGAACGCTTCAGTTCCCGATGAGTCCACAATTTCATTGTCGTCGTTCGCTGCGCTACTGACAGAATCCTGACGCTTCTTCTTATTTGTTGACACGCTTGCTGGAGCTGGTCTTTTCCGCTGAGTCCTTGCTCTCACGGGCTTCATGGAAAGATAGGCCGGGCAACCAGGCAAGAGCGTAGGCACCGCGTCAGGTGCCAGCGATGGCTTACCGCGTGGAATCTGCACTTGGCTGCCGTTGATCACATGAACGTAGTCGCGCAAAATGAAATGCGGCTCAAAGTGGTGCTCACATACCGCAGCGGTTTCTGTGAGAAGCTTGTCCTGTCTTCGCAAACTCCGCTCCCACTTTTTTCGATGCTCCTCGTCCCTCAGAGCAGCAAACAAAGATGCTTTGGGAGCACCCGGATAGCCGCTTCGGCATCCCGGAGCAAAACAGTGAGAGTCCGTCTTTCTCTTTGCCATTGCGTACTTCACATGGTGCTTTCGAAGAGATATAAGACGTCTTCGTTGGTGCTACGCGAAACACGTGAAATTTCAAGGCCACAAGCAGAAAAACGTGCAACGTACCGAACGCAAAGCCGCAAAGACTTCGACCGACGCGTGCGCGGTCCTAGAAAAGAGACCTGCAGCGCCACCAGCGGCCGTCAGTGGCGTCCGGCGTGTCAAGAGCGCCCATTTCCCTTCCGTTCGCGCCACTAGAAAGCATTCTAGTTCACTATACGCATGGCTCTGAGCGCCGCCATGTTGCTATGTCGATGTCGATAGGACTTGCGGACCGAAACGAACGACGGTGCCCGCAGTAAAATATTCGGCTAAATACGAATATTCGCGTCGCATCGAATATTCGAAACAACACGAATACTTGGTTTTCAAATCGAATACGAATACTAAAAATATAGTATTCGGTTAATATTCGAAAATTTCGAATATTCGCACACCCCTAATATTTAGTCCTTGAGCCGTGGCTGTTACTATATTCTGTATGATGTCACCAAGTAGCGGAGTGATTGCATTTCTGGATTTCAGAGCTGTAATTACACTCAAGGAATCTGTGTAGACAATACTGTTTGTGAGGTTTTCACTTGCCGTACTTACCCGATTCTAATGTGCACCCAATTTTCATAGTCAACAAGAAAAAAACAATTTACATCTCCAATTCTAACGTGCACGAATTATTTGTGATCAAGAGAAAAAGGGGAGATTCATTGCTGAACTTCACTCTTCCTCGCTCTCGGATAACTCCTTGTCACTTTCAACCGACCACAGCATATCGTTCTCGGTGCCATCCAGTGCATTTGCGATGTCACATTTTTTGAACGAGCGTTCTACCATGGCCGATGGGATTGTAGCTCATGCCTCAGATGCCTATCCAGCGAGCGTCTCCAAGGGTGCATGCTTAAGCCTGTTGTTCGGTGTGATCGGCTGGGTGCTAAGCCACTCATTGTACAGCACACCAACTCGATCCTTCACTGGTTTGTTCAAGCACATGTCGAGTGGTTGAAGTTGCGCCGCCACGGCTCCGGGTATAACGACGAGGTCAGTATTGTGCGCAGCGAGCTTGTCTTTAACGCGCTGGTCAAGATGACACTTTAACGCATCGAGAATGAGCATAGTGCGAACCTCAAGGTTGACCCTGGTCCTTTTACACCACACACAATCTATCCAGTTCACGACTATGTCGGTGTCCATCCAGCCTTTCTCGTTTGCTTGTGCGATGACTCCTGGTGGAAAATTCTCTGCCTTCAGAAGCGTCTTCTGTTTAAAATTGAGGAACGGCGGCAACTTGTGGCGATCGGCATTGCAGCAGAGCATCGCAGCTGCTCGCGTCTTCTCATTGCCTGTCGAAAAAACACGCATTGCTTGGCCCCCTTCACTCCAACGATCGTGTTGACGGGCATGTTAAAGTACAGCGACGTTTGGTCTGCATTGGCGATTTGTTCCAGCTGGTGGCCATTTATGTGGTGTAACAAAATCACATAGCTCTGAAAAGCACGAAGCTTCTCCTCAAAGGCTTCTGGCAATTTCTGATATATGCCAGTCCTCTAAGTCATTCTCAATTTCAGGGAATCTGCCTTTCCGAGGTCCGTTGAATCAGTCCCGAACACACGTTTCTGCCACGCCGTAAGCACATGCGGTTGCTCTGTTGCCGTTCGGTCTCCGCGCAGATGATGACCTTTTTCTTAAAGCCGGCCTCATAGTGGAAGCGGTGGACCTTTGGTGTGGCTCCTGCCATCTCAGTCAGGAAGCGCGTAGACGCAACGGTTGCAGTGCTACTGCACAAAGCAAATCTGCAATGTTGCTACCTCTATTTCCAAGCATTCTGCCAAAATGGGTTTCAAAATCCGCTAAAAATTTGATAAATGTTTTCGAAAAACACCAAAATATCCGCTAATATGCACTGCGATTCTAGATGTACATATACCTCCAGTGCGTCTTTCCTTGGCATAGAAATGCAAGCAAATCTAGCGATTCAGTGTCAGAACTATGATTAAAACAGGGGGCTAAGCAGAAACGAAACCAGAATGCACAGCGGTTTTTGAAGCGGCGTCTCCTTGTGCGTGTATCATAACCAGCCATGAGTGTGAGGTCAAGGTAAAGGTGGCATATTGTATCGCGCAACTGTGGCTACGAGAAAACATTTCCTTGAAGCGTCCAGTCACATTATTTTTTGAGCAACATTCGTTGGCAGCGTCCAAGGCAGCTCGTACTGCATCATTTTGCACCTGCTGCTTCCTCAGCGAGCATTCCTCGCTTAAGTAAAGAAATACAAGGCTTAAGTAAAGAAAAACAAACATAAGTACCCTGTAAGTTTATTCCATTCCCCTCAAATGCACAGTCCACAATAACCTGCTAAAAAATCCTCCAGAAGGTGCCTTTCTTCATAGGTTTTTTTTTGTATAAACATTAGGAGATAGCAGCAAGGGTTACAGAGTCCATCAATTGCACTGCTTGAGTAATTACAAGAAAAAACATGAGAGGAGTGTAAATTTGTTTGGACTGGTAAGACTAACTGAAAGCAACTCTATGCGAGTGTTGAAGCAGAGCCACAGAAAAACTGTGTGACTTCAATACACAAATGCATCAGCATCTTTATTGGAATCTTCGTCAGCCACCTGCAGGTAAAGTGGCTGACACTTAGCACTTTCTGAAGTTGATGGTTCACTCTGTCCACTCTAACTGGTGTCAGTTCCAACGAGTCGGGCAACTTTTCTGGAAGTTGGTAGTCAAAACATCCCTTATCGTGCCTCTTCAGCCCCGCCCCGCTCTGATCACCATAATGGCGTAGACTGCAGCTGGCGCGAGCCTATTCCACAGCTTTGTCCTAAACAAGTTCATCTGGCTGAATGATCTTTCAACTTTTGCGTTCAAGTAAGGTAAGACCAGCACTGAGATAGCAAAGTCCGCTAGTTCTCTGATTGGTTTCATTGGGTTCTCTCCAGAAGAGTCTATAATTTTTTACTTTTCACCAGAAGTTCTGAGTCGTTGAGGTATTCTTCCATGTGACAGTCGTGATGCACTTCCATTGGCTTTCTGCTGCATCTATTTTGCTTGGCGGTACACCTAGCACTTCCATCAGTAGGACTAGGGAGGGCGTCAGTACACACAGGGCTTTTTTCTACTGACAACTGCCCTATGTTTTTAACGTTTTAGTGTTGTTAGGAAGCCTCTGCTGTATCTGCTCGATGAGGGAAACCAGGAACTTTATGCATCGCTTTCTTAATATGTCCTCGTGTTCTGAACTGAAGCCCGCTTCCTTCATTCCTTGCATGTGCTTTTCTAACAAGTAGCCCCAGTACGGTTTTGTGTCTAGGTAGTCTGCTACTTCGGTCTTGATTGCGCCGACCTTTACTGTTGGAAGCACAATTTTTTTATTTGAGTAGACAAGTCGCACAAGGTCTTGCAGCAGCTTTGTCTGGTCCACATTCTTCGCTTCAAAAGACTTGTTCATTGTTTGTATTTCTAGGAGTACTGGCTTTAGGAATAGCAAATAAGCTTTGTTCACGTCGTCACAGTACATGGAGTGAAGCACTTCCGCGCCATACATTTTTCCGTCCACCTAACTGTCCACCTAAGTGGCGCTTTCAACTCCTCCCACTGGTCGAGCACTTGTTCCACTGCTGTTGCAATAGAAAGCCATCTAGCCAAACAAGCTTGCACAATCATCAAAGGCACTTTTTCACTGTTCAAGAGAGCAAACAGTTTCTTGTATGCTTGCTGCCATGATAAAGACTTAGCGAACCAATTGTAAGTTTCACTCACAAAGTAATCTAAGCTTCTAGAGAGTCCTTGTCCCACAGTGGCTGATGTTGCCATCTGGAGCGAATGGCAGATGCATCTACTCAAAGCCAGATGGGGAACATGAGTGTTGAGCTGTTGATAGACGCCGCTGTTCACGCCTGTCATAACGCTCTATTGTCTGTTCCGATACCAATCACATTTTCCAATTTCAGGCTGTAATCCAGTGCACATTTTACGCTCTCAATAATGCCGCATGCATTGCATGTTTCTAGCACGCATGGGGACAGGAATGTTGTTACATCTGACGACATTGCTTCGCTGTGGTAAGTGATGCATATTGGCTATAAATAATTTGTTACCGATATGTCAGTTGATTCGTCAACAATGATGCTGTATTTGCTGTTGCCAATGTCAGATGAAAGGTCCTCTTTTTAAAGTGCGGATACAGAACATTTTTAAGCACTGCAGCGCATTTTGTCATCTTCGTTCGGTAGCCTTTGGAAGCTGCACTGTCTGGGAATGATTTCTTGGTGAATTCTGCCAGATGATTGGCAGTCATAATGCTGCAATGTTCAGCTATGAACAACGCCGCCCCACCTTGTGCTGTGCTTGCTGCATCACTTTCAGTTTTTTTCTGAAAGGCAATCTGCTTTTGCAATGGGCCCAATATGCTAGCAGCATTCTTATGTCTTTTTGTATCTTTGTGCACCTTTAGGTCATTGTATTTGGATCCAAGTTAGCACCGGCAAAACTTATATTCGGCAACCTTCAATCCATTGAGTGTAGTCTTGCTGAGGAACCAGCTGCTCAGGTCTGGGTCTTTAAGCCATTCGTCTCGAAACTTTTGGGCATAGTTCTTTTGGCATTATTGGTATGATAATCTCCCATGCACATGCGCACCGAGGATATCAAAGCTGCTTTATTTATCCAATTGACTTCAGCAAATACAAGCAATATAGTCCAGACACTCTTTTCTGTACCGTGAAGGCTGGAGGTGTACTTAAAGAAGAAAATATTGTACGCAACCACGCATGGCTTTTCAGTGACAGAAGGCGGCCTCTGCAGCCGTCGATCACCAATGGTAAATAAAAGGTAGCTAGCTTGTTCGCACAACACGGTGTTTTCCATTTATCTTGAGGAAAAGGAAACGGAGCGGAAAATTTGTAGCATGCACTCACTCGCTGCACAATGCGCGCTTCGTGCTGGGCTGAACTGAGACGCCGTGACGACTTGCTATCTGCAACATCGCTGAATGTAAATTGGTGCTGTGATCAGATGGTTGTGCAGACGGTAATTAATGTTTTTCATTCACTTTATGCAGGCAGTGCAAATAAATAAAAGGGATGAGCTAAAAATCTTACTGTGTTTCTCTTGATATACGCGTTGTGAGACTTCGCAGGCGAAGTTTTCATAGGTTCGGCATGGTACAAAGTGCATCCATGCCCATTGATGCCTTAAAACTAACTTGCAAGCTAACTCACGAGCTTATTGATATACAGTCCAGCCCACATATAACGAACTTGATCGTCACGTGGCATTTGTTCGTTGTATCCAAAGTTCGTACTAAGTGGACCACCTATAATACGGGGAAAAAGAGCAAGCGAGACGAAAGTTCACTTTATTTTTGAAAAAAGTCCGTGATGCATGTCTGCTTCTTCAAAGCTGATCGCATCACTGCCTTTTCTAATTTTTCCAGCGCGGTAATATGTTCATCGCCAAGGCCTCTGCTGCACACGAGTTCCTTAAGCGACGCGATGTAACCGATCGCGGTTGAAGCGTTCACAGCAACCGGCGGTAGAGCAGCATCCTCGTCATCATCCTCGTCGGTCTCTGGGCAGTCAGGAAGGGCTCGCACTTCACGCACAATAGCTTCGTCAGTGCATGGCTCCGCAATGTCGGCGTCGTCATCAGCAGAAACGAAATCGTCCCAGGCAACGTCAGGTCCGGCCAGCTGCGTGTCAACGACGCGTTGCCACAAGTCCTCGTGCGACCGGCCTTCCAGTGGGTGATCTATGGCGTCCTCGGTGCCTGGGCCCATAAAACCCGCCTTGCGGAAGCAATTTTCTATGCACTCCGCGGTGAGTTCCATCCACGCCGCTTTCAACATGTCCACGACGGCAAGCAAGCTGATGCGAACTGGCATGGCAGCATCAATCGCGATCAACAAGCGTTGGATGACGCACCGCCGGTAGAACACCTTGAACGCATGAATGATGCCCATATCCAGCGGCTGAATTTTGCAGGTTGCATTGGGAAGCAAGAAGAGCACTGTCACCGCACTCAAGGAAGGCTGCACATGGTGCGCCGCACAGTTATCCACCACGAGCAGGACGTTCCTGTTTTTTCGTGCCATGTCGCGGTCGAACTCGACAAGCCACTCGGCAAATAAGTCACGACTCATCCAGGCTTTTGTATTGTTCCTGTAGCGTACGGGCACGTAGCTCCCATGCATCGTGGCTTACGTGACTTGCCAATGACAAAAGGCAGCCGCCGGTCACTGCCGTCCATATTGACACACAGAAGAACGGTTATGCGCAACTTGCTGTTCTTCCCTCCTGCGCACTTGTCGCCTTTCAAGGCATGCGTTTTAGATGGCAACATCTGATAAAGCAACGCAGTCTCGTCGGCATTGTAAACGTCCCGTGGAGCATAGCTCGTGATTGTTGGGAGGTTGTTGGAAAGCCGCGCATCGACGTCCTCGTTGTTCACAGACGCGGCCTCGCCGACGACCGCCTTGAAAACAATTCCGTGGCGAGCCTTAAACCGGTGGAGCCATCCATTGCCTGGGCTGAAATCGGGAAAGTCCAAAAGGAAGGCGAAGTCTTTAGCCTTGGAGAGCATCAGCGGTCCACTGATCGGAACGTTGCGAGACCGTGCGTCAGCGAACCACTTCAGCAGTGCGTCCTCAACGTCCGCATAGGTCGCCTTCCGAAGGCGCTTTCTAGTCGTCGGGTCGGCATTCACGGTAGCACCAAGAATCTTTTCCTTGCCCTTAGCAATGGTTGAAATGGTCGATTTTGACAGTCCGTACTTCTTGACCAGTTCGCAGTTTTTTGTACCTTGAGCAAGTTCATTAACAATGGCCATCTTCGTTGCGATGTCGACAGCTTTTCTTTTAGCACCTGAAGAGGTCGGCGTACAGTCCTCCATCGCACCAGGCGCAAGTCAAGCCCTTGGGCTTGCGCGCTGAGGCAGCCTTCAACTCCCCGATCTGGGAAAGGCACGGATGCGGCAACGATGTCAATGCTGTGCCATCGCACAGAAAGAATCGACGGCGCAATGCCCTCAGCGCGGGGTGGCAACGGAGCAACAAATGGAGAACCGGTTTGAGCCGGTAGAGCAGACGCCTGACTTTTCGGATTGGCCGACGCAGATCATGTGGATGCATCACAGCGACGCGGGCGGCGCCACTTTCTCTTTTGTCACCGCGCGCGTGCGCTTTTTCGTTTTCATTTTTCAACGCGCGCTTTTTCTTTTTTTACTTTATTTTACCCGCAAAGGAGCGCCGGGGGACGCTTTGTGCGCTCTGTGTTCGCGTCGTGTCAGGGGAACACAAAGTGCGCGAAATTTGCCTGCCGCGGGTTCGCAGTCCAGCGAAACCGCACCAGACACTGCCGGCTCGGTCAACTACAGAGGCCCGACAGCTTCGCGTTCGCTCTAACCGAGTGTTGAGGCCACAACAGTTCGTTCTATGTGAGACACTGTGCCATTGCCCCAATATATATTTTGACGGTAGCACCACCCTCGTTCGTACTAAGCGAGCGTTCGTTATAGCTGCGGCTGTTATAAGTGGGCTGGACTGTAGAGCCACACCACCGCGGCTATCAAGAGCCGTAAGGGGCACCAAAAAACCACCTCTGGCATGTCAAATGCTTCGGTGTAACAGCGCGTCGCCAGCGACTGACCATCCGTGCACGTGAGTGGTTTCACACTGGCAGACATTACACACGATCATGATGCGGGACGTCTCAACAGCTAAAAGAGAGCTTTAGAATAGGAAATGCACGTCTGTGCACAGTAAATGCAGGTATTTTGTGGGTCATTCTGCTTTATGTTGCATCATTCAACGTACACAGAAGAGATAACTCGGTGATAGTGGTGCCATCCAATTTGAATGAAGAGAGCAATTTCTGCAACAAACTAATGCTCATTAGGCCTAGGACCTACCAAATCGTCCAACAAAATCAAAAAGAGGTCGAATTTATCGTCCATCTAATTTGCTATAGGCAAGATAAGACAAAGCGAAAGTCCTGTACCCAGTTTATAGCCAAATTCACGGGCCAAAAAACGCGGTAACATCACGAGTTCACTTCGAAACGAGAGGCTCCACTTCAGAGTGCGCCGCTATATTGGCTGTCGAGCATCTGCTGTGCACGCTATGTGTTTGACGTCACCATCCAGTTCCTTCGACCTTTTTCGCTGCATCCGAACCACCACATCCGCTTCCGGCGTTTCGACCAGTCAGGTGTGTCCATTGTGGCAGATTACGATGCTTTTTATTATGACACAAACTCGGAGTACGGACCCAGGTTTGAACAGAACATTCCTCGCTGCCATCAGAGCAGCTGACACTCGAAGGAACTGGACTAGCAGTGATTGAGATGGTCTTCTTGTATGCGACTTTTCCTACACCTCGCAAAACTTCAGGCTCAGTGTGGTCATCAATTGCTCTGATAGCTGCAAATTCTTCTTCATACGACACTACACAGCGAGACTGCCCAGAAGTTTCAATATTTCTGTCCTTATTGCGTTTTCGTTTGGCCAGCATCTTGAAGCTTGTCTTATGCCACGTTCAGACTACGTACGCTACGCACGGATCGTTGGTAAGGATCGTAAGCGTAAATGCAAAAAACGCAGTGAGTGTGTTCAGACGAGTGTTGCATTGAGCGTAAACTACGCAAAGTCTGCTGCCAGCGTGGACGTAAATGTTGGTAGACTCGTGACTTCTACGACAAGCACAGATACAACTGTTACTGCTCGGCCAATGCGCACATCAGTTTCGGTTTTCATTTTCCGGTCACGGGGCTTCCGGTCTTTTCAAATTTTGCGCTCAAAGTGACGCTCGGCTCCTTCCGACACATGCCGACACTGCCACATTGTCTCGGCTCGTTCGTGTGGTCTGCCCGCAGCTTCATCATGAACAGTGCGGAAGGTATTTCTATATTATCAGATGAGCTGCTGATAGAAGAAGTGCGGCAGAGGCCGCTTCTGTACTACCAGCGGCTAAAAACATACAGGGATAAGCAGCTACAAAACGATGCCTGGCTCGAAATAGCAAGCGCATTGAACCAAAGCGGTAAGTGCTTTTCGTTTTTTTCCATCTGCGGACAAACTCGCAACAGTCAAATGCTTTCCCTCGTCTAGAAAAGTGCGATTATGGCGCTGGGCGAGCGTTGACAATATTGTCGGCTGTGCAGTTCCCATCGAGGCGTTTTCCCGGTGCTGTTTCGCTGTCACACGTGGTGAAGGGGTAATTTCTAGGGCAAAAATTGCGGGCCCCGGAATTAGCGTACAAGTGGTGATCGAGTGCGTTGAAATCTACATGAGTTGTAGCGCATAATTGCTAGTCGCAACTTGCTCCAGCCGTTGAATGGGAGCCACATTGTAAACCAACACGTGCAAGGTTGTCTATGGGAGTGGGTCACACTATGGGTCTCAATGGCACGAGTGTATATAGCGACAGGCTATGCTATCGATTTGTCTTTAATCAGCGATGAAGTGACCCCCTTTTTTTTTGATCCTAGCTTGCCGAACTCGAGCTGGTAGGCTGAAATGAACGTTCATAGCTCACTTTTACGGCAGTGCGCACAAATTTTTATATACCTCATGTTGGGCTGTAAAATTGAGATCAGCATAATATGGCAGCAGTGAGCTTTCTTTAGACAAACGCATTTTTCATAAAAATACGTGCAATGCGTAATATGTAAACACGTTCTTTTCCTATGTTCAATGCAGTGCCAGTGCTACAGCATCGGTGGAGCTACCTGAGGCAGAAGTTCCTCCGCCTCAGGAAAGTATACACGAAGTCCGGCAGTGGCGCAGCGGATGTTGAGAAAGGATGGACATTGATGCCAAATCTAATGTTCCTAGCCGATGCAATACAACGTCGAAGGTAAAAGCCAATTGCTAGCTCCTTTGGTACTCAGTGGCTGTGGTGTTTTACTGCAAAGCATGGGTTGATACTTTTGGCTGCAGCCTTCATATTTCGATGAAGAGATAAAACCACGCTCAGTGTACCTACATTTTTGCGTAGACTAACTGGCCCCCTGGTGAAAAAAAAAATCTGTAGCCCACAGTGCGACATCCTTTGTACTCTGAATTTCGGCATTGGCACTTTACAGGCGATCTGTTTTAATAGCATGTTTGACATGTACGTAGTACTTGACTTCCTCACTTCCTGAAGTAAGAACAATCAGTGGGACACAACTGATTTATTTTTTTCACCACAACCTACTTCATTCCAGAGCACATGGCTAGCGTTTATGCTCCATTCTACTGTCACAAAAAGGCCACCGGGAGCAGAAAATATTTAGAAGCTAAAACCAGCCCATACAATGGGGCATCATTGACTTTTCGCGTGTTAACAGGAAGCTTATAAACAGCCCTGTGTGACACAACCTTGCGTGCACTATTCTCTTTGTGTTGTTAATTATGCTTGAGTTTATGTGTGCATGTAAGCATCTTATGTTTTTTTCCCATACCATGCACAGCCTGGCGAAAAGAGATGAGACTGCAGTTCATGCGCAGTCGCTTGATCCAGCCGCTGACTCGGCTGCTTCTGTTGAAGGCTTATGCCGCTTATTTTATATAGACAGCACTGAGGAGGAGCTTGCACTGCCTGATGAGACGGAAGGGTTGTCCACTTCAGTGTCTGCTTCAGCACCGATGGAGCCCAGTAATGAAACACACTTTCAGCCTGCCCCTAGTGGCCAGCCTGCCCCTAGTGGCCAGCCTGCCCCAAGTGGCCTGCCTGCCTCAAGTGAAACGTCTGCGGCAGGCAAAAACTTCGGCAAGCGCGCGAAAATAAAGAGGACAGACCTTGACGAAATAATGATGTCAACTCTGCAAGCGAACCGGCAGAGGCTGAATGACTTGACGACGGCTACCATGTCCGTAGACAACGACGAGCATTTTCTTTTGAGCTTAAAAAGCCTTCTCGGCAAGGTGGATGGCCGCAGAAAAGAGCAGCTTAAGCTGCAAATTCACAGTTTGTTAATTGAGGCAGCATACCCTGAGAGTGGCGAATAATTGGTGAAATCGTTTCTCATATCACTTGCCACATAGCGCTAAACAGACATGGACGCAGGGAGACGAACAGGACGGGCGCTCGTCCTGTTTGCCTCCGTGTCTGTTTAGCGCTATGTGGCAAGTGAACCATCACCAACTCGTCCAAGCTTCCACTCTGGTTTCTCATATCATTTTGATTTCAGCTTCAACAGCTGAATCATCTGCTGTAAAGTCAGATACGTGTTCAGGTCATGTGAAACATGCAAAAACTGCAATAAGGGAGTAATTACTCATTGGCATCCATACGGCTACAGAGCAGAAATATACAGCTTCCACAGAAACTTCGCAGTTAAAGATAACTGCGTCCTGGTTCGGCGTTTGAACCCAGGACCACCGCTTCACCGGAGCAGTCGCTCTACCAACGGCGATAACCGGGGCGGCAAGCTTATGGTAGGGCGAGAGTGATTTGATCAATAACTCGAAGTGGGAACAGTGTTGGTGAAATGTTTAAGGGGAGATGCTACTCGAAACAAAATTTTTTTAATTGACCCAGAACAACGAAACTTTGTGTGCTTATACTATTTTTTCTGCTCTCTTCAGAAAACTAATTAGTTTTTTTTTGTAGCATGCGTACTTTTTGCTCAGTTGCTACCAAGCATAAAACAAAGGCCTTCTTGCGCACATGCTTTTGCATAGAAATTTTTCACTGAGAATGAGGAGCATTAGTTCATTTTGCAGCTTGGTAACTGTAGAATCCAAATAACTAACGAAAATTTGCTCATAAAATTTTGTAGTATGAAAAAAAATTATGATCATTTGTATTGTTATTTTTCTGGGGCTTATTACTGTTGTATCAACCCTTTGTAAACTTGCATCAAAGATATTGAAATTCTGAATAGATACCTGCAGGTTACACATTCTCTTTTGTATTGTTGGGTCCTTTAGCTTTTCTCCACGTGGAAGTGGAGTCTTCAGTTGCCGAAGGGCTGTTCCTAGGCGCTTCGCAATGTGATTTGTGCAGTGCCCTTTCTCTATAGTTGTAGAACCATACACGTGAGCCTCTGATATAATTGCTGCTTGTTCATTTTTTTTAAATTCCAACTCTTGAGGAGGCTTGCATATGAGTCAGTGTTACTTAAAATGAAGAAAGCAGTGACACTATCACAGTTCTTCCATGCCTCACGTGACATGAATGCGTCCTTGATGTCACAGCCGTCGTTCAGCTGTTGAAACCATAACCGAAACAGCCCGAGAAAACATTTAGTTATTAAATATTTTCTGCCTGTTTCCCATTCTTTCACTTTATTTTCGCTTCTTGCTCTAGTTTGTTTTGTTTGCTCTTGCTTCTTTCTATTGTATTGTTTTTCTAATATATTAATCACCTTCTTTCTTTGTATTTTATTTCTAATATATGAAACAAGTGTTCACACTGCCTCTCCTTGTGCAATGTTTTTGGACTCGTAAGAAACATTACTGAAATAAAATTATAATTTTTTGTTATTGCATCAAGTTACTGAACAATGTCATGAAAATTGCATGCAGTGCAAATGTCATTTGCCAACAAAATAAAGTACTATGAAAACAGCACTTGTGTTTGCAAAACATTACTGATATCTCTGCACTTATACAATCCAGTCAGCAAAAGTAAAGCAGACAGTCAAAGCAAATCATTATGTCAAGGCATCTGTCACTTGAACAGAATGCCACAGAGAAATATTAGTTCCAATTTAAATTCTGTGTTTACACCCATTGCCAACTCACAAAACCCGGACCATGAAAGTAGGTAGCAAAGCTGTCTCTTCAGATGCTCTCCTAGAGTAAGCATTAGAGCCTTGCCTAATCATCTGTGGCAAGGACTCTGTGCTGTTCCTCCATTCACCTGGAATAAGTACACCTGCACTGTTTGTACTGTCTCCAAACTGTGGTGGACAATAGCCACCTGGCAGCCTCCCCTCCTGCATCAAGTAATTGTGCAGAAAAACACAAGCACCTGAGACTGCAACCGCATTCTTTGGCAGCAGACTCATGCAGTTCCGCAGGACCCTCCATCGGGCACACAAAATTCCAAATGCATTCTCGATGCAGCGTCGTGCTCGGGAGAGCCTGTAGTTGTACACTCTTCTTGGCGTGTTTGGTGGTTGGATACCAGGGTACGGCTTCATCAGGTTCACTTTTAAGGGAAATGCATCGTCTCCTACCATCACAAAGGGGAGCACAGGGCCACCAATGGGCAGGGCCGAAGGGGATGGGAATGTATCGTGTGCATTTTCAACGACTTCTCCAAGCCCGCATGACGAAAAAACACCACCATCACTTTCACTGCCAACAGCCCCTATGTAAACTGTTGTAAACCTGTAGCCTGCGCCGCAGGATGCCATGAGGTTCATACTGAAGCTGCGCTTATAGTTAAAATACACGGAACCAAAGTTTGGCGGTGCATCCAAATGAATGTGTTTGCCGTCGATAGCACCGACACAATTTGGAAAGTTCCATCTCCACATGAACTCATCAGCAATGGAATTCAGTTGCCTATGGTCTAGCTGCCTCAGGACGCTTAGTTTTAGGACCTTGCATAGGGCAAGGCAGACTTGAGGAACCAGTTGCGAGATAGTTGATTTCCCAACCCTGAAGCTGTATGCCAGGGACTGGTAACTGTTTCCGCTTGCCAAGAACCTGTAATATAAAAGACAACATAGGTTTCTGCTGGCTTTGTCTAAAACATTGCATGCAGACAACAGTTGACAGCTGCTCTGCAAAATGTGCTTTTGTCAAGTGACACCAGTTCATTTTCATAGACTACGCTGTGAGCAGGAGGCATGATAAAGGACAATGTTACTTCTGACCAAAAAAAAAAATGAGGGCCCACCTGTGCAAAAGCCTTTACTCTGCGCACTAATTCGCATAGCGAAATCTAAATGCTATACATAAAGTCTTAAGAAAGTAGAAAAGCCACGTGAATTCGCTACATCAAGAGTGCATTGCATCCCCCCCCCCCCCCCCGGATATCTAAATATGCACTTGATACGGGCTTCGGAGCCTTTGAAACTGTCTTTAACACTTTCCTGCCCATGGGAAAAGTAGTGGTTTTTGGGTGGTATAGGAAATATTTTTGTTCCTTCAACAAAACATGCTTGATACTCAAGGAAATAGTATCATTGTTGAGAAGAGGAAATTGTCTTTTTAATGGTGTTAGTCTCAATGAACATGTTAATTGGAGAAAATCTTGAAAAACAAAATTGCACATAAATTTCAAACAACACTGGGCAAAATATACAAAAACATCAACATTTTTTTACAACACACAAAATATAAAAAAATTTCAGTATATACATTTTGTTGAGGATACATCTGTACAATGTTTCACAAAATTTCAGCTTTCTATGTCCAGAACTTATTGAGGCGGAAAAAAAAACGTTAGGCATGGTGCGTGTCATGCCAACGGGCAAAACAGTTTCTCGACGTAGTGAAACACAAATTGATAGCACAGGTCTCACAGAAGACATTTGTTTTCTGTTCAACTTTTCTGTCTTCATAGCACAACTTACAGTTCCTATAACGCTCCATTTTTTTTGGCTTGTGCTGAAGACCTTGGGGTGCACCACCTTGTGGAACAACTGGAGGAACGGCGGGGTTTACAGAAGGTCGCTCATCAAATCCCAGCAGCTGCTCAGTCAGTTCTAGTCTGAAGGCGAACTGGTCGAAGCGCGAGATTCTTGACAGTTCTGCCACCTCTGGATGCTGTCGGCGGTGCTCATCAAACAGTATAAAACTGTTGACTACAGCAATGTCTATACAATGGAAGAACAGGGTCTTCCACCAGCGCACGCACTTCATGAGGATGTTGTAGGATCCGATAAGCTGGTCAGATTTGTCGACTCCCAGCATGCCCACATTGTAGTCGTCTATGAGTTGCGGCTTTCTGATTGAGACTTCGGTCCATTTGTTCTCGACTTTTTTTCTTCTCTTCGCAATAACATAGTCGTTAGCGGTGTGGGCTGTCGACATCATGTGGACAACCCGCTTATCCTTCCATTGCAGATACAATACATCCTTGTCCCGCAGCCATCGAACATCTCCTCTTCCTGCTTTTTTTCCCCATTTTGTGTCCTTTAGTTCGCTGGGAAAACCGCGGCGGTCTTTGCGGGTCGTTCCGCAAGCTAGTGTCTTGAATTCCAGTAGATGGATGAACAAAGATGTTGATGTGTAAAAGTTGTCCAAAAAAATTAAGTATCCCTGATCAAGGTAGTTCTCACACAGCCGCGTCACAACATCAAATGCCAAACCACGTGCACTGGGCGCTTCTCGCTTTCCGGTATACACATTGAATTGAACCGTGTAGCCAGTTTTTGAATCAGCCAGAACCCACAATTTATACCCCCATTTTATTACTTTATCCCTCATATACTGCCGAATTCCAGAACGACCTTTCGACTTCACCATCCTCTCGTCAACGGACAGGTACCGATGCGGCTGAAAGAACTGCGGAGACGAAACGTTCATGTGTTTTAGCAGAGAAGATACGCGGTGAAGCTTCCCGTGGGTTGCGGCAGTGGTCTTCTCTGGGTCCGTCACACTCAAGAATGCCAGTAATGCCTTGAATCGCCTTCTCGGCATCACTTTCGGTGGTACAAGGCCTGCGAACAATCTCCCCGTGTTCCAATATGAGTGCAGACGTGGGACTTGCACGATACCCATGTAGATTAGCAGTCCGATGAACTTCTGCATTTCATCCGGTGTTACTTCTCTCCAGGACCCATCTCTCTCACCATAAGTTGGTTTTTCAAGAATATGCATCCAGGCATATTTATTTGTATTGTCGCATATCTCTCGACAATGTTAGAGCATGTTAGAAGTTGATGGTGGGGCTAGTGTTCGTGCAGCTCTTGAGCATTACTTTCAGCAGCTGCAGTAGAAGGGCACTGAACATGACGAAGTGTGCTGCCAGTGCTGCCCATGTTTTGTACCTCTAAGCAGCATACCTAATCCTAGGTAGCATTTGATGCCAGTGTGGGACCACAGCAGGTCTAGTTGTCTTGCTACCTTCCACTGAAAACCTTTGTGAAGGAGTGGTTTGCTTGCACAAACAAAATCGGAATGGGTTACACCAGTCACGTCAACTTCTTAACCTAGATGTCTGAACAGCCAGGTTAATTAACTGACGTCAGTGGGATTTCGCACCTGATTTCGTTGGTGTGAGAAGCACTCCTTCAAGGCGATTTCTGACGGGTCATGATCTGGACATGGTTAACCTCGTGCAAGACACACAAGCACTGATATTGATATATGTTTCAATATGCGCCTTGTGTGAATAAATGTTTTTGTATACAGTATCAGTACTTTCACGATTAGTTATTGCTAGCGCAAGACAGTGCATGTCAATTTTGCCTTGTTCTCCTGCCCGTGCCTTTTATGAGGCACTTTTTGTCGCTTTGTTGTTAAACTTGCACAGCTATCAGTACTGTATCACAACACTGCCTTGTGCCTTTCACACAGTCTGTGGCCCAATAGTAGCATGTACATGAATGCAAGCTGAGATTTATGCATTTCATTTGTTCAGGAAGGCCTTCAGCACCTGAATGAGGTCTTCTTCAGCCTTCACTTGTCGCTCACGGAGCCGAAGCTCTTTTGCTCTGTAGTCCTTCAGATCCTGCCGCAGGAGTCGCTGCTCCTCTAGCAGACATTGCTGGGTCTCTTGAGCTGCCAAGAGTGGTCGCTTCTGCGGCTGGTACCAGCCACAACTGTGGCAGTGTTTACTGTGCCCCGCAAGTGTGGTTGATGCTCTAGTGCAGGGTCTTCCGCAGCAGCAGATGTGTCAGCTGTCTCAGCCGTTACTTCAAGCTCAAATGAGCTTTCATGTACATAGCCAGTCTCCATGGTGAAGGTAATCTGTATGAAGAGGGTTCGAAACAATGACGAAACATTAACAGGAGGTCAAGCACTTGCTCGCAAAGAAATTGAACAAATAACCCACAAGCTATACTTTTCAGTGCTCTGATAAGTGTTGTCCATGAAATTATATATATGTTTACAGTGGTAAACCATCTTTTTGTCTGCTGTCACAAGAGTGTTACAACTGAAATGAACCTCTGTCAGTCTGTTCGTTACACCTCAGTACAAAACGGCTTTGGTCACTTGCTGATATCTTTTAACTTGGCACTTAGCATGATTTACCAATCTTGCGTTTGTATGTTTGATACACCTTCATGTCATAACGTATGTAAAGGTTTATCTTTTTGTCTGCCATTATAAGAGTGTTACAACTGAAATGAGCCTCTGTCCGTTACACCTCAGTAACAGAGCTGTGATCACCTGCTGATATGTTTTACTTGGCACTTAGCATGATTTACCAATTTTGCATTCATATGTTTGATTCACCTTCATGTCATAACATATGTAAAGGCGTTATCATCCAAAATAAACTATACAAAGCCTTCGATGACCAACTTATAAACACTGGTTTGTTGTGCAGTGTAGCTTCAGACTCCAACCAATGCAATTCCATCCCCATTGAGCAGTCTGAAAATCTAGTGGGAGTTCTGGCTTGAATAAAGGGCACTGAATTTTCCCACTAGCAGTTTTCTACTTATTAGCCTGGCATTTATATTTGTTCAGATTTCAAAGGTTTGGAAGTCGTACTTGCAGATGGAGATTCATATTCTTCCAAGAAAATTACCTCTTCGACTGTACTGACAGGTTGGCAGCTACTTTCTTCCACCAGAGAGCTAAGACACCATTCCTCATCGTCTTCTTGTCGTGAAGGGAACGGGCAACTATATATTCCTTCTTTTAACTGCACCAAACACGAGTGAAAGTCTCTTAACACCCAAGAGAAGGAAAGTTTTTCGGTCTTCATCTCTGTCACACCGGTCATTTACTGGCAGGCTTCCCAAAAGTCTGTGCAGCTCCCAGTAGAATGTCCAGGGTAGGGCACCTTGGCTAGTGTGCTTTCGTGACCACCTCCTGCAAACAGAGTCCCATGAGCATTACGTTCCCAACACTCGTGTAGTCAAAAGAGCATCTCATTTTAACTGCTGCTATTGAATAAACAAGGCAAGTACGCATTTTCGCACACTGCGCGTTGTGTGAAAAGCCAGAAGCTGCCACCAACCCAATGCAGCAGCCCCTCTCACATAATGTGAGTCAAAACTATGCCTCACCTGTCGCATGTTTTGAAAGCTGCCGTGCAGTTATCATAGCACAAAACTTCGCAACACTTAGCGATCTAATATAATGCCGCGGTATATATAAAAGTAGCTCTTGGCTATGTTCACTACTCACCGATATTCTGTTGTCAAGTTTTCTATTTTGGAGTGCACCTGCTCCTTTGTCTTTACGATGCCTTGTTCGGCCAGTGAATTTGAATGGCCTCGGGCCCGTTCTGTCTCTCACCGCGCAGTTCTGAGAGGTGGTCTTCCCAGAGACAGATAAGAGCCCAGGTTTAGCACTCCAGCAAGTGGGCGCGCGGTCCTCTCGATGTTTTTTTGCTCTGCACTGAGAGGCCTCAATACTTCCTGCCTCCATTAAAATTGTCTGCAAAATTAAAATTAAATAAGGTTAAAAACAAATCACTATAAATATATAAAGGAGTTCAACTATATATGAGCGGGCACACAGAAAACAAGCAAACAAAAAATGCGCACACAACAAAAAGCAAACGAAGAAGAAACAGCAAAGCGAGAAGCGCAAGCATATATATGTCAATACGGCTGCTGAAATGCGTTCAAGTCCTTTCTTAGCAGTGTAGATGTCTTAAGTCATAGCCTCCTCTACGGTTAAGTGCACTGTAACGCAAAATTAACCATTAAATAGGATAAAATATATATTTTTTAATTTTCAAAACTTAAAATTGCGTCAATTTTTTATTCTTTGAGCTCGTTAGCTGGCACTGCCGTCTGGGTTGCTCCTTTAAGCAACTTTAAGGCCGCTGACGGCCGCCTTAGCGGCTATGGACCTTTTTCGCAAAGGTCTCGACGCTTTGCCATGTAGATGCGCATCACGCACCTTTGCGGCAAAAAACCTTAATTCCCAAGGCCTTAGAAGTGCCCATGTGACAGGGTTATAGGAGGCCTTTCAGTATAGAAATTAATGACTTAAGGCAGGTGAAAGTTGCATGTAACATGCTGTCGACATAACTTGTCCCCCCCTATTTTCAAGTATATCGTGCCTTGTGCCTATTAGTCATTGAAAGGCATGATGAAATCTCTCCCACAGCAAATATTCTCGCTCCACTATCCACTGATGGGCACTTATCTAGGGCCATTCTCTGCCGACAGCCGTTAAATATGGCTTTCAGTATTCTAGAAGCTGCAGAGCTGCCCATGCAATAGGTGAATGGAAAGGCATGTCAAGAGTAGCTTTGCACTCATAAGCATAAAACCAAAAATAATCCTTCATTTGCAATTAGGACTTTCGGACTGTATTTCAGTGCTGTTCAGTGAAAACAGGAAATGCATAGATGGAACAGCAATGTTTCATTTTTGTTGCCCGGTGGTCCTCGCCGAGGTTACGTAACATCTGGTAAGTGATGCTGTCTATGCCTAGTGCTGTGTGTCGCCTGGAGCGGTTGAGTACTGCAGAGAGCTCCCGGTAGGTGAAGGGTGCAGTGCAGGTAGAGGTTATGTCTGCTTCCCGAGGTGAAAGTCCTTGGAGTAGGCCAGGTAGAGCAGGAGCCTGGGCTGGAGGCCGGGAGTCCCCGGAGGGGAAAAAGGCATCAGCCAGCCGTTCTGCTAGCTCTTGGCAGGTGATTCCCAGGGTGACAGCAATGGCCAAGTGGGGCTTGAGTTGGATCCGAGGAGCCAGGAGGGAGCGGAAGAGCCGCCAAGCCCTGGCTGGGCTACGGGCCGTGATGAGGGAGGCACAGATGCCTTTCCAGGATTCGTTGCGGCGCCTGTTGTGTTCGCGTCTTCAGATGGCATCAAGACGGTTGTATGCCGTCCAGTCTTCGGCTCTGTCAGTGCCGAGGGCCCTTCTCTCTATCTGCCGTCGTTGGGCCCTTAGGTGCAGTAACTTGAGGTCAGGAATGGGCTGGACAGGGGGACTTCGCATGTGATGGTGGCTGCTGCCGCGCACCTTGCCACATGGGCCAAGACATCGCCCTGGAGCGGGAGGCTGCCGAGAAGGTCCCGGAAGCGGTCCCAATGGACAATTTTGTAGATGCGCCCATCCACCCTTCTTCCAGGCTTGGGACTGAGAGAGATGGGGTAGTAGTCAGATCCCCATGTATCAGGGGAGGGGCACCACTCGTAGACGCACCGTTGAGACACGATGCTCAGATCAATGCACGTGCGGACACCTCCCTTCCGGACAAACGTGGGAACGCCAGTGTTGAGGACGTGGAGAGAAGTGCCACGCAGGGCAGCGATGAGGTCACGGCCGTGGCGATCCGCTCTACGGGAGCCCCACTTCGGATGAGCAGCGTTGAACTCACCGCAGAGCAGGCAGTCACCACCTATAAGGCTGACCAGATGATGTGGCAAGGAGTAGGCGTCCCATGGGGTTACGGGGCGCACATAGATACTTGCAACAGCAGTGTCAACACCCCTGAGCCGGACTGACGCAAACACACTCCATAGGCGCCACTATAGCATCGTCGACATTAATTTCTGCCTGGGGGGGGGGGGGCAGAGCGGACGAAGAGCTCTGGATCTTCCTGGTGGGTGTTGACGGTCGAGGCAGGGGTCAGCCGAGCACGTGGTCAGGAGCCATGTCGATCTGCTGTTGTATGGCACGTAGCCAGGAATGCCAATTTCCCCGGGGCAGAGGTAGGCCTCTTGAAGAGCCTATTCGTTGGTGAAGAGCCGCTCTTGTTGGTGTGAGAAGCACTCCTTCAAGGCGATTTCTGACGGGTCATGATCTGGACATGGTTAACCTCGTGCAAGACACACAAGCACTGATATTGATATATGTTTCAATATGCGCCTTGTGTGAATAAATGTTTTTGTATACAGTATCAGTACTTTCACGATTAGTTATTGCTAGCGCAAGACAGTGCATGTCAATTTTGCCTTGTTCTCCTGCCCGTGCCTTTTATGAGGCACTTTTTGTCGCTTTGTTGTTAAACTTGCACAGCTATCAGTACTGTATCACAACACTGCCTTGTGCCTTTCACACAGTCTGTGGCCCAATAGTAGCATGTGCATGAATGCAAGCTGAGATTTATGCATTTCATTTGTTCAGGAAGGCCTTCAGCACCTGAATGAGGTCTTCTTCAGCCTTCACTTGTCGCTCACGGAGCCGAAGCTCTTTTGCTCTGTAGTCCTTCAGATCCTGCCGCAGGAGTCGCTGCTCCTCTAGCAGACATTGCTGGGTCTCTTGAGCTGCCAAGAGTGGTCGCTTCTGCGGCTGGTACTAGCCACAACTGTGGCAGTGTTTACTGTGCCCCGCAAGTGTGGTTGATGCTCTAGTGCAGGGTCTTCTGCAGCAGCAGATGTGTCAGCTGTCTCAGCCGTTACTTCAAGCTCAAATGAGCTTTCATGTACATCGCCAGTCTCCATGGTGAAGGTAATCTGTATGAAGAGGGTTCGAAACAATGACGAAACATTAACAGGAGGTCAAGCACTTGCTCGCAAAGAAATTGAACAAATAACCCACAAGCTATACTTTTCTGTGCTCTGATAAGTGTTGTCCATGAAATTATATATATGTTTACAGTGGTAAACCATCTTTTTGTCTGCTGTCACAAGAGTGTTACAACTGAAATGAACCTCTGTCAGTCTGTTCGTTACACCTCAGTACAAAACGGCTGTGGTCACTTGCTGATATCTTTTAACTTGGCACTTAGCATGATTTACCAATCTTGCGTTTGTATGTTTGATACACCTTCATGTCATAACGTATGTAAAGGTTTATCTTTTTGTCTGCCATTATAAGAGTGTTACAACTGAAATGAGCCTCTGTCCGTTACACCTCAGTAACAGAGCTGTGATCACCTGCTGATATGTTTTACTTGGCACTTAGCATAATTTACCAATTTTGCATTCATATGTTTGATTCACCTTCATGTCATAACATATGTAAAGGCGTTATCATCCAAAATAAACTATACAAAGCCTTCGATGACCAACTTATAAACACTGGTTTGTTGTGCAGTGTAGCTTCAGACTCCAACCAATGCAATTCCATCCCCATTGAGCAGTCTGAAAATCTAGTGGGAGTTCTGGCTTGAATAAAGGGCACTGAATTTTCCGACTAGCAGTTTTCTACTTATTAGCCTGGCATTTATATTTGTTCAGATTTCAAAGGTTTGGAAGTCATACTTGCAGATGGAGATTCATATTCTTCCAAGAAAATTACCTCTTCGACTGTACTGACAGGTTGGCAGCTACTTTCTTCCACCAGAGAGCTAAGACACCATTCCTCATCGTCTTCTTGTCGTGAAGGGAACGGGCAACTATATATTCCTTCTTTTAACTGCACCAAACACGAGTGAAAGTCTCTTAACACCCAAGAGAAGGAAAGTTTTTCGGTCTTCATCTCTGTCACACCGGTCATTTACTGGCAGGCTTCCCAAAAGTCTGTGCAGCTCCCAGTAGAATGTCCAGGGTAGGGCACCTTGGCTAGTGTGCTTTCGTGACCACCTCCTGCAAACAGAGTCCCATGAGCATTACGTTCCCAACACTCGGGTAGTCAAAAGAGCATCTCATTTTAACTGCTGCTATTGAATAAACATGGCAAGTACGCATTTTCGCACACTGCGCGTTGTGTGAAAAGCCAGAAGCTGCCACCAACCCAATGCAGCAGCCCCTCTCACATAATGTGAGTCAAAACTATGCCTCACCTGTCGCATGTTTTGAAAGCTGCCGTGCAGTTATCATAGCACAAAACTTCGCAACACTTAGCGATCTAATATAATGCCGCGGTATATATAAAAGTAGCTCTTGGCTATGTTCACTACTCACCGATATTCTGTTGTCAAGTTTTCTATTTTGGAGTGCACCTGCTCCTTTGTCTTTACGATGCCTTGTTCGGCCAGTGAATTTGAATGGCCTCGGGCCCGTTCCGTCTCTCACCGCGCAGTTCTGAGAGGTGGTCTTCCCAGAGACAGATAAGAGCCCAGGTTTAGCACTCCTGCAAGTGGGCGCGCGGTTCTCTCGATGTTTTTTTTGCTCTGCACTGAGAGGCCTCAATACTTCCTGCCTCCATTAAAATTGTCTGCAAAACTAAAATTAAATAAGGTTAAAAACAAATCACTATAAATATATAAAGGAGTATGCGCACACAACAAAAAGCAAACGAAGAAGAAACAGCAAAGCGAGAAGCGCAAGCATATATATGTCAATACGGCTGCTGAAATGCGTTCAAGTCCTTTCTTAGCAGTGTAGATGTCTTAAGTCATAGCCTCCTCTACGGTTAAGTGCACTGTAACGCAAAATTAACCATTAAATAGGATAAAATATATATTTTTTAATTTTCAAAACTTAAAATTGCGTCAATTTTTTATTCTTTGAGCTCGTTAGCTGGCACTGCCGTCTGGGTTGCTCCTTTAAGCAACTTTAGGGCCGCTGACGGCCGCCTTTGCGGCTATGGACCTTTTTCGCAAAGGTCTCGACGCTTTGCCATGGAGATGCGCATCACGCACCTTTGCGGCAAAGGACCTTAATTCCCAAGGCCTTAGAAGTGCCCATGTGACAGGGTTATAGGAGGCCTTTCAGTATAGAAATTAATGACTTAAGGCAGGTGAAAGTTGCATGTAACATGCTGTCGACATAACTTGTCCCCCCCTATTTTCAAGTATATCGTGCCTTGTGCCTATTAGTCATTGAAAGGCATGATGAAATCTCTCCCACAGCAAATATTCTCGCTCCACTATCCACTGATGGGCACTTATCTAGGGCCATTCTCTGCCGACAGCCGTTAAATATGGCTTTCAGTATTCTAGAAGCTGCAGAGCTGCCCATGCAATAGGTGAATGGAAAGGCATGTCAAGAGTAGCTTTGCACTCATAAGCATAAAACCAAAAATAATCCTTCATTTGCAATTAGGACTTTCGGACTGTATTTCAGTGCTGTTCAGTGAAAACAGGAAATGCATAGATGGAACAGCAATGTTTCATTTTTGTTGCCCGGTGGTCCTCGCCGAGGTTACGTAACATCTGGTAAGTGATGCTGTCTATGCCTAGTGCTGTGTGTCGCCTGGAGCGGTTGAGTACTGCAGAGAGCTCCCGGTAGGTGAAGGGTGCAGTGCAGGTAGAGGTTATGTCTGCTTCCCGAGGTGAAAGTCCTTGGAGTAGGCCAGGTAGAGCAGGAGCCTGGGCTGGAGGCCGGGAGTCCCCGGAGGGGAAAAAGGCATCAGCCAGCCGTTCTGCTAGCTCTTGGCAGGTGATTCCCAGGGTGACAGCAATGGCCAAGTGGGGCTTGAGTTTGATCCGAGGAGCCAGGAGGGAGCGGAAGAGCCGCCAAGCCCTGGCTGGGCTACGGGCAGTGATGAGGGAGGCACAGATGCCTTTCCAGGATTCGTTGCGGCGCCTGTTGTGTTCGCGTCTTCAGATGGCATCAAGACGGTTGTATGCTGTCCAGTCTTCGGCTCTGTCAGTGCCGAGGGCCCTTCTCTCTATCTGCCGTCGTTGGGCCCTTAGGTGCAGTAACTTGAGGTCAGGAATGGGCTGGACAGGGGGACTTCGCATGTGATGGTGCCGGAGGCATGCTGGATAGTCAGCAGGATGGGCCCCTCCGCAGTTAATGCAGCGGGGTGCAGGGGCGTCACAGGGATGCCAACCATGTTGGCATCCACAGCGGCGGCAGCATTGGTTTAGGGTGCAGGTGTCCGTGACATGGTCGAGGTGGCCGCATCGACCTCACTGGATGGGGCGAGGAAGGGCCGGCAGACAGGCAGGCGAAGCTTGAATATTGCCACGTGGGGTGGCGGCTGTGGAGCCCCGAAGCGGATCTGGATGGTGCTGGGCGGGCCTCGACGTACACCCAGAATAGGCACGGAGGCCTCGATGGCTGCAAAGAGGTCAGAATCCCCAACATCAGCAGGAATGCCATGGACGAATCCCATCGAGGTGCCCTTGTCCGCGGCAGGTCGTGGGCGCACTGGTATACCGACGAGGCTGCGGGTGTGCAGAATGGCCTCCATTGCCTGTGTGGTGAGCACATCCACAGCGACTATATTAAGTGCGGGGTTTACCCTCACGGAGGAGACTCCCGGGGTAGTGGAGAGTTCGGCGGCTATGCGGAACTTGCAGAGTTGCTGGAACGAGGAGCCCTTGTTTTGGGGGCGGAAGAGGATGACAGTCCCCACAAGGCCGTCCACTTTCTCGGGGGGAAGGGGAGGGCGGCGAGGACGACGATGGCGCCCTCGCGGTACCTTCAAAATCCAACCCTCCTCAGTGTCCCCCTCTGGTGGGGAGGGGGTACCTCAGATGTGGGACGGCTCGGCGATGGGTCCAGGGTGGGGTCCGCTGGTTGGTCCCCTGCTTGGTGTGCCAAGACCTCACAGCTCTCCTACGTGGCGTTGGGCGAACCGGAGTCCTGGGACTCGGTGAGCACAGGAGTAGATGGTAGCTTCGAGGAGGTGGAAGACTCCTCCAGGGAAGCGGAAGTCTCCTGAAGAGGCCTAGGAGTTGGGAGCTGACTGCCAGGCTGGGGCTCTGTTGGGGAAGAGGGGGGCTCGTGTCCCTCTAGCCTTTCTCCTTCTTGCGCTGCGGAACCGGGGCCGGCTCCGCAGTCTTCAGGTAGGCAGCTGCCGCCCTCGAGCGCAGTCTGGTCAGCGCTGCCCATGTAACGCAAAAAGAACTAGGTGAGGTCTAATAAACCTCTCAGCAAGACCACGCCCAAGTCTTTTAGACATCTAGTTGTAGATGTTATCTAGCTGTGGAAAGCCTGAAGCCTTCCTGTAGCTGTGCTAACGTGACGCTAAAGGTTGGCTAAAAAACATCTTGCAAGAACATTTCAAGCCCTGCCCTAGAATTCGTTTTTTTTGTTATACATACATTATTTGGTGCATTCTTGCAACCAAGCAAGGTTTGATCCTGACCATATTGGCCATTCAGGCATATATGACAAATTTAGTCACACGTACAGCCACCCACATCTCTAACGTGCACGATGGCTATTTTCCTTGCCGTAGCTGCGCCTTTGCATGGATCAAACTTGTGGATAGGTCAAGATTAGGCAAGGGCTTGGTGAGCCTCTGATTAGTCTTAATCTCTTCACAGGTTAACTTTTTTGTAACATGCAGGAGCGCAGAAAAATGGCCATCACACTAGCTAGTTAACGATTTGGGTGGCTGTACAATATCGGCACTTGTAAAAAATCCCAATTAAAATCATTTTGCATAAGAGCTTTTGAATACGCTATCCTGAAAAATAGTGTTGTCATAAGGGCTCCTGGCAAAGGTAGAACAGCTTTAGTCACAACTTATGTAGACATGCAAAGTAACTGAAAACTAACCAATACATGGCAAATTAATGACGACCTCTACAACCAGTGGAGCCATTGCTCTATGTGTGACTGATGGTAAGAAGACTATCACATCGCATTAACTTTTGTGAACAAAGATTTTATTGCCTAAAAGACTAGGCAAGAAGAAGTTCTAGACTTAATTAAAAGCACTGATGCAGAATTAGCAAGCTTGAAAACAATAGATGCAGACTCCCACTTAATGCGAGATGCTCGTATCTTGGGCACCCCAGCAGTCCACAATGCAACAGACTTGCACTGGAGGCTTGCACTGCATGGTCCTAAGCAGGCACTGCCTTGGAAGAATCGGAATAACTGCATTAAAAAAATGGGCACAATATAGTCATAGACAACAGTCTCACAGTAACGAGGTGCAACCCAAACAGGTGGAACAAAAAGCTGAAGCATAAATTCCCTCATGGAATCTGCCTTTTTCACAAGGCCGATCTGTGCATGTGCCCCTGTCCTCCTCCAGCTCCCACTGGTTGAAAATGAACCACTGGCTCCTATCATGCACGAACAGTTTATGTTAGTGACAGGCATAGGCGACAGCTGTCAAGCACACTCATGCCACTCAGGTGCAGTTGGCACCTGGTGGAACCAGATCGCGGCTTCTCCAACGTGCGTTTGTTCTCAACCACTAGCAAATTTTTGCCACTTTCCAGAGGGTGCCACATCTTGTGAAAAAGGCAGATTGATCTATGCCTACTCCCCTGGCCTTTGTCTGTCTTGAAGAACATGAAGCTTGCTTCTTTTATATCTCTACCATCAGCCCATTTTCTACAATGCCCTTTCAATACATGGTATCTAAGGCTAGTACCGGTTAAAAGGCCCAATTATTTTTCTTCTACTCTTTCCAAAACAATCTCAAGCAGAACTTTTAAGAATAATGAGAGTAATGCGCCATGGTCCTCAAGCCGATGGCATTAAAGTTCAAACTGCCAATCCCTTTCAGTAACATGTAAAACACAGCACCATAAATTACTTACAGAAATGTTTTTTATTCTCACTTCAGTACGAAGACTGCTGACTATACAACCAAGTTTTATGACAGCAAAAAAGCACTATTACAGAATAAACGAAGCCGACAAGCACTATTCTAAAAGACCTTAAAACACCACATGGAAAACCATCTGTTGTTGAGAGAGCAGAAAAATAGTTTTAGCAAGTATATGCATACTGTATGCTTATAAAAGCACTCTGGAACAGCCACTAGGCCACTCAAAAGATATTTACACACAGCAAATATCAAAGTGGCAAAAAAAGCTATCGTTTTGCGTATTCACTGCTGGATCGTTATAAAATGCTCATTAGAATTAGCAGGCAACTCTCCTCATTACAGCAGCACAATGGTGCAGGCCACTATTAGCCACAAGGAAATGAAGGCACAGAGCCGACAATACAACCCGATGCCTGCCTAGATGCGGAAGAGTGTGAATAAATAAAAATGACATGCATTTGAACCAGCTTACCACTGAAATAATGACCGTGACTGCCATTCTCTGCTCTGGCCTTCAGCAGGACATAACTGTCACCAAGATGCCTGCATACATATAGAAAGAATGTGTGGTAATAGAGCTAATTAATGTGCAAGTTGGTTTACCTGATGTAAACAAAAGTGAAGCTCGGCTGCAACTGTCGAGTATATGTTGGAGTAAGGAGAATTGCAATTGCACTACTTGTGGAGACGATGACACTGCTGCCTTGCAGTACATCCTTGTCGGGCACCTACTCATCCACTTGGAAACTGGAAGTCCTCCAGCAAATAAGAATAAACTTTGAAAAAGCCCAAATGAACACCACTTACTAGATACCAAACTAGACTGACACGATTTTTTTTTTGTGGTACGTGAAAGACTTTTCTTGTTATTGTGTCCCTAGGAAGGCAACTTGCACGCATTTCAACAAAGCGATGTTTAGTATGCACAGCCCACAGGCAGATGCTACAAAGCACCAAGCATCACAGGTAGCCAGGTTTCATCATCATTTATTTCTTGACCCTTAAAGACCCCTGGAAGGGGCATTACATAAGGGGGGGGGGGCAGAACATCGAAAATACCAGGTCTTGACTATAGCTAATCATAAACACACAAACTGCTCTCTGCTGTTAACTGGAACTCGAGACAAGCATCTTGCTTTGCTGACATCCTGTTTAAATGGCTGAAACGACTACACTGGATGCAATATTCTTTTTATTTCATTTTCATTTTACACTGAGTAATTTTTTTAGATATTTCTTTTGTTTAAGTCAGCAATAACTAAAATGAACAAAACCAGGACACGTTTTAATTCTCTTCAATAAACTCTCACTATATCAAAACAAAAAAGAAACATATTTGAAGAAGCAAACCTGCCTTTTGTTCTACTTCATCGGAATGTAGTACAGCACACAACTGGATGTGACGCAGAGCTATCGGAAGTCACCAATTTGTCTGGAAATTTTTTTGAAAATTGCTTAAATTGCGAAGAACAGTATTAACCCAGTTCTTATGCAGTAGCAAATGGCAGTTAATTATGTGCTCTGTGGTACCCTACGTTCAGTTTTTTTCCATTTAGAAATTTAAAATCCGACTAAAACAATAAATGCCTATTTTTCCAATGAACATGCACATGAGCCATGTTTGGTTCATTCCCCTTTTTACCCATGTAATTGCTTTAAATATTTTTTTTTTCCAAGCACAGTAAAAGAGTGGAATTGGCTTAATAACGACAAAATTTTACAGCAATCTCTGACGTCACTGACTAGAAGTCTAAGTTTTGCTAATAACTACTTCGTTGCTGTATTACGTTATATTTTTCCATTTGGTTTAAAACGAATTTGATACTGACTGGTTGAAGCTGTATGTTTCTTTATAATATTATTTTATTTTTTACTGCCAATGAGTGGTTGTTTATTATTGTTACTTCTGATTATTGTCTGAACATTTGACACCTGTACTTCTATTTTTTTTCTCCTTGTATTCCTGTGCCCACCCTAGGAAAATTTCTTGTGGGATTGCAGTAATTACAAATAATAAATTATCTAGATATCCCTGACTTTGAGCAGTGCATAATATCGTGAACAGGTTTATCCCGAACACTTTTAAATGCAGCTTGGCCACGACAAATCCCTATAAAATGGACAGATGAGCAATAAATTATGATACACAGAAGCAGTTACCTCTTCGTTATGGTGTTCAAACGTGCCTGGCAGTTTTTGAGCCAAGCCATAACTGCGGAACGCACATCCATGCCTGATGCTGAATGCGTGTTGGGATTTTTCCGGACAGACTCTACAATAGGTACGTCACATTATAAGCTGTAACATATCTGCATATTGCCTTAAGAAAGGCAAAACAAACATGAAAAACTAATCATACAGGCAGATTACTCTCGTAACATACTAACCCCACAGCTTTTGCCAGGCAAAATATAGATTGCATGCAGCTGTCATGAATTGCCCATTCTGCTTTTCTCAGCTCTGCTGTGCTTTTCTGTATGTATGTCTAAGCCCACTGTTCACCCTCACTGCACAAGTGAGCTGTGCGCTTGCTTACTTTGTGTACAACATACCCAAATAAGTAATAAACAACACTGTCATCTGATGAAGCTCTGAAGTAGGTGTGCTCATCGCTCATTTGGTCAGGGGTAACACATGGAAACGTTGTCATTTCCAACAGCCTAGCCTCAATCTCATTGCGCAAGCTAGCTTTGTTTGATCGGTGAGCCTCTGCAGCAGTCTTCAATGTGTCTTCTACACTGACAAGTACAGCATTTGGTTTGCCTTGAACACTTCCATGTAGTGCGGTCTTGATGGGCGTGTACAGGCTCAGCAGGCGAAATATCTGTGAGAAGTTCATGACGGTAGGGTGTGGCTCATCACCTCCAAATGAACGAGCGAGGCCAAAATGCCTCTGAAAGAGAAATCACAAGCATTTGAGTAAAAGTGGATAATGTCTCTAAATTCCAAACTAAAAGTGAAAAAATTCATGTTACCTCCAATGGGTCCTGGTTAAGCTTGGCGGTGAGTACGTAATATGCGCCCTTGTCGAAGAGATAATTCATAATATCTAGCATCGACATCAATGTGACACGTAGGGACTCCGTTGTCAGGTGAGAGGCAAAGAGCCTTGTGCCCTTCTCAACTGCATTTCGCTCAGTCACGTTCAAGACTTCCAGGAACTGCTTCATGATCTGAAAAAAATTGTGAATAATCAAACCATGCGGCCACACAAAGGCATATGTAATAGTATAAGCCTAGGCTCCAGGAAGTGCAGCTGAGCTGCTTGCCTCTATCTCTTTGGAATGGCGCCTGATTCCCCTAGATGGAAGCTTGATGTTGAGTGCATCAAATACGTCGTTCAGCATTCTTGTGAAGGCCTCAGTGCCTTCTGAATCTTCTAAGCCAGCGACTTTTGCTTCCCTGTACACGCGTATTCCAATAGCCGTCCCACGGCTAAAGAGCTGCAGAAAAAAAGAATTGCATTTTTTCATATATAAGGACAGAAAATAAAAGCAGCATGCTTTTACAAAAACAAGATCTACCTGTGTAGCTAGTCTGACGCTCATTTTGCGTAAGTTATCAGGGGCATCATATGCTTCGGACAGTTTTGGCACAACTGGCACATGCTTATTTTTCTCTGCTTCATACAGGGTCACATAATGCCGGAAATTGATGCAAAGGTCGCCTGCCTGGAAGAAACAAAATCTAACTGTTAAACTGCACTGAACATTTGCTCATGCTTTTATCTTTACCATTGCGTAGGTGTGCTTCCTCAGGTGCTTTCGGATACACTTGACGATATGTGGCACATCGCATAAGAAGTAGATGTTTTGCGATGGCTCCCATGGATGCTCAATAAAGTGGTGAGGTGCATCCATTTTGCCTGACACTTCAAACTGGCTCCACATAGATCAGTTGTTGCCAGCCCCGTCACCGATCACAGCCAGGACTGACGCATTGTTCTTGTGAAGTTCCAGGATAGCACTCTTACGAGTTCTGCAAGAACTTTTCCGGGTGCTGCTCCTTTTGTCGCAAATGGTTGCACCCAGTGTTCAAACAGAGGCATGAACATCAGTACCAATGCGTGGTCGGCAAGTTGATTTGCATTTGGTGCTGTAACGTCGCCATAGTCCACGAATCCATCCAGCTTGCATGAGGCTTTATTGAAAGAGATACCCTGCTTTAACTTTATTTCATCAAGGAGCAATACTCCTAGCCATCTTAGATGGCTTTTATCACAGAAATGGCCTTTGATGCTGTTCAGTGTAACTTGGTTGAAACCATATTTGCATGGAATTCCCTTTATTATTTGGTGAAGGCAAGCCTTTGATGGCAGCGGTAGCAGCTGCATGTCAGCAATTAAAGTGTAGGCTTTTGGACTTTAGATGTGCAGTAGCAGACATGTCATCAGCCACTCGGCATCATACCGCCTCCCATTTCTTGACTGCTTTCGCTGCCATGAAAGCTGTCTTGAAGGCTAACTGCTGTCTGGCTGGAAGGACGCCAAGGGTGCTGTAAGTTGTCTCCTCCGAGATTGCTCTAAGCTTCCGCTTCATCAAAACAAGCTCTTCTTTATCAGTTTTTCTCGCCTTGAGGTTGCACGAATTGCTTTGCGTCGCACCGACTTCAAGCAGGCCCTCTGCTTTTTCTTGCAGTCCTTTTGCTGCTTTGTCCGTTGCAAAAAAAGCTTGTCCAAGGTCCGGCATTGAGCACATCTAGCATTAAGGCTCAATATAGTGCATGTATTGCGCCTCCACGTTTCACGTTGTTTTGTTGACACCACTGATTTGATTTTGGGGTACTATTTAGCAGGGCATCCCTGGCACAGCCTCAGCTTTTTCAGATACTGTATCAAACACTTCAAGTCGTCAAATGACTTAATTCAATGCCCTGCTTCCCGGCGTAGACACTACGTGGCACGAGAATTGTCTCCTCCGAGATTGCGCTAAGCTTCCGCTTCATCAAAACAAGCTCTTCTTTCAGTTTTTCTCGCCTTGAGGTTGCACGAATTGCTTTGCGTTGCACCGACTTCAAGCAGGCCCTCTGCTTTTTCTTGCAGTCCTTTTGCTGCTTTGTCCGTTGCAAAAAAAGCTTGTCCAAGGTCCGGCATTGAGCACAAGTAGCATTAAGGCTCAATATAGTGCATGTGTTGCACCTCCACGTTTCACCTTGTTTTGTTGACACCACTGATGATTTGATTTTGGGGTACTATTTAGCAGGGCATCCCTGGCACAGCCTCAGCTTTTTCAGATACTGTATCAAACACTTCAAGCCGTCAAATGACTTCAAATCAATGCCCTGCTTCCCGGCGTAGACACTACGTGGCACGAGTAGACCATTTGCACACACGGTGAAATCGAGGTTTTCCGACAGCGCCACGGACATTTCTACGCGGGGAATATTGTTTCTTATGCTGAGCTTGTACAATAGAGCCGTTTGTTCGGCAACATCAAGAGACCAACCTTCAAGTTTTTGTCCCCCTTTGACTAACCGAGCCAGCATGTCAAACAAAGATTCAGTACCCTCGAGCGACACGCCGTTTTCTGTTTCGTCGTAGCTATCTCTGAATGCTGCACTCGTACGCTCACCTTGTTCTTTTCGGCGTTTGCTTTTTGCCGGAGAGAGTCTGCGAGAAGGTGCTTTACGTTTCCGTGTCGGTTTAGAAAGATACTTCGGGCAATTCGGGAACTTCGAGGCACAGCGTTGTCTTTCAGCGTCCATTTGTCGCGCGGTATCGCGACCTTTTCACCGGAAATGTTGTGCTCGAAGACCTTCAAAATGTCGTCATCCTGGAAGTGAAGATCACAAACGGAACATGAGCTTGAAAGTTTTTTGTCCAGCCTTGGTACTGCACGTTCCCATAGTTGAAGGCGTTCAGCGTCGCGGGGCGGCCTGAAAAGTCTCTTCTCTCCCGCAGATCGCACAGAATCGTAACCGCTTTTATAACCTGGCATGAAACAGCGCGGCATGATTCATGTGGTTGCAAGCACGGTGCACAAACACTATGCATCTGCGGATACGAGCGCAAACGTTGCCAAACGGACACACTGCCGCTCGCAGCCCACACCAACGTTGCCCACACCGGCGGGGTCGGCCGGTTCGACGCCTTGCCAGGCAAACGTCGTCGCGCGCGCCTCCACGCAGCGCGCCACAGAAAGGCATCAGGCGGGGCACGGCCAGTCTCAAGGGGTGTGCGCGCTTCTCTTCTTATGGCCTTCGCAATGGGGTCTGTTTCCACCTCCCACCGCACCGTGGTGGGGTCGCCACTGCCCCACTGCTCCGCCACTGCGACCGCCGTTCACGCGGAAGGAGAACGCGCGCCCGCTCCAAGTCTGTCCCGCTTGAGTGGTAACCGTCAGGTCCTGTTATTTCACCCCTATTCATTATGCAAAGACCGTGCAATCAGTTTGCCTACTGACTGGTTTTAATTGGTGTGTAGAATTATAAGCGACCTGAAGCGTTTATATGACAGATTCCTAAGAATTCCGAAGCGTATAAAATATAGCTCCTAAAATCTGAAGCGCTGCCATTTTTGTTTTGCACGAAAGCAGATTTAGCAAGAATTCATGACGCTGGACGGATTCAGAGAAACGAAAACAAATTTATTCACAGCTAAATTCAAGGTGTCCAATACGGTGCGCTACGATCCATAACTTCGATATGTTTTACGTTCAGAACATATCAGTTGGCTGAAACACTCTACATATCTATAGCATCGCGACTGATGCACATCTATAGCAGATTCAGTCGGTTTAGTACATGAGTGATCAACTTCCCATCAAAGAAAATGGCATGAACAATGCTGTGAAAGTGAGAAGAGCGCCAAACAAAAAGAAGAAAAGTTCACAGTCTGAAAAGCTTCCTGGATGGTTTATGCACATAATTAGCTGGCTTGTCATTCCTGTCGGTGACTTTCTTGGTGTAGCTAACAAGAAGCATTCTGAGAAATTTTTCAGATATCAAAGAAACAGACCTCATGGCATGGCTGTTGTCGGTTCCTTCTGAAAAACTGAGCAAAGGCAAGTTTTGAAGCTGTGGCTGAATGAGGATTTGAAGTATTTCCGGAACATTTGTGCGTGGCAGGTGCAAGACGACTTTTTCAAAGAAATATACGACCTTGTCCAGGAGGGCAACAAACTCTGGTTTTGGGTAGCGCAGTCCACTGGAATCTTGGCCTTGTAGAAGAGTAGAGAGGACCAGTCCTCTCACTAGTTTGAAGAAGGATATTGCAAGCGTCACATCCAAAGTCACTGATCAACTTGAGAATGTATCCAGCGACGTAAGTTAAACCGGAGTATGTGACAGAGGGCGATGAGGTGACAGGAGTTTCCTTGCAATGCTTCATTTCTTCAGACTGCTTGCGGCAGAGTGGAAATCATTTCTTCGGCGTCGACGCATTGTGTCTTTACTCTGCTGCCAATTGAAGACTCAGTCTTGGCAATGTGGTCAAGTGCCACCGTTACAGCTCTCACGTCCAACATGTCGTTCCCTCCGCACATCATTCTTAATTTTCCGAAGAGAGCCTCAATGGGGTCACTGTTGAGTTTCCTGGTGAGAATGGAGTTGACACCTCTCCACAGGAGGAATTCTACCGTTTGTACAGTAGGATTTGTAGTGAACAGCAGAGCTTCGAAGGTCTCATCGGTGAAAATGCTTTTTCCTTCTGCTTTGGAAGTCTGTTGTATGCCTTCCATATAGGAGGTGAACTCACTGGTTAGCCACAGCAGGCGAGTGTCATCTGCTTTTGTAATGGGCATCTTTTTACCGCTTCCAGCATATGTCGTGTCATGAATATCGAACCACTGTTTGACTGTCTTCATGAAATGGACTGTGGAGCTAGCTTTTCTCAAAAATGTAAAAGGCAGGGTCTCCTTTTGCGTTTTCTTGGAGGTGCTCTATTGCTGCTATTACCTGGGGCGAGAATATTTGCACAGCCCGCAGCACATTCATGTTTTCTAGATTCGTCGGGTAGACGTGCTTGCGGGTTAGGTTGCATGCCAACTTGACAGTCATCCCCTCCTATAGCTCGTAAAGCTTTTGTACAAATTCCCCGCAGATGACACCTGAACTGTCTGTCAGCTCGCGTTCAAGAAACTGGCTTCGGATGTTTTTTAGGACATGGCAGGGGTCGAAGCTTAAGAAAATCACTCGATGAGGATCCTGTGGGTGCTTCACTACTGTCGACAGGCAGCCATTGCCCATAAGCTTAAACATCGTGGTGTTAGAATAATTGTCCGTCACAATGCGCACAACCAAAAAGCCACATGACTCGACTGCGGCTATCACTTCTTTAGTACACGCATATAGGTCTCTCCTGCTGAGCTGCTTAGTAAAGTAGTACGAGCAGGGAATTCTGTAAGAACTGGAGATTCCATGAAGCACAAAGCATAAGACTCTATTTGCGAAGATTTCCTTTGAACTGCAAGACGTGTCACTATTAGGTTTGTCTCGGAAGCCGAACACTGCATCAGATTTTCTGTCATAAACGCATTTTGGCTTGATGCTGGCTTCGTTAATTATTAACGTAGCCATATGCTGCTTGGTAATCAGCAGTGAGGCTTCATACGTCAACCTTTCCCTCATTGCAGCACTCATCCCTGACGACGTTGGGCTGGGCCCCACGTAACGTTGAAGAGTGCATTTAGCTGGAAGTGTAAGCAGCTGAGACGTCCGAGCGTGGTCATATCCTTTAGGCGAAAGAAAGCACCACACAACATATTCCCTTATTACCTCTTCTGGATATGCTGGTCGCTTCTGCCCATAGCTGTCTATCTGATGTAAAAGAAAGGTGACTTTTTTGTCCCCCTTTCCGGCATCGCCAACAATTCTCTTAACTGACGCATGCCTTTTGTTCCCACGATAGAAGGCGACAATTCTTTCGGCGTCAAGCTGTTGCTGTATCTCGCCGCATTTTGAGCGTTGGTAAGCAACCTGTTTCCGAAGCCTTCCAATCAGGGATACATACCCGCTTGCTCGCTTTGCCTCATTATTTATAGTCTGAGTAGAGATGCTAGGATTCTTAGCAGAATAGTCGTCTGGCAGCTTGGAAATGTCCGTGCTTTCTTGCGATTCCGCTTTGTGCTTATGCGGCTTTCGACCAGATACACAGGTTCTGTCTGCGGGCTCCTTGCGAGGCTTTTTCACACTGGGCACCAGGTAGCACGGGTACTCCTCGAACACGGTTGGCACAGGACCAGGCAAAAGTTTTCTGATGCGGCACCATGAAACGTAGTCACTCGCAAGGAAATGCCGGCTGCAAACCACACTCGATGCCGACTTGTCATTGAAGACGAAATTTTCTCTGGAGATGTTTTTGAGCCACTTTGCAAACAGTTCTGAATCACTCGGGAATTGATGAAAAGGAACGCCCTGAGTCTTACCCAACTGCGACTTGCAAAGTGGTACGCAGCAATACACCATCGCCGCGTTGGATGATCAACGGCGGGCAATAAACACCGTCGCACAGAAAAACTTATATCCCTGTCACACGGGCATTTCGAGGGCCCTCGAACCGATAGTCGATCGACTCAAGGGCGATCGAGCGCTGCTACACGGGCAGTTTCAATGGCGATCGAGTCAATAGCCTATCGAGTCAGCGGAGTAGCGCCGAACTCCATCGAAATTTCGAGGGCCTTCGAGCGGTGCCCAAGGTTGCTAGCGTTGCTTCGAGCGGCGCCAAGCGCACTTTCGTACACGATTCATTCACGGTGCAAAATCATGAACAAACATTATTCGCCTAAAGTTTAATGCAAGCAGCAAAATATTAGCTTGTACAATTATTTAAAAATTGTATGGGTTTGCTTTACAGCGCATTAATCTCGTATATACTCTCTGTCGCAGTAACCAATGGTGCGTGAGAAACAAACACAAAGAAAAGCTCAGCCATTTTGATATAGCCCTCGGAGTCCTCGGTTCGTGATAATTTTGAAAATTTTTGTGGCTTTTTTTTTCGTATATTTCCCGCCGATTCTATCCAACGCGTTATCTTTAATTGCACGTTTAGTTGATGCGAGGTGTTTTGCGTCCCCCTTAATTTTTTCTCTCTGGACCGTTTGTTTTTATCTTTATTTTGTTGTGATATGACGTTGCCATCGCAACCAGAAACGGAGAAAAGTGCGTCGGCGCCTAGGCAGTTGTGGAGAGAGCGGGAAACGTCGCTGCTAATACATTTATGGGAGGATCACCTCGCCGACTTGCGTCGCCAGAAGAGGAACGGCGGCGTGCACGAAGAGATCGCACGAGGCCTCTGCGAAGCTAGATACATCTGGACACGCGCCCAAGTTCAGAACAAGATAGAAAACTTGGGACAAACGTACCGGTAAGTCACTTTGCCGTGCGTGCGGTTTAAGAGCATGCGGTCTGTCACGGTAAAAAGCTCGCAGCCTTGTCAGCGTTGCTTTTGAGGCAACCTTTGTAACGCAGCATTTACTTTTTCACTGCGCTGCAGACTGTCGCATCTTCTGCAGCAGCGCAGTTAGTGAACATTGCTTGCTCAGCCAGCCCAGTTTTTTGTGCAGTAGGGTAGAGGTGCACCAAATGACACATTGATCATCACAGCACTTTTCTTTATTTTCTTGTCTCATTCGCCCTTTCATAAAACTTTCAGATCGTGGCTGAGGAGAACTACTGGTTCAGGAGCCATCACATGGGAATACTTCTGGCGTATACACCAATTTCTTGGGTCACTGCCGGCCAATGATCCCTCCTCGGCTCAGGAAAGCGCCATAGTTGAAGAGGTATTCCGAAGTATTTATTGCAGCTTTTAGCAGCCATTAGTGCCGCACAGCATGCTTGGTAGTGGATGAACAAATAAAATTTGCTCATTTTCTGCAATAGTGCTTTGCAAATGCTTATTTTGAAGTTAATACTAGTAAGTGTTGGATGCAAATGGCAGTCAGCGTCCATCAAGAATGACAGCTGTAGAAACTACTGCACCTTAACTCTTTTTAAGTGTGTCTACACAGGAACGCTTTTATTTACAGCTTTCTCCACGAAGTTTATGACAGGATACTGCCAGTACAGTAATAGCAGTGAACACAGCATAACAGGGTTTGTCCTACATAATCATCATGAGAACCAGCACAAAGCAGTGTTCATTTCACCGTAGTCATATCAATATGGTGACTTTTGTGTGTTACTTAAGAAGAATGTAATACACGTGTGGCCACCCAGTATCGAATGGAAGTGTGAGTTGTGGTTTTTTGCAAGAGGAACCTTTAGCTGCCTATTCTTTTCTTGCCCTGCCTAATAGTATGACTGCCACGCAGATAATTCTTCGAATGGAGCATGGCGAAACCACGAAAACCGCCACCACCACCTCACAAATGGAAGAAAGCCTGCCCTGCGATGACCCCGACACAGGGTCATTGCAGCCAACACCACCACCACCAGCCGGGACACCAGCAGCCGCATCGTCGGCTGACACACCAGCCACATTGTCGGCTGCAACACCAGCTGCATTGTCGGCTGCCACAACACCAGCAGCCAAGCCTCCTTCCAGGAAGAGGGAAAGGGGGATGAGTGCCCTGGCTGAAGTGCACACAGGGCTCCTAGAAGAGCAGAAACTGTTGCGGCAGACCTTGCAAGCAGCAAGGAACAGAGAATACGATCATCGTGAGAGACATTGCTCTGCAAGAGAAATAAGTTAATGTCCTAGAAAAGGTTTTCAACAAGTAAACCAATAAATGATATGTTATTCCAATTTGTATGTGTTTATTACAATAGCATGGCCTCGATATGTGGCAAAAGAGGTCAGCAGTGCAAACATGACGAGCTCAACACTGTAGTGTATTGTCCAATCATATATCAAGATGCTGTGCATTAAGCAATAGCCTACTGCAGACAGCATGCCACAAGTCTGCCATTTCTGTGCAGACTTGCTGGGGCACCAATTTTGACATGTTGCTTCCTGCAAGATAATTTTTGCATTTTAGTTGTGATCAATGCGTACTAAGCTGATGCAAACCAGCTTCCACATTTTTGTTATGCACACAGTGGTGATGCCACTAAAACAACACCAATACTAAGCAATCGTTTTATTTTTTCTATACATTTGTCATGCCACAATGTAGTAGAAGTGAATAGACTTAGCAGTATTGCCAAGAATGTCGGCAAAGAAAGTGATGCGGGTTTTTTAGTTAACGGGAAGCTTTTTGAAGAGAAGGAGAAGTAGTATTTGGCAGGCTTTGAAATAGGCAAATTATGTTTACTGGTAAAGCGACTTAACTACATTCTAATAGGTAAGTTTTTCACAATTACCGGTAGGCACCTAATTGCGATTAAAGATTTGTGGCCGCCCATTAGCAATAGCCATATCGGTTTTTAGTACTGCAGAAACAAGATTACCATCACCACTGTGGCATGACAGATTTTGCCTGCATGCTGTTTGAAAGAACATGTCTTTTGGCACAATGTAGCCAGATTCTGGCGAGCCACAGAGGCCAGGGTAACCACATTTTCAGAATTTTACGAACGAATATGGCTGCTACTAACGGTCAGCTACAAACCTATGCTTGCAACAAGGTGCCTTTTGGTAAGAGCTAAAAAGTGAAGTATTACAATTCAGTTAATCACTCTACTAGTTAACATGAATTCTGTTTTTTTGAGGTTTTCCAGCTCTGGTATTAGTGTGCTGCAAAAAGCTTTGCATTATCTCAAAAACCCATCTTAAAAATTGCTAATCAGCTTCCTTGAAACACCTGGTATACTGTGCCTGTGAACAGGACCAAGTGCTGTATGATGGATACTTCTTTGTTGAACGGCCTTTAGCAGCGAATTTCTTGTTTTGTACCATTTAATTCCTTGCTTTTGGAAACAAACCAAATTGTATAACTTACCACTATAATAACTGCTGTATCATCTACACTTTGCTCTTGAGATTCTGAGATACAGCCATGGCACCTTTAGCTGTAATGTTAGCAGTGTGATGCCAATAGCTTTACAATTAACTATCTCTGTTATTGCGAAGCTTCTGAGTGCCCTTACGGCAAGAAAATATTGCATCTCTGCCATGGTTTGCAGATGCCACCTACTAAATGGAAAACACTGTTTCATACCCTAAGATTTGGCCTTCAAATGTTCTGCCGTGTTTCTTGGTTCCACAGGCGGGCATGTGTGCATTTGTGTAAGGAGCTTTTGATTGCTGCAAAAAATGTGGTTGGTAAACTTCAATACTCTTAACCTTAAGATCAGGTACGCAGATAAGCTGTCTGCTTCTAGACGTGTTGTAAATAAAGACAGTGATTAGAGAAGGGAACAAACAGTTTCAGAGATGTGCTCTCCTCGGCTCTGCGAAGACAGACTCGTGGTGGCCCTGAAAAGGGCCTTTCTGTTCAGATGACCGTCAAACACATCACAGTCGTGGTACACTGCAGGGTGTAAGCAGCCGCACCGGCTCTGTGAACTCATCCATGCTTGAAGACGTCCACGAGCGCCGTCCTCGCCTCACAGCCAGTGCCTTCTTCAATATCTGTGCTGTGCTGCGGCTGCTGGAGGCCATCATTATTGTTTTCAAGTTCTGTCAGCCACTGCTGCAGGACAGCATCTCCAAACTCCTCGCACACATTGTTCAAAATGCAGCACGCACAAACAGCCAGGCGGGAATTTTCGACTGCGCATTCCATGCGCTTCAAGATGAAGCAAAACTAGGCCTTCAGCCTGCCGAAGGCATATTCAACTACTCTCCTAGCCTTCGACAGGCAGTAGTTGAACAGCCTTTTGTCATCGGTCAGGTTTGCGCGGTGGCTGAATGGCTTCATCAAGTTGGTACACACCATCAATGCCTGATCACACAATATGACCGGAGGCACTGCTGTGCCGCCCATGATGGCACGTGGCTGACGGAACAGAGGGCCATTCACGGCTTTTTCTAGCTTGGAGCCACTGTAAACATGTGAATCATGGCAGCGGCCTGGCGATCCAACTCGTATGTACAGGAACCTGTAGCAGTGGTCTACAAGGGCAAGCAGGATGATGTTGCACCTGGGGGGTTAAAATATGGGGTTAATATGATTGACACAATGCAAGTATAGTTATTACATGGCAATAGTGATTTCAGCATAACATTACAATGCGTACAATATGCTTCTGCATGCTATGAGGAGACAACACACTGCCTGACACTAGCGGCGAAAACGTGCTGGGAATAACAGCGCTGAGACGAGGGACAAAGAAAGAAGAAGACAACAGGACCGATGCTGCTGCTTCTTCTTTGTCCCTCGTCTCAGTGCTGTTATTCCCCGTAGTATTTACCAACTAGCTAAACTCTCCGTTTTAGTGAAAACGTGTTTTGCTCGCAAAGTTAGTTTGACACTCACGTCGGTAGACACTTGCAATGAACCTTCACCGAAGGTCAGTAATTCACAACTGCATCGAGGGTTTACCATACTATTGGAGGCATGCACTACACAAGGGGACAAAATTACAAACGACACGAACACAAGTGCAGTGTGTGTTTTGCACTTGTGTCTGTCATTTGGTCCCTTTGTGTATTTTAGCAGAGCATAAGTATCCGATATGATCAACCAACTGGCCCCTGCGTTAGCATTGTTGCTTACCATCCTTTATAGTTCCTGTAGTCCACGGCGTTTTCCTTGGGAGGTGACACGGGAAAGTGGCAGCCGTCCAATGCTCCGACTGCTTACGGAAATTGGCATGCTGCGTTGAACTCCCTGATGTGTTCAGGCATGGTGTCCAGCGTCGGCATCTTCACCCAGTCATCTTCCATGAGTTCAACAACGGCTTCGCGTAGCTCGCGGTAGGCCTGGTTTACTGTCGAGCGTCCGACTGCTGCTCTACGTTAAGAAGGCATCAGTCGCTATTTTGTACTCTCGAAGTGATTAAAGGAAACTGAAAAAGGTGGCAAGGTCACGGGTGTAGTTCACCTCAGTGTTTAGGTGTTGGTGGTGTGTTGGTGGCTGGCGGCAGTGGTGGAAATTGGTGTTGCAAGTTCATGTTTGGTGGTCCCATAAATTGTGGGAAGCTGGGCATATGTTGTAGAAATGCCACCAATGCTGCTTGCTGAGAAAAAACTGCCCCATTAAAGCTTGTGTGCCCTGCAGAAAGATGGTGGAAATACCTTGCAGGAGCTCCTGCATGTGCTTGTTTTCATCTGCAAGCAGTTGTTTTTGTTGTTGAAATTGTATGTCTGCTTGCTTCGCCCAAAATTCTTCGTTTTTGCGCTGCACATTTAACAGCACCTTTTCCAATTTCGCCTCTCCCATGCGGCGTCGTTTCTGTAGCGGTGATCTGCTTGAGGTGCTTGCTAAAAAAGAAGGAAAACACATGCAAATGGTCACAACTTTCCTTCGTGGACTATTCACACTTTGCTCAAAAATAAAGAATTGCAGAGCAAAAAAAGGCAGGTCTGCTAAAAACAGGTTTGAACTTTTAACTTTTTATACGTGCTGTGGCTGAAGCAATCAATTCTTGCATGAAAACTACACGGAGCTTAAATGAAACAGTGCTACAGATAACCTTCCACACAGGACACTGTTGCTGGTGTAAAAAAAAAGAATGGGTACTAGCAGTTGTCACGGACATTCTATTGAAGAAGCGTAGCTTGTTGGGCCGGTTGCTGCATGGTACGTGGAAAACCAGTGAAAAGGACGCGTTCACAAGCAGAAGTACACAGGCTGCTTGTGAACGCGTCCTTTCCGCGGGTTTTCCATGCATCACCGACATTCTTTTTGTGTGCAGCGCGAATCCTAAAAAGTTTTTGAAAACTGCTCACAGCTTTCCCTCTGTGTTTATGCATATCCTAAAACATAGCCATACTCAAATGTGATAAGCACCCATTACATTTATAGCATCCTGCCAGCTGACCCCTTTATTGAACAGATAAACACTGCCTCATGTTCTTGAACAGCACACATACTATACCAGGGTGCTCACTTCTTTGCACATTGTTTACTTTTTATTTGCTAGAGGAACCAGTGTTCTGAGTCCATGCAGGTTGGAAACTGAAGACAGTTCTGATTTTATGTGTCATGACTATCATTCTAGTATATAACACTTTGGATGCAGCAATACCTTCAGACTCCTGCTGCCAGTGCTTGCCCAGGTAATTTGTTTTTTTTTGGAAAACACATTCTAGAATGCTATGACTCCGAAAGAGAGGAAAGATGCTGTGGCAAGGTACTAGACCTGGAATTTGAGACTACGTCCTGTGTCGTGATGTCACCCTTTCACTAGTAACATTTCTGTGTGATACATGGCAATGTCCATGTTAACAAAGTGAGGTAACAGCTTTAGGCATGTTCAATAAACCGAGAGACAATTTTCAATTAGAGGTAAAAAAAAAGTGAAATACTGCAGGCACATACTCACCCTTAACCTTGTGCAAGTTAAACTTAGTCCACGAAACCTTGTGGTACAAAGTTTACACACAGTTTAAATGAAAACATTAAAATTACCAGAATGGGAAAATGCCATAGTATGCATAAATTCTGACCACCTCAGCAATGCCCATCACATGCACACTGCTCCTTTCACTATAAAAAGAAAGTTTTTTCTTGTCGAAACACTGGTCACATATGTATTTAAGTTTGCACTATCTAAATATTCCTGGCAATACAACACATCAGGATTCTGCAAACAACCACACTTAAAGATAGCAAGTTGCATCACTTTACTTTGACAACACTTCCTAATAGCATAGGTATAAGAGCTTTGTGCTGTGTTTGAATGCCTTTTTCTTGAATAAAATTCGTGTGCTACTCTTGTTCTCTCATTACTGCTGCATACAGATGAGCATCAGCGATGCCACTAGGCGTTCAGGGTGCAGTACAGTGGCCACTATAATGGCCAGTTCAGTGGATGCTGCGCTGGCGCAGAGGTAGAGCATCCGCCTCGCGTGCAGGAGACCCATGGTTCAAATCCTTGTGCCGCCACAATTCTCCACCAGAAAGAGAATGAATGGGTGCGAGGAAATTGAACAACAAGGTCTGGGGTGTAGAGTAATGTACCAAAAAGCTAATTAGAAAGGGTGTAGGGTAACGCGACACAAGCTCTTTGATGCTATACACTGCATGTTTACAAGAGTCAAAGGATTGGACTGGGATGAGCTTGGGATAAAAATTATTGGAGGAAATCCTAGGAACCTCCGATTTGCTCTTGTTGTCCAGCGACGTAACTCGGAAGGAGTCCCAGTGCATGACTCAGGGCCTCAATATTCAAGCAGAATGGTAGAGCTAAAAGTTAATAAGAAGAAAACTTAAATCACGTCCAGCAATTTGGCAAGGGGCAAACAGTTAAACATAGGCAGCAAAGTATTGTATACTGTAAGAGAATACATCTTGGGCAAGTAATGACCATAGAGTTGGACCATGACAGTGAAATAGCCAGGAGAATGCAAATGGAATGGAGGGCATTTGGCAGGCACTTGCGTCATTTAGAGCAGCTTAGCATTGCCCCTTACAGGGAGAGCACATAGTATGTGTGGAATGGTATGGTATTTGGGTTTAACATTCGAAAGCAACAAATGGGCCATGAGATGTGCCATACTGGAGAGCCCTGGATTAATATGAACCACCTCATGTTCTTCCAGGATGCAGGAAAGACTAAAGTGCAGGGAAAATAAATTTGATTTTTGGTTTTTTCTTAATATCAAATTCCAAAACCTTCATGAATATTATTCAGCGTCTCGCATGCTTTTCTGCCCTTTAATAGAGCCAGGACAGCCTTTTTTTTTCAAAGCCAATTCCTTTGAAGCTTCCATTTGCTCACATTTCTGCCATGGAAAAAATGCCAAAAAACACTGGAAATTTCATAAACACAGTTGATCCATTGACAGCCTCCAGGCAATGCAAGCAAGGCACTATGCATGTTTTATTCAGTGCTGACACTTTTATTCTGTGCTATTCTTGCCTCAGTTGAAGCGTAAGACCTCGCTTTTGTATGGATGTATTTAAACATTTCTTTTGCTTTTTAGTGGGCACATAGAAATTATGCGTAAGGCTGTTTTGCGCAGGTATTTCCACATGTTGGCTATCAACAGCAATGTCTGTCAAATGCTGTGCTGACAAGAGCCAAATGATGAACAAGCCTTTCCTGCATAGGTACTCGCTCAAATCAGTTCTTCACACCACAAAGCCTGCTCCCCAGCAAGTAGTGCAATGCACAACCAAAGCTTCTAGAATAGTGTTTCTACAGGAGATGCAAAAATTCGAGTCATTTAACCATGCAGTTTGGGAATGTGCACCAAAGAATGCCTTCCTTACCAGCCACACATCCGAACTACCATCTTAGACGCAGCACTAACATTCAGTCATGAGAGCATAGCCCAAATTGATACCCTTTGATATACCCGCCGACATCCCAAGGTATTTCGTGCATCACCGGGACACTACGTCGTGGCTTAGCTAAGTGAGGTGGACCGTAGTAGAAAGTACTTCACTGAGGAGAGATGCAGAACAGATCAAAAGGGAAGCTCAGCAGAAAAATTGCAGGCAGAGTAAAATTCGCTTTCGTATATCTGTCATTTCTCCTATACCTGTCCGGCAAATCGATGTGCCCGTAGCTCAAAAGCTGGCAATTTTTTTGATGAGGTTGAAACTGGGAACTTCATTTTCCAGCATTGCCGTTCTTTTTGGCCTCCACCGTACAGCTGTAAGCAGAATATTCTACTTTGTTCTGAGTAATATGTTGGCTGCACTGCAGAATTTCATTCCAAACCCTTCACGTGCGACTGTTGATGCATTAATGCCTGCTTGCTTCATGCGCCACTACCCACGTTGCCGTTTTATTATAGACTGCACTGAGGTTAGAACAGAAGAACCACCAACACTAGAACAGAGACGTGCTCTATTTTCCCACTACAAGGGTGGCTACACCTTAAAGTTCCTGGTGGGAATTTTGCCAAATGGTTGCATTACATTCGTCTCGGATGCCTATGGGGGTCGAACGTCGGACACCCACATCATGCTGGAGTCAGGATTTCTGGACCGAATAGAGCCAGGGGATGTAGTACTTGCTGATAAGGGATTTCCCGGAATTCAGGCACCAGCTGAAGGGAAAGAAGGAATTGTTGTTCTACCCCCATTTCCGAAAGGGAATGTCCAGTTCACCTGTGAGGAACTGCAGGAAACCTACCATGTTGCGCAGGTACGGATACACGTTGAAAGGGTGATCCAGCGTTTGAAGCTGTTTAATGTCTTGAACACAAGAGTCGCTGTGGACATGATTCCTCATTTGAGTTCAATAATGCGCATGTGCTGCATTCTGGTTAATCTTCAAAACCCAGTTATCAACACGAAATGGCCTCAGGTTAACAAAAATGGGGACTGAAAGCCTCACTGCATCACATTTCTTTTGCTGGTTTGGTTTTACTTTGTTTACATCCCGCAGAGGAGGAGGAAAAACATTTATTCAGAGCACAAAAACTGGGTGGGTTCAGTACGAGAACCCATTGGTCGTCATCATAATCCGGCCCCTCTCAACCAGCAATTTCTGGTCGAGTGGGCTGTGGCTATGAAGGGTTGCCTCCCAGCGCTCATGAGTCGGATCGGGATTTCTGCCCAAGTCTGGGTTTACTTGACATTCCCAAACCGCGTGAAAGAGTGTGCCAACTGCTCCACAGAAGGGGCAGGACGAATTGTAGGTTTCTGGGTACCATTTACTCATTAGGTAAGGATTGGGCAGAGCATTAGTTTGTAGTCGCCTGATTATGTGCTCTTCATATTTACTTAGGGTTTTGTGAGGAAGAGGATATTCCCTTCTTGTGATCTTATAGTACTCCGTAATTTCTGCGTAGCTTAGTAAGGGTGAGGGGTTGTCAACTATGTCAGAGAGAGGCTGCGTGCCAGATGCTCGGAGGAGGAGAGCTCGAGCAGCTGTGTTGGCCGCCTCATTGCCCGTCGTTGAGAGGTGCCCTGGCGTCCAGAAGATCTGGATGTTGGAAGGATTAGACCTTTCCAAAATTTCCCAACACGGAGCGCCAACGCGGCCTCGAGCTATGAGGGATGCCGCAGTGGTTCTTTAGCATACACTTATTTCTTTTGCAGCTCTCGAGTACAGTGTGAAAGACCAGTATCGTATGGTATACGGAGTGTTGTGCTGCAGATGTGTGCATATGTATTGAGAGACACAGGTATAAGAGGGCTGTAGGCTAATTTTGAGCTATGTTCATGTCAAAACCACACAGGAGCGGGTTTGTTGGAGAGGCTTTGCTGACCTAGCATGACCAGTGCGGTACTTGTCTACAACGATAGGTCGAGAATGGGCTCCTGTCTTGCACATCCGAGTTATTTCCGACATTCATTTTTGCCCTTGTTACAGTTTTGGGTTGCACCTTTCTGTGTCTATTCAAAATATGAGTCTTTGCTTGTTGTCTTTGTGACAGTTTGAGTAATGCTTTCATGTGTCTGTGCCTGCAACCTTGTGTTCATATGTTCCCCTCTTATGTTTTTGCTAATTCTCAAGTTCTTATGTCCCTGCCGACTGAATTGTTGAATTGTGCTCATTGATTGCTCAGGTTCTCTTAATATCTATAATGCATTTGTTGTTAAGGTTAGTTTTCTGCTGCCATCGTGTTTTTGCTGCGTGTGGGTACTTCAGTTTTGTTGTGCTGCCAGTTATAGTAGTTATCTCTCTAAAGTGGAAAGCAGTAGCTGTAGCCACCTTTAAGCACCAACCTCTCCTTTCATGTTTTGTCATCTTTGACCAAAATATGTCAAAGCCACTCCATTTCACTGGCACAAACATAAGTTTATTCTAATGAAATACATACTTGCAAATCAAACTTGTATGCTTGAATATGTTTAGCTTACATTGAAAAAAATTGATGCACACATCATCTTATAGTGGTATTTCAGGTGGCTTAAAATTCAGGGAGTTCATGGCTGTTTAGGAAGGTCACAAGCAGAACCAAAAAAGCAATATTGAAACTTTACCGATTTCTTTTTTAAAGTAAACTTCAGTCATATGTTCAAGTGATGAATCTGCCACCATCAATAACCACTCCATCTTGTGTTCGCTTTTTATTCCTGCAAATACAAGGGATGCCTGCTGTTAGTGCTGCCAGAAGAGTTGGAACATAATTGCATGGTGTTTATGAAATGCTTTTTTTTACAAGAGACATGTATAAAAATATGGAGCATTTTAAGAAAAATGACTCGAGCATGCTTCTGCGTTCAAATGATGAGTGTGCAGTGTGCCAGGGTTCTTGATCACGTTTTACTGAAATATGGAGGTTGCACCTCAGCTACTAGTAAGCTGCACCTGTAAACATGCAAAAGGGAATAACACCTTGAGTGAAGGCTGCAAGCCTGACTCCACCTGGGGTTTTTCCCCCCGACAGAAACTGCAGCCACACTATGAGACTGCACTGTGGGTCTTAGTGAAGACATATTGCAAAGCATACTATCATTATGTTTTGTAGTTGTGCATGGGGAGACTAAATGTTGCACATCACTCATTCCACTTGCAGCCATTTATTTCAACAATCCATAGCCAACAATATGAGGCTGTAAAATGACTCAGTTATTTGTCAGTGTCAGAAGGTCTTTCAATCAATGCGTGAGAAACCTCAAAAGGTGCTTGAAATAAAAGCCTTCCAGCTTCGGTATGTACTCGGCTAGGAAGCCATCATCTCTCTTCACAGTGACTGTTATGCTGTGCTGTGGTGAGTAAACAAAAAAAAGGGCATGATCTAGATTCAAAATGTACAGCATCACCATCACTTGCGTGTAGTAGGCATGTCCTTTCTTAAGCATCAAATGCCCATTGCTGTACTCAATATATGGGACAAAGCTGAGCTCATGCTCATAGTCAAACGGTGGTTATCTTTCAGCGAGAAACGGCACTTGATTTCAACAAGGCATTTGTTTCCATTGGCTACGTGGATTCCATCAGGGCTGCAACATAGCCATGGTTGCTCCGGATGTATCATAAGCCCAACCTGTAAAAGATATATATATATATATATATATATATATATATATATATATATATATATATTGCCTAAAAATGTTACATGAAAAACACCTATACATTACCTCATAGATTGAACTTCCAAGAGCCATTGACAATTCTCTTCTAGCTTCAGCTTCTGTCATTTTGCCTTGAATACAACAAAACCATGCAATATATTAGAATAAAACTAACTATTTGCTTTATGAAATCATTCCAGCATTACAATTTAAACAGCACAAAATATAGTTTAACACAAACTGGGAGAGGACATCATGCATGCACAATTTTCTTGTATGCAGCTCATGCTGGTTAGCACCCAGTGCAAAGCATTCTACCGTATGAGGTGGCCGCAGTTGAGAAGAACCTTGGTCTTGCCAGAGATTTCGCCAGGCTTTCAAAGTTCGATGTGCGGGTTTTAATTCTGTGCGCGCTAGTACTTGTCACCCGAACGCGTCGTTCTTGATGCCACCTGTGGCGAAATGTGAATCGATCATTGACAAAAACAAAAAAAAGGTAAAACTGGCCGGGAAAAAAGTGGGAAAACTTCCGCTCGCAAACCTTGCCGATGCTGCCTGACCTCTCGTCATTAGAGCGATTTCGGTGATCTCGTCAGCATTTTTCCTGACTGCCTTATCAAAAAAGGCTTTATCCTTTTCGGAAAGGTGCATCTCGCATCTTTTCAGCCTCAGCGGCCACACAGCAACGACTTCCATAGCAGTAAAAAGCTTCCTTTTACGGGCCAAGCCACTGCCCAAACATTCTCTGATGAGCTCAGCTTCAACAGCTGTACGCTCAGAAGGGAGCGCAACAGCACACTTCTCTTCCTCTGAGCGCGCCACTCTTTCCTCCAGGGCAGGCACAAGAGTACAGTTCACTTGGGGAAATTTCGCGAGTGTGGTATTTGGGCACAAAGCCCCAAGAACTGGAACCGGCAGGGGACGACCTACAGGAATAATGAAAATAAAAACATACCGCCTCACGAAAGCAAGCAGTCGTGCCTGAAAGTAATCTTACTTGTGAATAGCTCCCGCACAGATTTTTTTGTGTCTAGCGTAGGGCGAGCGGTAGGCTTCCGCCAAGTACAAGGCAGGTCTGTGCACGACACGTGCTTGTAGTTGTTGACGAACACAGCTAACGCGGCTCCGTGCTTACACCAGCCCCGGCAACCAGCCTTGCAACTGCAGCTGGCATCCACTATACATCTGGGGTTTGCGGACAACTGAAGAACAAACTTGCATATTAATAAAAATAACAGCTGTACACAAAAATTAAATTTACCTGCAGCCGGACTTCGTACTCCGCAGTCTTCATTTGCGCCGCGCATTTCCCGATTACCTCGGATGGCGCCGCTGAGGCCACGATCTCCTCCCTCACAGCATATACGTGATTGCTGTCATAAAGGTGGCGACCACGCACCAAACTGCTTGTTTTAAAGTATGCGTCTACGTTTTCAATTTTTTTAAACCCGCAGTATAAAACTCGCGCCTCGCCTTTCGCAGCCATCGCGTATCTGGCTCGGAGAGCTGGACTTACGAGTAACGCCTGATCCGCCCGTCGGTGGCGCTCATTGTACCGGAGCAGTGGCGCCACCATACCAGCGCAAGAGGCCTATAGCCAGCCAACTCTAGAAAGGCGCGTATGTCAGTCTTTGTAGACGGCGTATGGCTGCGACCTTAGCGTCTAGCGGCCGGCGGTAGCCCCGTCCGATAACGTGACCAAGATAGTCGACATCAGCTTTACCAAGCTTGCACTTCTCAGACCGAACAGTCAATTCCGCCTCTCGCAGTCGGGTCAAAACCTCGCGCAAATGGCGCAGGTGAGCCTCCCAGTTGTCGGAGAAGACGGCAATGTTGTCCAGGTAAGGAAGCGCGTATGCTTCTGTACCTGTCAGCACCCGATCCATCAGCCGAGAAAAGCAAAACGGCGCGTTTTTGAGCCCGAAGCTCATCACGAGTGGTCGGAAAGTGCCGAGTGGAGAGATAAAGGCCGCGTACTGACTGGCTCTATCCGTCAGGGGAACCTGCCAGTAGCCGCGGGTTCGATCAAGAGTTGAGACGTACTGGCCCTTGCTGACGGTTTCTACCCGCTCCTCCAAATTAGGGATAGGATAAAGTTGGTCTCATGTGATGGCATTTAGCTTTAGGTAGTCGGTGCAGGGCCGTGGTTCCTTCCCGGGTGTTTCTACCAGTATGATAGGTGACGTGTATCCGCTCTTCGTTGGCACAATAACGCCGAGGTCAAGCATCCTGTGGATCTCAGCATTAAGGATCTCCCTTTGCCTTGGAGAGACGCGATACGGTCTGGAGCGAATAGGCTCGTCGGTGGTCACCTGAATATCATGCTCCACTAGGAGTGTCTTTCCCGGCCTGTCAGCGAAAATGTCCTCGAAATCTGAAAGTAGCTACTGGAGGTCCCCTTTCTGTTGCTCGGTAAGCTCTGCATCACCACGTATCCTCTCGAGAACTCCAGTAAAAGAGGGGATGTCACTGCCTGGAAATACAAAATCTGTTTGCACCTCTTCAGGTGCATTCAGCGGAAGCTGGACGATTGCTTCGCGTTGTCGATAGGGCTTCATGAGGTTACAGTGATAGATCTTTACCTCGTTCCGCCTACCCGGGATCTTTACCGCGTAGTTCGTTTCTGACAGTTTTTCCACAACCTGCGCGGGGCCCTTCCACTGCACGTCCAGGTTGTTTGCCTTGCATTTATCGTGGGATTTTCCTACTCTCTGACATGCGTCGCAGGTCTGGACGAATCTTTCAACATCTTTGAAGCACCCTGGCCAATAAAATTCTCTTAAAAGCCGGGCCTTTGTTTTTTTGATGCCGAGATGGCCGGACCAGCCGCTTCCGTGACACAGCTTTAGAAGGCCTGCCCGATATTTTTGGGGCACCACTAGCTGGTCGTAGTGCACACCTTTTTTGTTTTTGTACAGCCGATAAAGTACTCCTGCGCGCTGCGTCAGAGCGACGTTTTTCTTTCCCAGTCCCTCACCGACATGATCATGCAAATCTCGGAGAGTTGCATCGCTGTCCTGTTCAGCTGCGATGGTCTGTCGGTCTACCTTAATCAACTCGGGAAAGCCGTCCAACTGGGGAGGCAGAACTGAAATTTCCAACTCCTCAATCGCCTCGCCACACGGCGCTGAAGGCGTCTCATTTCCGAAAGGAGCGGTCTCTGCGCCCACCTGCACAGTTTTTTCGCCCGTTGCATGCCTCTCTGCTTCCCTGGAATGACTCAACTGGGCTGCGATTTCGCGGGCTTTAGAACGCGTAAGCGCGTGCACGGAGCGATCTCCATAGCTCAACCACCTCGTCTCCAACTGCTCCTCCGAGCGGTTTGAAAAGAGGTAGGGGCACTGCTCTGGCAAGATCGCCGACACCGCCGCTTCAGTGTGCAATATCCCAAACGGGCCCTCAATGGTGACGCGCGCGACAGGCAGACAGACACTGTCCTCTTGGGCCACCTGCCTGATCCACGCGCACTCGCCCGTGAACTCCTTCGGCGAAACGAGCGCGGGGTGCACCACGTCCATAGTAGCGGCGGAGTCGCGTAGAACGCGGCACTCTCTCCCATTCACTGTCATTTCGCGCATATACGGTTCCAGTAGGCGCATGTTTTCCTTGTCGAGGGTGGTGAGCGAAAAAAAATTTTGCCTTTCGGCAACCGCTCGCCAGATGTCCAGACTCGTTACAGCGGAAACAGACTGGCGGTTTCCTCACCTCGAAGGCTTTCGCCAACACCCTCTAAATACTTTCTTCAGGCCTCTCCAGGCCCTCCTTTCCACACGCGCTACGTCACGCCAAGTGTCCGATCAGGCTGCTCACCAAGCGCGGCTCCGCTCCGCTCGGTTGTCTCCCTCGATGTGCTCGCGCTTGCCCGGGCAAGCACAGACACGAACGCAGTCTTGCAGTGAGCGTCTAGCTGCTGCTTGAGCCTTTCAGCCTGGCGTTGGGTGCATTTCCGTTCGCTCCTCGCACGGCTGTGTCTGTTTCGTGTGGCCGTTTCTTGTGTGGCGTGCGTACCTGTGCTAGCGCACGAATGGGAAACTGATTGCCTGCCGTGTAGCGAGTGCAACTTCGTGAAACATGGGCCGGTGCTGTGTTCCCGGGTGCCGCGGGAACTACCAGAATGGTCCCAAAGTACGTGTTTATTGCTTCCCAAGAGACGAAGTACGAAGAAAAGCCTGGTTGCGAGCCATTCCACGGAAGGATTTCACACCTACAGAGCATTCGAGGGTAAGACTCTGAAATATTGCTTAATAGGCGCTGGTAATTATCTTAGTTGTGAGCTGTCGCTCCCGGAAAGGCATGCTGTCTTTGTAGGCAATGATATCACTTCTTACACTTATGTATGAATTGTCCAGGAAGCATTTAGTTCTGTGGATGTGCATAAGGCTTGTGTAAAAGCTGTGTAAATATGTAAAAGCTGTTCACTATTCAGACTCTTTTTACTTAGTGTTTTAGGCAATGGAGAGTCATGGCGAATGGCCTTGCTTCATTTTCTCGTGCAGGTGTGTGAACTGCACTTCCACGCAGGCGACTTCATTACGACGTTGTCACACCAAGATGAACTGACAGGGAAAATAATAGAGGTGAAGCGTGACAGGCTACAGTTGAAGATTGATGCTGCGCCTTCTGTTTTTCCAAACTGCCCAAAATACTTGTCCTCAACGCCTGGACGGAGTGAATCGCCAGAGACGAAAAAAGCAAGAAGGGAAAACGCTGCTTTGCAGGAGGCTATGAGGAAGTCACTTCAGTCTAATGAGCTTGAACAGAAAAGAAACAAAGTTTCATCTTACGAGGAGTTCAAATCTAAGTTGCCTGGAATCTGCAACACGAAATTCTGGACCGTTTCTGTCGATGAGCAGTGCGTTAGGTTCCTTCTCATCGAGAATGATCCTTCACCTAATGTGAAATGCGCCTTGGTAGTTCTCCCTGATCTGTCACTTTCTGTTTTCTTGAATGGAGTGAAGCTTCTGTCGCTTCCTTCAGGCAGGATTCTGCCAGCTCAAGTATGCGACACCTCCAGCCTGTCCTTGCTGCTAGAAGAACTCGAGATAGGCTTGCATAATATACCTGAGGTGACGAAAGAGTCGAAACATACTAAAGTATTGCAGTTTGTCGGTTCACTGCTTGCAGACCTCATTGAGGACAGTGATACGACGAAAGAACAGTCTTCTTTGCTGAAATTTCTGGTTGAGCAGATAGAGCTTCTCCTCGCGAAACAGCATGTGTATAGCGCAGAGCTGCTGGTATTCGCCAGTATTTTGAATTCAATTTCTCCTCACGCATATCACTTCACAAGAGCTGCATCAAGAATCATTCTGCCCCATCCTTCCACACTGCGCCGTGTTTGCTCAAATTACAAAGCTGACCCTCTTGTGGAGCAAAATCAACCGCACTGTCTCTCCTACATCCGAGAACGAGTCAAATCAATGAAAGACCACGAGAAGACAGTGACCCTGATGATCGATGAGATCCACATAAAACCATACTTCGACTACAAAGGGGGCACAATAGTAGGATCGTCGGTTCATTCAACGGAACCAGCAACAACAGCCCATGTGTTCATGGTACAATCACTCCTTTCTGCAAACAAGGACGTCATTCACATATTACCTGTGAGCAAACTGAGCGCAGAAATTTTGCACGAGCATGCTAAGAACATAATCATTAATGTTGAGAAAATGGGGCTCAAAATTATCGCTGTGATAACGGACAACAATGCTCTGAACCGCAAGATGATGTCGTTATTTGCTACAAGTCCTCAGGTGAGCATTGTCTATCCCCATCCAGCCGATAACGCTCGCCCTCTTTTCTACGTGGTCGATCCTGTGCATCTCTTGAAGTGCATTAGGAACAATTGGATTAACCAGAAAAACCCTGGAACATGCCTCTATTTCCCTGAAATGGACTTGAGTGGAGCAATGCCCGAAGGGCCTCCTCGTATGAAAGCTGCTTCTTTCGCAGCTGTGCGGCAGCTTTATTCTTCAGAGAAGACGTCGCTTGTGAAGGCTGCTTACAGACTGAACGCAAAAGCCGTGAATCCAACCTCAATGGAGCGGCAAAATGTAAAGCTCGCTCTCGACGTCATTAATCAGTTTGTTTCAAATGCCCTCAGGACACATGGTTCCGCGTTCAAGATTCCTCAAGCTGAGTCGACTGCTCTTTTCATTGACGTTATCCTCACATGGTGGCAAATAGTCAATGTTAAGACCCCTTGCAAAGGCCAGAGGCTAAGGGACAGCATGCAAGACCCTGTAAGGTCTGTTGATGACACACAGTTAGCTTTCCTGAGCGGCGTTGTGGACTGGTTGGACGCTTGGGCAAGAATAAACATCACCAGTGGCTCGCTGACGAAAGAGACTCACAGTGCTTTGCGACTGACATGCTATTCTCTGGTAGAACTCTCGCGCTACTGCTTAGAAGAACTTCACTTCAAGTACGTACTGCTGGGCAAATTTCAGACGGATGCGCTAGAAGACCGGTTCGGCCGTTACCGCCAGCTGGCAGGATCACAGTACCACATTTCCGTGCGTCAGCTCTACGAATGTGAGAAGAAGCTTCGTCTTCAAAAACTTTTGACATTTCCACGCGAGGAAACAGAGTTTGAAGACGTAAGTGAGGATCTTGTCCCATGCAACTTTTCTGTGGCTGTCAGCGACGACGATATTACACACGCCCACTCTGACATGGATGCTATTGTCTACATTGCAGGATACGCTGCTCATGCTGCTTTAAAGAAGCTTTCATGTTCTGCTTGCTTCAGCACATTGGTGATTGAAAATCGAGAGATCGAAGCGGAAAATACTGCCATGATAGCTAACCTGTCGAGAGGAGGGCTGAAGTTTCCCCAGCCATGCACAGTTCACATGGTACTGATGACTAAACTAGTTGCAGAGAAGTTGTCTTTTGGAGCAACCGCGGAAGATTTTCTCTCCTGTAGAAATCAACGTGGTGTCGTGATTTCACAGACGATTTCCCTCCTGGACGAACACGACATTGAGACATGTGAAAATGGCCACACTGCACAAACTCTCCTGCGCTTGGTAGTACGCGTTGCAACCAACGTTGTTCTAAACAACTTTTGCAAACTAAGAAATGATGCCATACAAGACAATGCGCAGCAGAAGGCCGCAGCCCGGAAAGCAGCAACGCTTAAGAAGAAGTAAGTTTTATTCCCAAGCAATAAAAATGCTTTGCGCACACTTCATTGCTGGTGTCTCGTCGTTTTTTATTGTAAGGGTCAGATTAGCTGTACAAATACTCAACAGCGCAACATTATTGTGAGTGTCATTATTGCTGTGTGTGAAAGCTTTAAGCAAAACACAATACAGAATAAAACTAACACAATGCGCAGTAGACGGTGTTTTTTTTTTCAATGTTCACGAACTTCTACTTTAACAACTAGATATACGCATGTGCGGTCTGTGCGGATGGATTTTACCGCACGGCAGACATCATGTACGTGATAGAACCTAATAATTAGATGATTAATTGAAATTAACTAATCAATTTTTTATTATAATGACCAATAATGCGAAATTGGCGGCCGTATGCTAAATTGTTTATTATAAAAAACTGTATTAGCAGCTCGAACTTTCTTGACAATAAGGTGTTCTGCAATAAAAAAAATATATAAAGCAGATAAAATGATAGCCTAAGGCGCGCACAAACTAGCGAATTTCTTTTCTGCAGCAACGACAAAAATGAAAATGAAGGAATCACTTATAAGGCAGCTACGTACGGCAGTACCCGAATAGTGCAGACGGGCGCGGCGCGCTGAAATCGCGGAGCGCGGGGCCTGCACGGTCCCTTGGCGTGACGTCACGCGGCCGGTGGAGAGGCCTTAGCATTGTTGCTTTCGCCCGCTCTTTTTGCTTCTTTTCTTTGTCCGCATAGCCTCCCTCGAAGGGCCCTTTTCCGTGCTCCCCCTCGTGTGTCCCTTTATCTCCCTTCGTGGGGGTCGCTCGGTCCTCTCACCGCCATGGACGATTCACGGAATTTCTGTATGGCTTTGTGACTGCCCGCACGTTTTCCTTCCCTCCGTCGCGCCTGGCCTGAAATTCTTCTGCAAGCTCCGCGGCGCGCTCCAAGCTTTTCTTTTCGGGCCTATCTTGAACCCAGAGCCGCGTTTCCCCATTCAAACAGTTGTAGAACTGTTCTAGGCAAATATTTTCTACATCTTTGTCGCGGTCCTCATAAACTTCTGCGGCCCTGAGCCATTCGACTAAGTTTGCCTTTAAATTGTACGCAAAATCTGGGTAGGACTCTGTGGGCTGTTTCGCGGAGTTTCTGAACCGCCGACGGAAAGCGTCGGCCGACAATCGGTACTTCTTAAGCAATGTCGCCTTCACTTTGTCATAGTCGTCCGCTTCCGCTTTAGTAAGCCGAGCCAGCACGTCGGCAGCCTCACAAGGAAGAACCGTCAAGAGGTGTTGAGTCCAGGTGGTACGAAGGATTGCATTTTTTTCGCATGTGCGCTCGAAGTTTACAAGAAATAACCCTATGTCCTCGCCCATTTTGAAAGGAGACAAAAGATCTTTCATTTTTGCCGGCTTAGATGAAAGGTTATTCTCAACATTGGGCGTAGCCGCTTTTGCCTTTTCCGCATCAGCTTCAGCTAGCCTCACTTCCAGTCGCTTGCTCTCTAGCTCAAGCTCATATTGCCTTTTTCTTTCCTCCTCCTCAGCTTTATTCTTTATGTCCTCCCAACACTCTACGATCTCCTCATCCTCGAAGCCGCCTTCTTGGATCGCGTCGACAACTTGCCGTTTTGTCATGGATTTACCACAATCAATCCCCAATTCACCACATATCAAGACCATCTCCGTCTTCCGCAGCTTTCTCCAGTCCATGACTGCCCTTTTTTTGTGATCGCTATTCTGTCAAGAGAGTTGGTGCAAAGCAAGGTTCAAATTCAAACAGGCTTCTGCAACAAAATTTTGCCTACCAAGAAGAACAGCACTTAACGTTAAGCCTGGCAGGACTCCAAGGAAAGAAGGCGATGCACTCACCAAACCGGAGTTAGGACATCACGCAGGCCATCCCGCCGCTGCCAAACAGTTGTCGTGGATCGGGAAGCATGCCGTCGCTCAGCAGGCGTTGTCGGGCAGAACAGGAACGAAGCGGTCCGGAGACGGATTTAAGGTGACCAAAAGGGAGAACTTTATGTACACTATTTACATTGTCATGGTAGCGTAAAAACTTGGTCGGAGACCGACCGGCGGAGCGGCCACTCTACTCGAGAGTCAGAACACACACCACTCCACTCCCCTCTGCTCGGAGTTTCTGTCGGCGAGCCGGGTATTCTCCTCACAGCCGGGACACCCAGGTCCTCCTCTCCCAGTCCGCTGCTCGGTAGCAGCCTGTGCCAGCGCGCCCAGCGCGCAGCCATTCTGGGAAGGCGGGTTTGGCCCGGAAGCGTCCCAAAAGTGATCCCGCACCACAGGCCCGCAGGAAGGCCGAACGAGGCAATCAGGACAACAAAGGGAGGGTCCGGCATATGGACGTCCGCGAAGGACGGCGCCTCCCAGTCTCCGCCTGTGGGTCCGTCACGGCCACATCTGCCGTTGATTAGGTCGTCCCAGCCCAAGGATCACAACAGTGGTTAGGCATCGCGGTAGGGGGTAGCGTTCGGTTTGCGGAGTACGAGGGCGAGAGGACGTTACCCAGCACCTCCACCAAATGTAAGGTGGGGTTTATTCTGAGAAGCTTCCTAACGGGAGCAGGGCCAACAGCGGGTCAGCTAGTCCAGCCGAGAGCGTGTGCCAGGCGATGACCATGCAGCTCGCGCATATGCTCGTCGTCTTCTTTACAATCGAGCCAGGAGCATGCACCAGGCGATGACCGTGCGGCTTGCGCATATGCTCGTCGTCTTCATTACAATAGCAACACATGCGTTACATGAGGCAACATTGAATGACTACTCACATTATGACAGGCTTGATAGGGCCACCTGACAAGCTTGAAAAAAATTTGCAGTTTGCCTGATGGTTGTCTGCAACTAGCCTCACCACCTGAAAACCTGCCTCTTCGACAGATGCCATTACTTTAAGGGCAAGAATCTCTAGTTGTCCTCCAGTTAGGGCCTTCGAAAAATAATACCCAACCGGTAACCTGCAAAAGAACATAAGTTGCAAATTTGACAGATATCATGAATTTTCTGCCATCTTTTGACACCGCTAAAAACAACATACCTGTAATGAGTGGAGAGGCCAACAAAAACAAAACATAGAAGCTGTGTTGCCAATTCATCTTCTCCCCGCCGCGGTGGCTCAGTGGTTAGGGCGCTCGACTACTGATCCGGAGTTCCCGGGTTCGAACCCGACCGCGGCGGCTGCGTTTTTATGGAGGAAAAACGCTGTGCGATGTCAGTGCACGTTAAAGATCCCCAGGTGGTCGAAATGATTCCGGAGCCCTCCACTACGGACCTATTTGTTCCTCTCTTCTTTCACTCCCTCCTTTATCCCTTCCCTTACGGCGCGGTTCAGGTGTCCAACGATATATGAGACATACTGCGCCATTTCCTTTCCACCAAAAACCAATTATTAATATTCATCTTCTAGGTTGTAATCAACTTCAGCACCTCCCAAGTTGACCAGACCATGTACAGCATCTGATTGCTTGTGGTATATAGTACCTGTTTAATAGACATCTCGTCCATAATAAGGGATCTACATCGTGCCTGCAGAGATTAATGTAAAAACATAAATAAATAATTTCTTGATCTGCAACGGAGTATTTTACCTGTTCGGAGTGCAGTTTCGCTTCTACGTGCAGCCGCTGCTTTATCAGTAAACAGACTACCTCTCCAGTGCAAGCACCGATGTACCTCTTCAATGTCGGCCTGCACGGTAATTTCAGCACGCCACTCTCTTTCAGCAGCTGGTAACATGATGGAGATTTGGCATGCCAGAGTACACACTGGCGTATAGTTTCTTCCTGCCAGCAGCGCTTTGATGAGCCCAAAAAAGCCAGCTGCTCTTGCATCATTTTGCTCCACTTTTTCCTGAAAGAGTCCAAAATTGTGAAAGGCAAAATTTCAATGAACAGTAATTGTAATTGACAATCCAATAACGAATACCATACCTGAAGGACCGTGAAGTTTGTTTTCTTCATTACTGCCTCAGTTTTTTTCTTTTCATGTCTGAGCAATGAGAGCTCCCCTTGTAGCCTTACAGTTTTCCCCACAAGCCGTCTGCATTTGCTCGAGAGTGTTGCTACCTGCCTGAATAGTTCTGAAACTCGGGAAACCGAGAGCCTCGTTTGTGTTCCCTTAGCTGCCGGCTTTGAAAACAACAGGTCGCTTCTCAGTGCTTCTTCTGGAGCTAACTGAAAGGTGGGAAGCAAAAGCTGGCCAGAGGAGGCTTCTTGGATTGGCTCTAGCAAAGACATTCCTGAAGGCTCCATTGGAGCTCCTGGCGGAGGTTTTCCTGCAGGTTCAGAACTCCCAGATTTCTGAACAGTTACAGCCTCGTTGTTTCCATCATCACTGGTTAGTGCTTCTGCTGCAGCTGTGTCAGGAATACATTCATTTTGCCTGAAATGCAATAAACAAACGAGTTTTATTACACCAGCGGCAACAGACTGCTATACAGTTAAGCATCATATTTAGAACCGGCATATGTTGTTTTTACAGGTAAATAGATAAAAAAATGCGGCAGAAGAATTGTATTTACCTGTCATTTTTCACATGTCCAGGAGACTCGCTCACAGAAGGAGCTGATGCAGGAAATTTTCGTTTCAGTAGGCGTCGCGTCTGCTTTGGTGATGGCTGCAAGTACACAGGGAATGCGGGAAAAACTGTTTGCACAGCATCAGGTTTCAACCTCCGCAGCTTAAGGCCTTCACGATAGTTTTCTGGCCTGAAGTGAAGGCTGCAGACCCTGCTTCGGTCGCTTGGAACCCAGGGCTCTTTCCCTGGCCCTGGAAAAAAAGAGGGACAACGTGAAAATAGGTGTAAATTAATTACTTTACGAGGGTACGTTCCGAGTACCGCTCATTGCAACGCAAACTCGACTGCTGGAGCGCACGAGAGCTCCTAAGCTCGATCGCCACTCGGCGGGCGCCGTCGTTCGAAATGCACATTAAAAGCATGTTTCAAAGCTATGTACAGGAGTAACTTACCTTCGCCTTGCGGAGAGATGTTTTTCAACCATTGGTTCCGAATATCGGTCATGGGGAACTCATGAAATGAAATTCCTCTTGATGCTCGGCCGCTTGACTTGCACAACGGCACGCAGCAGTAAACCATCGTGCATGAAGCCGCAAACGCGAAAGCCGGCGCCCACGGGGCTGAGAACCACAGTGTCACTGAAATAGAATCTGGCAATCAAGATTTAGCCACACCAACAGATCATCACGCACTCAGCTAACAGACTGTTTCGCGCACGTGCGTGCGGGCGGCCAAGGGGTGGGGGTGAGCACTAGCGCCACTGTTCGCGGCGGCGGTTTGGAAAACTAACAAAAACCACACAAGCAAAAGCAAATCAGCGGCGCTGGAGCAGCGCCGCATGCGCAGGTAGGCACCCTGCGCATCTAACTGGATGGATGGATGGATGGATGGATGGATGGATGGATGAATGGATGGATGGATGGATGGATGGATGGATGGATGGATGGATGGATGGATGGATGGATGGATGGATGGATGGATGGATGGATGGATGGATGGATGGATGGATGGATGGATGGATGGATGGATGGATGGATGCGGCTGAACCCTTTACATCGGGCGGTGGCTCAAGATGGATGGATGGATGGATGGATGGATACGGCTGAACCATTTACATCGGGCGGTGGCTCAAGCCACCTAGCCATGTCTTGTGAAATTTTACTCCTGTCTTGCTTTTAGCCACCAATCAGATAACCTTCGCTTGGTTACTTCTAACCTCTTAAAATCCACTTTCCCTTCACTATCCCTAAACCCCAATGCCTTGGGTAGGTCAGCTCCGCTGCCTTCCACTGTAGGGTGAAGCCCTTTACAGAAAAGTATCAAGTGTTCAGCCGTTTCCTCCTCCTCTCCGCACGCAATGCACAAAGTGTCTATCTCCTGGTACCTGACTCTATACTTCTTAGTCCGCAAAACTCCAGTCCTGGCCTCAAACAACAAAGAACTTCCCCTACAATTATCATAGATATTTTCTTTGACAATTTCCTGTTTAAAGGTCCGGTATGTTTCTAGTGCCGATTTCGTCAGCATCCCTGTTTTCCACAAAGCTCTCTCTGTTCCTTTAACCTTTTTCTTAACCGATAATTGCTGATTTGCCCCCTTACTGCTGTCCAGATATTTGCTTGTCAATTTTCTAGTTCGCTTTCTCCATTTCGTGTCAACATTCTTTATATACAGGTATCTGAAAACTTTCCTAGCCCACCGCTTTTCCTCCATCCTTCTCAATCGTTCCTCAAATGTTATCTTACTGCTAGCCTCTCTGCTCTCGAAAGACGCCCATCCCATATCACCCTGTACCCCCTGATTTGGTGTATTGCCATGTGCTCCCAAAGCTAACCTCCCTACTCCCCGTTGCCTAATTTCCAGCCTTGCTTGAACATCTGGCCTCATACACAGGACCGCATTCCCGAAGGTCAGGCTAGGGACCATCACCCCTTTCCAGATCCCTCTTACCACCTCATACCTATTGTAATTCCACAGTGCCCTATTTTTCATGACTGCTGCATTCCTACTAGCTTTATTCATTACATATTTTTCATGCTCTGTCAGATACTCAGCACTGTTATTTATCCACACCCCAAGATACTTGTACTCATTCACTACCTTTAGCACGAACTCCTGTATTCTATGCTCGCCGCCCTCTTCATTAAATGTCATGACTGCAGATTTTTCCTTACTATACTTGAAGCCTAATCTATCTCCCTCTGTACTGCATATGTCTAACAACTTCTGCAGGTCTTCCTTGTTGTCAGCCATTATCACTATATCGTCCGCATATATTAGTCCCGGTAATGTCTGTTTAATCAATTCCCCTTGCTTGAAAAAAGATAGGTTGAAACCAAGTCCGCTCCCCTCTAGCTTGGCCTCCAAACCTTGCAGGTACAACATGAACAACAAAGGGGACAGAGGACATCCTTGTCTAAGCCCCCGCTGTATCTCTACAGGCCCTGATACATTTTTTTCCCATTTTATGAGCACTCTGTTACCTCTATATATATCTTTTAAAAGATTAATTACTCCATTTTCCACATCCAATGTGCCCAATATGTCCCACAAATGCTCCTGAGTAACGTTGTCATAGGCTCCCCTAATATCCAGAAATGCTAGCAATAAGGGCCTATGTTCCTTTTCCGCAATTTCTATACACTGTGTCAATGAAAATAGATTGTCCTCCAACCTCCTTTGTTTCCGGAACCCATTCTGTAGTTCCCCTAGCACCCCCTCGTTCTCCACCCAAGCCTGCAGTCTATCCTTTATAATTTGCATCACCACCCTGTAAACCACAGACGTCACTGTTATGGGGCGATAGTTACTTACGTCTGCTTTGTCCCCCTTTCCCTTATATATCATGTTCATTCTGCTTAATCGCCATTCATCGGGGACTTTCTCATCCACTATCATTTTGTTCACTACCTGTATTAATGTTTGCTTGGATTTTGGTCCTAACTTCTTTATCAACATAATCGGGATACCATCTGGTCCTGTTGATGTGCCACTAGGAACCTTCTTCTCTGCCCTTTCCCACTCTCCTTGCTCAAGTGAAGCTATTGCTGTAACCGGTCTATCCTCCTTCGATAAATTATGTACCACGTGCTGTGCTGAAAATTTTTCCGTCATCCTTGTTCCTATGTGTTTTATTGCTTCATCCCCTTCTAGTCAAATACCCTCATCTGTAACAATAAACCTTTGTTCTAGCCTAGTTTTATTACTCATTGCATTTAGATGTTTCCAGAATTTTTGGGCTGCTTTTCTATCCTTTTTATTTACTTTTGACATCCATTGGGCACCCTTTCTTCTAATTTTCTCATTAATCAAATAGGATGCGTCCCTTCTACACTTTATGAAGGTATCCCATTTTCTGTCTACTTCGGGTTTTGGTTCCCCCCTCTTCTTGGAATATCTGTGTTCCCTGGATGCTTCCTTGCGCTTTTCTATTGCCCTCTTGACCTCCTCATCCCACCAACTCTTGGGTTTGCATCTTTTCCCTTTTAGCTTTACTCCCACCTTAGCTAGCTCTAGCTCCAGTAATCGAGTTAATTTGGTATAAGTCCATTCTGTTTCACTATCCTCAAAAATTACTTTCTCGATTTGTTTGGCTGCTACTTCCAATTGCTTTTCTGAGTAAAAATTTCCCCCTGATTGTTTATCTTGATTCAGTCCTACATTGCTTTTTCTTCTGAAGCTCAACTTGATACGCTTGTGGTCACTACCTAGACTTCTGGAACCATCTTCATCAATGCTCATTACCCCTAATCTGTTATACATCCTCTGTGACATTAGTGCATAATCTATCGTCGAGTGCAGACTCCCCGCCTCCCATGTTATGAGCCCTTCACACTTCTCGGTGCTGTTGCATACAACTAAATCATGCCTGTCACACATGTCCTGTAGCATGCTTCCTGTCGAATCTGTGTACCCATCCAGGTCTTCTATGTGTGCATTCATGTCGCCTAATATAATTATCTCGCCCTGTCCTCCTAGCTCATCAATGTCGCTTGCAATACATTCTAACATTTTCCTGTTTTCCTCTTTGGCATTAACCCCTGTCCACAGGTATACAAAGCCAAGGAGTGTTTGCTTGCCTGCCACTGTTCCTTTTAGCCATAAATGTTCCCTGCATCCCAGTCTAACCCTTTGAAAATTCATACTTTTATGAATGAATGCCCCAATTCCACCTCCCTTTCTGCTGCCCTCGGTTCTATTGCAATATTCCCATGCGTAGTCTGGGTTACAGGGTGGTTGCTCCATGTCTCTAAGATGTGTTTCCGCTAAACCATATACCATTAATTCCTCCTGTCTTAACTGTTCTTCTATTTCCTCCCATTTCAGTCTATTCCTGCCACCTTGCATGTTAATGAAACCTATATCTGAATTAACTTGGCCCTGGCGCTTGCGTCTCTTTCTTCCCCTATGGTTCCATTGTCCGTTTGATCTTAATTCTTCCTTCTCTACACTGGTTCCTTCAGAGCTCTGGGTCCCCCCAAAAAAGCTGTTGCCTGGCGACCTATCCTACTACCCACCTTCTTGCCAGTGGCACCACCGTAGTGGATGCCATCCTGTGCAAAAGGGTGGGGCCTAACCTCGTACACTTCCCTGTTGACCTCCATCACCTCGTATCTTAGTCGTCGACTCAATAGCCTAATTACCCGATTAGTCTCCACGACCCTCCTTTCCGTTTCGCGAGCCTGCCTCTGGACCTCTGGGATTGTGCATATGGTCACATGCACACTCTCAGAGGCCTCTCTAAGCCTACGCATCCCCACCTCCAACTGCGTCTCAAGATTCTGGCTCCTCCCCTGCAGTACATCATTGAGACCAGCATGGATGACCACAAGGTGTTCGCCATCCATGCTACCCACCACCACCTCCCGGGCTCTGGCCATTGCATCCACCATGCACTTTCCCGACTGAGCCTCCACCTGCACCCGGCTGTCTGCCTTCACTGCCGTGAGAACGCCTCCCTCAACCCTCGCTACATTCGAGTCCCCGACCACCAGAACTCTCCTGTGCCCCAAACGTTCGCTTCCTAATTCCATCTGTTGGCCTCCGGATCGCTCTAGCTGACTCTCCTGCCGCTGTACGCTATTGTCGCGAGTTTCCATGCCCGCTTTAACCTTTTTCATTTCGTTCGCATTTTTCTCACTCAATGTTCGCTGCACTACAGCACTGTACGATCGACGAGCCTCGTCCTCCACCTGACACTTCTCCGAACTGGGGTGCCCAGCCGGCCGCGACCTGAGCGCTTCAACCTGTTTTTCTAGCTGGGTCCGCTTTTCCCGCTCTTCTTTAATCTCGCCCACCATTCGCTTCAACAGGGCGGCATTATTCTCCTCCTTTTTAATCAAATCGGCGACCTGAGCTTCCAGCTTAATCCGATCCTCTCGTTCGACCTGCCGGTCCGCATTAAGTGCATTAAACCCAGCTTCCCATTCCCCTTTTAACGCATGAACGGCGTCCCCAAACCGCTTGCACATCTTACACACGAAGCTAGCCTCACCCGCCTCGGCTAAGCTCCCGAACCCTGTCTCATCTAAGTAACACCAACGGTCGCACTCCTGACACTGTACTAACTCCCCGTCCTTGTCCTCCTTAACTTTCCTAGCTTGCCGACCCATCGTCCGGCCGACTACGCCTTGTGAAAGCCCGCCAAAATTCCTATGCGTAAAAGCCCGCCAAGAATATTACACAAAACTTCGGCACTACGCAACGTAAAAGCCCGCCAAAATTCCTAGAGAAGAAACCTTCGGCACTAGTCAACGTAAGAGCCCGCTAAAACTCCTGCACAAAACTTCGGCACTACGCAACGTAAAAGCCCGCCAAAATTCCTACAGAAGAAACCTTCGGCACTAGTCAACGTAAGAGCCCGCTAAAAATCCTGCACAAAAACCTTCGGCACTGCGCAACGTAAAAGCCCGCCAAAATTCCTACACAAAAAACCTTCGGCACTACACAACGTAAAAGCCCACCAAAATTCCTACACAAAAACCTTCGGCACTACGCAACGTAAACGCCCGCCAAAAATCCTACACCAAAAACTTTCAGCAATACGCAAGGTAAAAGCCTTCCAAAATTTCTACGCAAAAACCTTCGGCACACACACTTCCGCTAGCCTTTCTACCCTTAACTCAGTTTAAAACTACTGCCCGAAAGCATGTACAAGCGCAAAAACCAAAAGGCACTTAGCTTCAGACGTAGTCGCTGGAGCTCCGAAAAAAAGCGTCCGCCTCCGACGGTGTCACGAGTGGCACACCCGCGCGACGCGCGACGCGCGCGCGTCCCTGTCAGGAAGGCTGGGGCAGTCTGACAGCTCGCGCTGTGTTGCGCGCGCCGTCGCGAAGCAGTTGTGCGCCTCCTTTCCGAGCACAAAATGGCTAATAACAACAGCAGGACACATTGCTGTGTAGTAGGATGCAGTAATACGTATCTGAATTCGCCTGGGACAAGGTTTTATGGATTCCCGACGCGATACTGGGAGACGGAACGGCGTGAGCGCTGGATTCGGCTTATTCGTCGCCAAAAGTAAGTTTGAGCTCCTTTTCTTGTTCTCATACCATGCTGTAGACATAGGGACTCGTTGCAGTTTTACAGTGCAGGAAAAATCGAGTTTTTTGGCACTGTCTTGATGCACATTCGTGAACTTATATGACGATAGATAAAAAGCGCCGCAGCATCGTTCCTTGCAAACGTGTAGCGGAGTATCATGTATATTTGTTGTTATTTTGAACTATGCAGCGAAGATGGTACGGATTGGATGCCTTCGAGGAAATCAAAAATATGCAGCAGGCATTTTGTAAGCAATGCTAAATCGAATGAAGAAGGGCACCCATCCTACGACCCAAGCATCTTTCCATCAGCGTACAAAAAAGCAAGCACAAGTGGTTCGTCCGGGCGTCATGACAGGTATGCGGACAAATGTATCAACTTCGGGTTCATTAATGTGTCCTTGTTGTTGTGTTTTCGGGACTAGATATTTTCTCCAAGAACGCGTAATTGGCCTGAAAAACGACAGCAGGCACATGGGTGCATGCAGGTGCGCTTGTAAAACTATCATATGTGTTCGCCACAATCTCGAACGTCTCCATTCCTGTCGTCTTGCTGCAGATCTCTTAGACCATTTTAAATGTACTACGCTGCTGTATTTATTCCCCGTTCAGAGCGGCGTGTCACAATACTTTTTTTTTTGCTCCGCCTGGTCGAGAGCTTAGTTGTTTTAATACATTGTGCTGGCGGCGGTGAGTGAAACGTCTGTTCGTTTGACGACTGACCTTGATTTCTTTTATTTTTGCACTTCCGCTTAATTTTGTTGCATAATATTTGCAGGCGAAAGGAAAGAGAGAGCAGAAAGCATGATCAGCAGATCGACGATGATCCTCGCCCACTGAATGCGGTTTCACCTGACGCCAACTCTCTACCGAGTGGCGGTGACGAAACTGCGTCACAAAAAAAGTTTGCCGTTGTACGTAGGTTTTCCTTCAAAGCAGCATTGAGCGTTTGCAAAACTGTGAGAGGTAGCTTATTTGCGCAGCGAAAACCACTTCACCATGGCAGCCAAGCCGGTTCCGGGGACAGAAAATAGGGTGCAGTGCTGTAGACACACATAATTCCTGCACATTTCTGCAATTTGTTGCTTTCGCGATAAAGGTAGTTAAGTGCAGCTCTACCAAGCCATTCCTTAGCAGGTACAACTCACTCTCCCCGCGCAGCAATCGCGAAGGAAGGGTGCGCCAAGGCAATTCATGTCAATGCATACACAGCGTACGGCTTGGACAGATGTCTTAGCGCTGCACCCAACTTCTCTTCCTAGGATAGGCAGCGTCTTCATGGTAGAGTTTTTGCTACGCAGGGAAGTTAACTCACGGAATCTTGAAAAGGATCAGTATGCAAGCAATCCGGAAAATTTTAACAGCAGCCGCTGACTTGCTACTTTTTTTTGTATTTCGTGCATTGCAGGCATGCACGATGACCGACATGGAGCCCGAATGCCTTTCCGTGGAATTTACGTTCATCTCGACAACATCAAATTGCAACGCAAGTTGCTATGTGCACCACAGGACTTCCACCACCGCTGAACGCGGAACCTCATGTGATTCAGCTCAATTGTGCGACAAAAACGTGGGCCCTGTGCGGAAACAGCCGTACTTTGGAGGTTTTAGGGCACTCCATGGTAATGAGGCTGCGCTGCAATCCTTCACTGCGGTGTCATTTCAGCTTTTTTCGTTGCTCTTAAGTGTTCTTCCGCCAGGAACGCAAAGGTTAAGGGAGCTTTCCGTTGAGGACAAGCTTCTTTTGTTTTTGATGAAGCTGAAACATGGCTTGCCGTTTTCGTTTCTCGCTTCACTGTTTTGCGTGCACAGCACAACGGCGTCCAGGGTATTCAAGTCTGTTCTTGTGAACATAAAAGTAGCAACGAAAGACTGGATCTATTGGCCGTCACGACTAGCAGTGCAGCGCACAATGCCGCCGAGCTTCAAAAGGCACTACGATACGTGCAGGGCTATTATAGATTGTACTGAAATAGACACCGAAATGCCGCCAGATGTGGAGACACGCAACCTGTGGTTTTCCCACTACAAGGGCAGGTACACCCTGAAGTATTTAATCTGCATCGCACCGAATGGTGCAATAACTTTCGTATCAGAAGGATACGGCGGAAGGACTTCGGACGCGACCATCACAGTGGACGGCAAGCTGTTATCCCTTCTAGAGCCTGGCGATGTCATTCTAGCGGACAAAGGCTTTCCGGGGATTCGCACTGACGTTGGGGTGCACCAGGCGACACTTGTGATGCCACCATTTGCGACGAGTACCAGTTTACGGAGTCAGAAGTCGATGCGACGTATGAGACAGCGTCTGTCCGCATTCATGTGGAAAGAGTTATCCAAAGGCTGAAAACGTTCAATATACTTTCCCAAAGAATTCCTCATGAACTGACTGGGTATGTCGATGATATTGTTCATGTGGTCGCTGTGATAACAAACCTAAAGCCAGGAATTTTTGCAAGGAACGAATGCAATGTCTCATAAGACACTCTGTTTATTACACTTCTCGGTATGTACATATTGCACAGCTCTGTTTTTGACTCTTTGGTAAATAAACAAATCATGAAAAAACTGAGTATATTTCATGAAAGGATTACTGCACCATTACCTGTTGTAGTATTCTTTCAAGCATGTCAGGTACTTTGCGAAGTAAAACTCCCGGAGCACCCTAATCGCTTCGGCAAGGTATTCTTCATCCCGGGAAATTTTAATCGTCAGGGAATCAGCTTCCGTGTAGACGTAAAACCATCACTGTTGAAGCTCCAGGGCGTACAGGGAGATCTGTATTTGAGCGTAGTAAGTGTGCTTTTTTCGCAGCTCCAGAGCATCGTTCTTTTGCAAATATGGCAAAAGTGGATCTGTTGTCAGCGTCTGACCTCTGCGACTGAAGGGGCACTTTATCTCCAAAAGCACAGCCTCGTTCTCGTGCGTCCTGCATTTCAGAACAGAATAATCAAATGCAGCAATGGAAGTTATTGATACTGAAAGAAAGATTTTGCGCCTAACACACTGCACACACAGAAAGAAGACGACACCACGGGCGCACACTTCAACTGTTTATTGAGGGTGAAGCACTCGACATATATAGGCCACGAAACAAAACACCGCGCATGCGTACAAGGTAACATGAAAAAAACACTAGCTGATTAGGCGCGATAAAAACTTGCGCTCAGCCTCATAAAGAAAAACCGATGTATCACTAACACAGTTAGGGCCCGCTTTCTTGATGTAGAACGCTTCCAGAGTTCCTAGGGATGTCTGACACCTGCCTCTACCCAAAATCCTCGCCTCACGGAACCGTGTTAAGCAATCGGTGCAGGCTCTGCAGTGAACCACAAGTCGCTCACCTTCGTTATTTTTTATATCGAGTGCATGCTCCCTAAGCCGGTCATTGACACAACGCCCTGTCTGTCCAATATAGGATTTTCCGCAGGACAGAGGAATTTCATAAACCACATTAGTGGCACACTTCACGAAACGCTGGCCATGTTTCTTCTGGCAGCCAAGCTTTTGCCTATCGCAAGTAATGCGACGGCTTAACTGGGAAAGCTTTTGGGGAGCCGAGAATACCATCGGTACATTATACCGGTTAGCGACTTTTTTCAAGCCGTGCGTGACCTTATGAATGTATGGGAATACAACAGGCCACTCTTTCTTCTTCGGTTCTACCCTGCTTACCCCAGCCTTCAGCTTCTTCAAAAGTGTTTCAGCCACAGGGACCAATACCGACTCAGGCGCAAAATCTTTCTTTCAGTATGCAACACCAACTAGCCCAGCAGTTAACTCTCCTGAAGTTATTGATGTTCTGGCAAAATAGCAAAAAGGTGATATCTTGTACAAAAATTATATACTTACAGAAAGATTCCGTCCGGAGAGCACGCTAACCACGACTCCTTGCGTGAAACAACCAGGCCGAACAATGAAACTTCAACGCCGTGTTCATTCTCAAATGCTCGGCGGGCTTTGGGCTCCATCGCGATGCCGTATCGCACGGTTGGTCCTCCGAAGTCTTGCTCGAAAATGAGGGACCTCGCTCTTCTGTCAATATTTTCTGGCCGACAGCAAAGTACTCTGTAGGCCTGAAAAGAAAGCAAATAGCGCACTTCATAAATTTTGCAAGGTTCATTAAATGTAGACGTTTTTACACGGAGTTGTATGATACGCTCGGTAAAGAGGAATAATTCGTTCCAATTGTCTGGCATGAAACAGCAAAAGAAAATTAGAGCTTAGAATAAATATTTTGCAGCCAAAACGATATTTCTGCGCCAAGGGCAAGTTTACTCACATTATCACAATTTTGTTTGCTCACAGCGAACTGCTATTTCCAACCTTTTACTCTGGTATGCGAAAGTTCTTTTATTTCGTAGTGAGTCCTCCGAATCCCCTTTTTTTGGTGTTTTTTTTTTCCACCATTGGTGGCCGGCGGGTTTTACTTGGAATTTAACCCCCGAATGCAGAAATGTAACTTGGCTCGAACTTAACTTCCATCGGTCTCAAGTGAGCTCCATCGTGTTTCATAAACCGAACTCGGCTTGAAGTGCGACTTGCAACCGGCTTGGCTCGATCCTAGTTCGGTCCAACTTCAAGTCGGCTGAGGAGCTTGCTTGAAGCTGACTTCGTTGTATTTTCCAACATGGCCACCTACCAATCGGACGTCGCGCGGAGGGTAGCTGCGTTCGAGTTCGCTTGCCACGCCATGGACGTAGTATTTTCTGAGGCCCATTCGTTGCCGAAGATCCCACGGCCAGCGTTACAAGATCGGGGGAACCCGATGGAGCTCTACGACGACGAGCAGTTTCTCGCCCGCTATCGGTTCTCCAAGAACGCCGTGCGGGAGCTGCTCACCGTGTTGCCCCTGCGTGAAAGCCCCGACAACAGGGGACCGCCTGTTCCTCCGATGCTGCAGCTACTCCTGGCTTTGAGGTTTGATGGGGCCGGTACTTTCCAAACCGTCACCGGGGATCTGGTGCGGATTTCGCAGCCCACGGTGTGCCGCGCAGTTGGCAAGGACACCTTGCTGATTGCCAAGCACCTGCGCCCGATGCTGGTGCAGTTTCCAGCCGTCTCGCAGTTTGGAAAGCTGATGCGGGACTGTTATGAGATCGGTGAATTCCCTGGTGTGACCGGCTGCATAGATTGCACGCATCTCCGCATCAACAGCCCGGGTGGCGCAGATGCGGAAGTCTACCGAAACCGCAAAGGCTATTTCTCCATCAATGTGCAGGTGAGCAATGAAAATTGAAATTCTCTGAACAGTTGCCACTGTTCAGCTCATTCGTATTCGTTCGCGTCGTGTACGTGCTGTCATTTTATTTATTTCCCCGCGGTGCTACGAACGTACAGTCACAAGATTACTTGCCCGAAAGAGGCGGGTTCGATCCCGGCCGCGGCGTTCACATTTCGATGGAGGCGAAATGCTGGAGCCCTGTGTACTGTGCGACTTCGTTGCACGCTGAAGAACGCCAGGTGGTAGAAATTTCCGGAGCCTTTCACTACGGCGTCCCACATAGCGAAATGTGTCTCTTCGGAATATGCGATCGAGGCCCAGCATTTTGTTTTAGTACTGCTTTATAATGTAGCTTTGTACTCCATGAAGAGTGTAGCTTCGTTCTCCATGCTCCATGAAGAGTAGCACTACATTCTAGGCGCTATATTACCACGCAATCACTGTGCAAATTCACCGCAAGGAAGGTTAGTTAATGTTTCCAATGACAGTGCATGACAAAGTTGACAAAGCTTGACCACACTTTCAAGCTGTGGCATTAAATCAACGCAATATTCCTTTATACGTGCAGGTACCAAAAAGCCCACATAAAGACACGGAATGTGGTCGAAAGGAAATTCGGTGTCTGGAAGCGCCGCTTCCCTTGTCTGGATATGGGGCTCCAGCACAAGCCGAAACAAGCTGCAGTGATCATCACAGCGTGTGCAGCCCTGCATAACTTTGCATGTTTGATGAAGGAGCCACAGCCTCCTATTGAAAGCGCTCCCATCCAGGACGCTCCACCGGCTCGCACCAGCACGACAGCAGCGAGGCGGCCAGAGCACCTGCCACCTGTTGATGCTGTCAGCGACAGCTTGTCGGGAATGCAGGCACGACGGGTGCTCATCCAGAAGAGCTTCACATAGGTAAGAAATGCACAGTCCTCAACACTGTCCCATGCATTTTGTATAAAGCATGTTTATAATGCGCACTTGCTCATGCTACCCGTATCCCAACTTTTGTGCAGGAACTAAAGAAATGTTAGAGCAATGGGAAAGACTAGCAGCAGCTCAAGCGGCGGGACGAAGAGGTCGACGAAGTGCAGCTGGGGATCCTGAGTGACTCCTGAGTGTGTGCTCATCATGACGCTCTCTGATCTACGACCGCAGACCTTCACTGCAAATACACCCCTTTACACTAGAATTTTTTCTCAGCTTCGGAAGCTTTTAAGTTGCGAGCTTGTTGCATTAACAAACTGCTACTCTTCCACTTCTAGGTTCTGCATTTCTTGCTATAGTGTTCTATTTCAAATGCTATTTTTCAAGAACGCTGTATTGATCTTGCAGGAGGCGAATACCAGAAAAGCTCTTGTTGACCCTGCTGCTGAGGGTCTTAATGGCGCTCAGTTCATTTGTTTAAGAGCTGCTGCCTTGGCGGCTTTGCTTACACGCATGTGAAAAATTACCAGATTTGGTAAAGTACAACAGTTAGGCCTTAGGTGGAGCAGTCGCAGGGCTTGTGCACCTTTCCACAGAGCAAACATTTGTGTGGCTGCTTTGGTAGCGGCATGGAATTCAGGTTCCTCACAGCAAGTAGTTCTGCTACTTCGTCTTTTCTACTTTCATCCGGCTTGCACTTCAAGCTTGGGCTCTTGCATGTCTTCCATGTGTTGAGTATAAATTTGTTTTTATGTCACAATTGTAATGACAAAGAAGTGCCCATGTGGCAGCGGGACTGCTCTCGGCGAGCGCGTGCTTCGGGTTGGTGCTGCTGGAACCGTTGACTGTCTGTGAACGCTGTTCTGCGCTTTATACTTTCTGCCTGGAAAACCCATTGCACAATCATTAATTTCAAATATCCCTTTTACAACAAAACGAGACGTTCCCGATTGCCTACAATGATGAAATTCCAGATCACTGCGAAGTTTAGTTTTCTGGCTTGCCAACAGAGGTGTGTTATGAATCAGTTATTAAATTTCTCACTTTTTTTTTGGCTGTATTGAGGTAAAAAAAAACATGAGTGTATTCTTTTCATTTGGTTTGCTTTCAAGATGGTGTAGAACGGTCGAACCTTCAGCTCTCACACTGGAGCCTTCTTTTCAAGGAACGATGCTCGAGTGGTTTGTTGTGCGTTGTCGCTCTCTCTCGTCTCTGTTCAAAGTGGGAGTTGGTTGTTGTCATAGTATGGTGCAAAAGGTCGATTCTTTAGGTCTGAAATGGGCTTCCTGACATGATCCACATGCCTCGTCCAGCTCAATCTCTTACAACAAAGTTGCATAACGGGCAGTAACTGGCACAGAGAAAGAAGCGAAGTTCACTGCAGCATATGTGCGGAGAGGATTCCAGGCATTGTTGTGTCATGGTGAAACATACCAACCTACAGTGTGTGACTTGTGAGCATTTTTAATTTCCAAGTGTAAAGGTCATGGTCGTACATAGAACTCATGTAACTGTTGCTAAGGCTACACAATCTGTCTGCGAGCAGTTGCACTCAATATTCATTGTTCTCGAGCCAAATGCACCTGGTGTTTGTTAGGTGCCTTGCTTTGCATGGCTGAATACAAACCCTAGATCATAAAGTGAGTCGTCATGAGCCAACACCAACAGTTAGCCGAGATCATTGTGTGCGGGCACTACTGATGTTAGGGAACGCCTTGCTGCCGCAGTCATGGTGGACCACTGAAAGATAATTTATGACCCCAGTAGTGTTTGCAACATTTTGTTTTGTGGGTTCAATGAATGGTTTGTGATATGACTAAGTAGCTACTTCTAGCTCACAAGTGTTGTAGTGAAATCTTTTACATGCAAACACTTGGACTAGCGGTTCTTTTGATTTGTACATGCAGTTACTGGTTGGCTGTCACAGCTTAAATCTGGCTTTGCATTTGAGCCGGCCTTCTTGGAACTGTACTGATTCCACTCATCGAGAACTGGCATGTTTTGAAATTGTTACATGGTTTGGCGGGGTTCGAAATAGCAGAACGTGGGTGCCATCAGCAAGTGTTTTTTTGATGAATGCTTCTTTATAGTCTTTTTTTGTCATGCCTAGTGCGGCTTGTCACAGGAATGTGGTGGCCATATTTTTGAAGCAGTAGATTACTTCAGCAAAGCGGGAGTATGTGGCATTGTATTGACCCAAGCTATGGGCCCACCTTGTAGACGGCATAGGAGGAATCGCATTCTTTAAGGGTTTCGGTTCTTGAGTAGGAGGCACTAGCTGCGAGGGTTTAGGTTAGATGAGACAGCAAAGATAATGGAAGGAGTAGAGAGCGGTGTTGGCCTTTGAGCATTTATGTGGTGTTGACTTGCGTGAGCCAATATTGTTGACTTTTTATACATGAAAATTTTAACAATGTGGCCTGCAATTTTCCCTACTGGTTGGTTTTGCAAGCAATGCCAGGGGAGGTTTTTCCTTCCTAGAGCAGCCATATTTGTAGCATACAGCAATGCGTATTTCTATGAATAAATTGCTGTTTGCATCCAAAGATCCATATAGCCATCGCAGCAGAAGTACCACGCAACCATCCTACCTGCCTCCTGCTATGCGATAGCTTGTCAGACTTGCATGCAAGGTGGTGACGGGGCTGTATGTCTGTTCCCACCGAGTCATGTGCTTAAAACGGTACATGTGCAAATGAAGTGTAGTTATGTGGATTTGCCACATAATATTTGTGCAAGCATTCACACAGCATTCCAGTTTCATTCAGTCATAGGCACCGTTTATTCTGGTGCCTCTCGCAGCCTACGAAGCTCTTCAAGTTTGATTTGTTTTTCAATTTCTAAGATTTCCAATTCCAATTTTTTTTTCTGGATATCAAGGAGTTTTTTCTCCTGCCGCTCTTGCATAATACTGTTGTGGTCCTCTCACATCAGCAGCAGACACAGTCCATGCTCTTCGCGCAGTAAGACCGCTCTATAGTCGTTCTCATCTGCCAGAGACCTTTCGAAAAGGGCCATCCGCCCTCTTGGAGCCCTGCCAGCGTCACCGGTGGCCACTGCTTCAGCAGTAGTGGGACCAGTGGCAGCTCCAGAAGCAACTGTAGCACTGCTGCAGCCTGCTGCAGCTGTGCTGGAAGCATCAGCAGGTTGCACAGCAGGAAAAAAGAGATTGCTCTCCTGCTCAATTGCTTCTGGAGTTGCCCCACCCTTACCAAAAGCAGCCGCTGGTGACTGCGGCTCATCCACGAGCGGAGGTTCCCAGTCGTCTTCTGTAATAAAGAAAAGGTAAAAATTAGTTGGACAAATCTAAGCTTACAACACATTAGCTGTCTGCCTCAATAGCACAGATTGTTGGGTCAATTGGTGAAGAGAAATTATAACGAAAGCTTTATAATGTTCTTATATAAGGCACCACTTGCCCTTCTCGGCGCCAAATAGCTGCCGTTGTTTCTGGGGGCCCCAGTTTAGTCATTCTGTTTTGTTCTGCGATATTCCTCACCTTTCACTCTGAATTATGCCTGATGACCTCACTTTATTTTTTTCTGCTGATACAATAGTGATAGCCACCCAGGCCCCGAGTTTTACACATGTGGTTATCCTCTAACTCTGCACCTGCAGCTTTTTTGCTCTTTCAATGGGTTTCTTTTTAATTTTAGTATATTTGCTAGTTTGTACTCATGCGTGTCCTCTGGCCCAGGGAGCCAGTTATACGCCCTTCCTTTCTTCAAAATCATCAGCGTCTAGAACTTTGTCAATGCCAATGAACGCCGACAGCTTTCACTTTGTATATCCTGGCGTAGCTGAGCTAACCCACTTTCATTTTTTTTGCAAAGGTTTCCTTGTAATGCCTGCCTGCTTGCTTCGCCGCATATATGCGACACCAATGCCAAGGTGAGGCATACAAGAAAGGTGACAAATACTGCAGCCTGAGCCTGAGGGCCACAGAAAACATGTGCTTCGAGTGAAACCTCTGCATTGCAAAACTAACAATTTCCTTGAAACTAGCAGCCAAATTCGAAAAGGCTTCGAGCATTACACATAGGCAAGCTGCACCATTATTCACAACAAGAATGTTGTTACCTTATCCCTGGAGCACCATCATGTACAAGTACACAGAAATATGAAAATTTATGTGAAGGAGTGCATGCATAATGAAACTGCATTAAAGTTGGCATTCGTTTAAAGTGAGGCAGGAATGGCAAACAAGACTCAAAAACATCATCAGGAGAGAATGTCGTAATGAATGCAGTTCAGGTTGCAGCACTGAATGCTTGCTCCCTCGGTGTCCGACGGTTAACCAACTCCTCGCCTTCCGCTACAGGAACACAGCATACCATTCACATGAATGTAAGCCGTCAAGACAAAATGCCTTCAGAGTGCTGTCCAACAACATGCAGCTTGGAGCAGGTCATCCTTTCGCACTGTCAACCAATGCAGCCTTTATCTGCACAAACATTCAGCCAACCACATGTAGAGCAGCTTTCCACAGTGTTGTATTAAATGAGATTTTTATAATTTGTTGTAGATGAACTGTACAGTCCTCATAGCAGGTTCAAGGCAATAAAAAACATTGAAACAGCGTCAATTGACAGTACATGCTGCCGTTGTCATCAAAGGAATATAAAGAGAGGAGTGCTGTTTTTCTACAACATGCAAAGTGCTTTCTTTACCTGCATAATGGAATTCTTCATTGCCTGCTCCATCCACCATTGGCTGCAACAATCTTATAACAGGCAAACTTGCCACTGGTGGCAGGTTAATGCCTCCATCAGAGTCAGTCTGGTTGCCTACCCTGGTCATTATGTGGCTGGCAACAGCAATGACTTGCTCACTTTGAGCGCTCACAGTGCATTGAGCTGACCCTCCTCCTGAAAAGAAAAAAGACACCGCACACAGTGAAGCTACTCTTAATTTATAGGCAATGCGCCATTAAAATATTTTGTTCATGAAGTGCCACACAGAAGCAACCAAAGGCACACCAATGCATGCAACTGTGTGTTGTTTTCGCTACGTTTTTGTGCCACCCGTCCCAGCAGTGCCAGGAATGAGTAAAGGTAGGTAGTTGTATGTACAGCCTTCCGGATATTCAATAGTACCAAGCAACTGTCAATAGCGCGGCAAGTTTCCTCATGAACATGAAGGTCGCCAGTGTAGACACCGTCTGATCTACGGTGCACCCAATTTGGCTTCGCGGCGCGATAGTATGCGAATGGTCCCAACTCCGAGCAAAATCGTCCGTTGTCAGTTCGCTGCTGGCCTGGCGCGAGCCCTCCGTCCCACTGCACTGCCCGCTCATCATAGTCTTCTATGCAGCAGAAATCGCATGCCTTCGTACTGACTTGAATGTAGCAAACATTCTCTGTAGTTTTTAAAAATTACGGAGGCTGTACAGGATACTGCTTGGGCATTATTTACACGATTAACGCAGGCTGCATTCATCTGCGTTTGTAAATAAAGCAGAGTACACTGCACCGAAATGTTATTACGTGCCCATTTACGTGTTATCACACTGTTCCTAAAAAACTATGCATTCCAGTCCACGCTGCTTACGCCGACCGAAGTAGAATAATCATGCCCTTATCCATGGCATACAAAGCATGCAGGAACAAACATTTGTAAACGGCCTGCAAGCCGCGCTCACCTGTCTTGTGGCGATCTCTCTTTTTCCTCGCGTCCTCTTCCTTGGACTTTTGTTTAGGTTGGCCCAGCATTTCTTGAGCTGATTGGGGTCACGTCGGGTCACCCCGTGATTGCTGTCAAACAGCCCGGCAATTTCCTTCCAAGTGGCGTTTTTTTTTTTTTGCCAGCGACGACACACCGTTTTTTTTTGCACTCTAATATATGCCGACGTGCGTTAACCAAACACAATAACAATTCCTTTTCCTCGAAAGTGAACTGAGGCGCTGGTCTCCGCTGGGAGCAGGAAAAGCATGGGAAAAACTGGCTATGGCTCAACTAGGATTGGCTCAATGTGGAGCACGTTGCCAGCCAAAAACGTCAATCAAGTGGAAGCAGCGGGTAGCACTGAAATGTAGTTTTTATTGTTAGCAATTTTATGCAGGTCACTCACACCTAGTGCCTGTTTATGACTGCTGAACGAGATGCGTTGTTTTATAGGAGCAAAATGGGCATTATTATAATAGATTGTTCAATACTCTCATCCCCAGACGAGCAATGCGCCCTCGCTTTCAAGCACGCGCTTAACTTGACGAAGCAAGTCAGGTTGAGCATCTATGAAACACGAAACCCAACTTGGCCGTTCTGAAGCCGCCTTGGCGCTTCGACTCGACTTGCCGAAGTTGAGTCGAAGCGCGAGCGAAGTTACATTTCTGCATTCGGGGTTTAAGGCCCTCGGCGGAGCTCGTTCGGCTCCGCAGCTGCCATTCCAAGGACTGTGCCACTGCGGGGCCCACCCTTCGCGACGGCCAACACGCGCGCGCGGTTTCTAGTCTAACAATGGTCAAACCCGTGCGGAAGGCGTTTGCTTGACTCTTGCATTACCTCCTAGACAGGTTTTTAACTCATGGCACATTCAACAGACGCCGAGGAATGCTAATGGATCTCTTGGAACCCTTCCTACTTCTTGCACCTGCGATTTCCGGTCATTGACTTCGCAACTCGTCCGAGCTCACACCTGAGGAAGCCCAAATTTTACGCAGCAAAGAATCGCTTACCTTTGTTCCAGTTATGCCCGGAATCCTAGCTCGCTTCCACTGCGCCTTGTCGTCCAGCGTCTTTTTGGACAGTGAAGGCACGTTTTCAGGGGCAACAGCAACATATTCCTCATAAATCTTTGCCTCCACATCTGAAAGACTGGGTGATAATTTAGTACAGTAATCACATATCCTAATGTCGAAGAATCAGGGCACTTGTCCTAACTGTGTAGAAATTAAACAAACCTTGCAGTGAAATTCCGCTTTTTTAGCACAAGCTTTCCGCAAGAATCCTGCATGAAGTAGCTGGGGTACTCCTTTTCTGAACAATCCCAGTCAAAAAGTTTTACGTTGCCGGCAGGAGTTTCAGTGCGCACAGGCGCTTCACCACAGCTTTCATCCTCTTCTGCTTGTAAAAGCTCGTTTATTGGACATTTGATATCCCGAAAATATTGACGCACGTGTTGCAGCGATAACGACCTAGCAGTTGCTGAAAAAATGAAAAAAATATGAGCGGCAGATTACACAGCGGGTACATCATTTCAAGGGATAGTTTCAACAGGGAATTTCATATCGAAAACCGAAGGTGCTGCAAACGGGAATGTTATCAAGTCAGGTTTGCGCCGTTTGCTCAAAAACTGGAGTTTTCTAGTTACCTTCAATGTTATGCCGCTTGGCCGTCTTCGAAAGTTTAGGGTAAACCTTCTTAAATGTAGGAACACCCCAGGCTTGCGGTTGGCTCGTTTTAGAGAGCGTTTCACAATGCTCCAAATACACGGCAACGGCAGCAGTGTGTTTGCATTTGCCTGCGACGCCTGCCTTGCAACTGCAGCTCGCGGCAACAAGCTGTCTACTGGAAGATAGCTACATAAAAAAAAAATAAAGTAAGATCGCAGCGCTAACAGACATTAGATAGAAATATTTCTTACCGTTAATTTGATGGTTTTCGATGGCGCAGTGATGCTCGTCTGCGCAATGCACCGGGCTGCTACTTCGCTCCCGTCGCACGACACCACCTCTTTCACGTTGTGTACGTGTCCTGCTTCAAAAAGCTTCGTGCCTTTCTTGATGTTTGCTCCTCTAAAGAATTTTTCCGCATCGTGAATAGCGCGAAATCCCGCCTCTACAATAAGCGGCACGCCGCTGGCAGACGCCATCCCTTCGAAGTCGCGAGGCGAGCCTTCCTGACAGGGACGAGGAACTGGCCGTGAGGGGCGCTGAACGCAGCGTCGACGGTGGCGGTGCCTGGCGGGTGCAGGGTGCCTATAGAGTAGGTCGTGCTCTCAACTTGTGAACGAGATGGCACTGCGCATTTCGCATGTGGTAGGGTGCCTCGATGCCAGCGCTGCGCCGTACAGGGTGGAGACACGACCTTCGTGGGCGCCATCTTGGGGCAAGCGCTGAAATGCGGGGATACGGAGCGTCGGCCGGTATCCTTCTTTAGAAGGCGCTTTCGCTAGCAGGCTGAGCTGTATAAGGTTTCTGCATATATGCTCACAGTTCTGAGCACTTTTTGCTTAGTGATATAAATGAAAAAAGAGCTAGCGTTTGCTTGCAAGCGCAGCTTTTAGAGCAAATGACCACTGTGCAGCTAGGACAGCACTTACTTTTTGGCCTTCTCAGATGCACAAAGCGGTTATTTTAACTGAAGTGACTGTTTTATAGAGCAATGCCTTTTGTACTGCCAGAACATGACGGAGTTTATAAGGTGCATGACATGCAAACGGCTTTAACTGCGTCTGTTGATGCAGATGAACAACTAGTTGACGTTTTAGTCAGCCGCGCATATCAAAAATATTTTGCATCGCAGTCGTCTATTGTAGACAGTAAAATAGACGCAGCAGAAAAAGATTATCCGTGATGAGTAGACCAAACTTTGACTCCTGCCACACGGTGATGTACACAGCATTTTATTTCAAAATAATCCATCAACCGCTTGAAGCTGCCTCTGGGTGCATGCCTAGGAGGAGACATCTCTTAAACAGTTTATTCAAGGTTTGTGCCAGCGACAGTTTTGCTGCCGTACCCATCATCCGATTCTTCTGGCTGGCTTAGCCAACGCAAGTAAATGCGCAGGCGCATCGTCACAAACCGCTCTAACAGTCTGTTCATAAGATTTGGGTGTTCCGCGCAATCAACCGCCGGAATGGGAACGGTTTGTTCGATAAGGCATTTAATGGTCTTCATTGGACTCTTCCCCGCAGGGGGGCGCCTGCAGCTTGCAGGCGTCGCGACGGTGAGTGGCGACACCGCGGGTTCCCGAGCATCCGCAGGGACATCCCCGCAAGGGGATGATGGTGAACTGTGCATCACCACGGACCCGAGCACCCGCGCCTCGCCGTGCGTGGCATCGCCGTGTCCGGGGAAAAGGGGATCCTGGTGGTTGAGCCGATGCCGAGCGTTTGGACCCTTAAGGCCCCTTGGCGGAAGCAACACACCTCTTTGGCCCTAGCTTCCTGCAGACGGCACCTCTGGCCTGACCCGACCGGGGGGAATCGGCAGTCGCCTTTTCCTATCCTCCTCTCCATCTTTCACTTTCCTATCTCTGTCTCACAACTCTCCTATATCCTACTCACTCCTTGGTTTTTCCTGTTTTCCTGGCGGCGAGGGTTAACCTTGTGTGACCAACTACCCTGAGTTGCGTCATATTTGGTTATAGTTGAGGTGTACAGCTGGCGTGGGCAGGACTTGCTATCAAGTTCCTGTCCCGTCCCCTTGTTGGACTCCGTGGTGGGTGGCTGGCACCATGACCGAAAAACAAAGTTTTTTTTATGGCTCCCCAACTTTCACAATCTGATCGCTCTCTCAAAAGAGGGCGGAACGAGGCAGACAACTTCTTTCAAAAAAGAAAAGTAACTTTCCCCAAATATCATGTGATCCACAGTGAACAACAAGATAAACAGGCAAGAATAATATCCCCCTTCCTTGTGTCAAAGTGCTTGACTGAAACCCTAGGCATTGGTTATAAGCTGTCAAAAATGGCCAGCGGCGACTTACTGCTCGAACTGTGTGACAATGTCCAACATTCTAAGCTCTCCAACCTAACGTCCATAGGGGAAATCCCGGTCTCCGTGACTCCTCATCGCTCACTAAACACTGTCCGAGGCGTAATATCGGAAAATGATATTCTTCACATAACTGAAAAAGAAATGCTCGAAGGGCTCATCGACCAAGACGTCATAGATGTCCACCGAATCAAAATCCGGAAGGACAACAAGGAAATAGACACAAAACACATGATCCTGACGTTCAACACCAGCACCCTGCCCGGCACAATCGACGTGGGATATTTGAAAATCAATGTACGACCATACATACCAAACCCTCGCAGGTGTTTCAACTGCCAAAGGTTCGGCCACGGCTCACAGAGCTGCCGCGGCCGCAAAACGTGCGCAAAATGTGCTTCCAAAGATCACGTTTCTGAGGAATGTGACGCAGCCCTGCGCTGCGCTAACTGCGAAGGAGAACATGCTGCATACTCCAGGGCCTGTCCGTCCTGGAAGGAGGAAAAAGAGATTATCACGATAAAAACCAAGGAAAACATTTCATTTAAAGAAGCAAGAAGGCGATTTGCCGTTACCAACCAGTTCTCCTTAACAGCAAAATCCAGCTTTGCTGATGTGGTGCGCAGGGGCGGTGCACCACACAGCACCCCGGTCGCTGCCGAGGCCACTTCCATCGAGCCAATGGCAGGACCATTCACGCCCCAGGCAGGGTCAGCGAAAGCTGCCCTGCCAGTGTCAAAGCAGGGAGCGCCTGTCCATGCGTCGGCATCCCGCAGGACTTCCCCCTACCGGGGGAGGACTGAAACCCACGAACCCACGGCTTCCCCGCGGTCCTCCAGCGCCTCACGCGAGGCGATGGATATAACTGCCACTCCGCCTCCACTACAGAGGCGGAACAGCTGTCTTGAGCGGAAAAAAGACAGGCCCCTAATAACTTGCCCACTACTTAAGTAAATCCCCTTTCATCTCCTCTCAAAAACATAAACATGGCTTTTTTAATCCATTGGAATTGTAGAGGACTTATGCGGAATTACAGCGACATAACACATATTTTAGGGTCAATGTTACCCACAGCTTTATGTCTTCAGGAGACCAATCTTGGTCCACAACATGTACATATCCTGAAACATTATAAAACTTTTAGACGCGATCGAGAGCAGGCAAATCGGCTATCGGGAGGCGTCGCGATAGTCGTTCAAAGCGGTGTCCCTGCTCAAGAAATTAAACTCAAAACAAAACTTGAGGCGGTTGCAGTCAGTATCGTAAGCTACAAAACACTAACAATCTGTTCCGTATACATTCCTCCACATTTTACGTTAACACTCCATGATCTACAGCAACTGATCAGAGAACTTCCGGAGCCATATCTGTTACTTGGGGATTTTAATGCTCACTCCTCCCTGTGGGGAAGCGAACGCTGTGACGCTAGAGGTCAAATAATCGAAGATTTTATCCTGACGAATAATGTATGTCTTTTAAATACGAAAAAGGCCACATACTGTTCCCCAACGTCTGGGAAAATGAGCAGTTTAGACCTGTCTTTTTGTTCACCTTCTGTTTTTAGTGATTTTATGTGGGACGTTTTAGACAACCCGTTTGGGAGTGATCACCTGCCAGTTTTTATAAACCTATCATCCTCACCTGCAGTCATCCCAACCAAACCACGGCGATGGAAGCTACATCTAGCTGATTGGGCGTTGTTTAGAGAAAAGGCCAGATTAGAGGACGTTTACTCAGAAACACTTAGCATAGATGAAATCAATGAAATTCTTACAAAGCGTATCATCGATGCTGCACGGCTAGCTATTCCCATGTCCACAGGCGTGGTGCGCCAGAACCACAAGGTATGGTGGACGCGAGAATGTTGGGAAGCCAAAAAACAACAAAATAAGGCCTGGGGTGTATTTCGTAGGTATCCTACTCACGAAAATCTAATAGCTTTCAAAAAGGCAAAAGCTAAAGCCCGATATGTACGGCGGAACGTGGAAAAAATGTCTTGGCAAAATTATGTGTCGTCCATAAACAGCTCGGTAACATCAAAAAAACTGTGGGAGCAGGTCAGAAAAGTAAATGGCAGCTATTCCCCATTCACCCTTCCTCTGCTGACGGATCCTGGAATTCAGACAAGTATTAAAGAACAAGCAGCCATTTTGGGGCAACATTTTTTTATGGTTTCTAGTTCTTCCCACTATACACAGTCATTCTTAAAATACAAAAACACAACCGAAAAACAAAGACTCCCTACGGCAGGCAGCACAAACGAGCCTTACAATAATTTGATTACACTTCAAGAAATACAGAGAGTACTGTCTATAGGTAAACAAACTGCACCAGGCCCCGACGAAATTCATTATGAAATGCTATCCCATCTATCTGAGCAATCTGTAGAAGTTCTGTTAAAATTTTTTAACAAAATATGGGTAGTAGGGAAAATACCAGCTGCTTGGAAAAAAGCCATTATTGTTCCATTTCTAAAACCAGGAAAGCCACCAACCTCCCCTAACAGTTACAGGCCTATAACCCTTACAAGCTGTCTTGCCAAATCTTTTCAGAGTGTTATAAATATTAGATTAATGTTTATTCTAGAATCCCGAGAGCTTCTTGATGTCCACCAATGTGGTTTTAAAAAAACATGTTCCACAGTCGACCATTTAATCCGCCTGGAAAACACAATCCGAGAGGCCTTTATACACAGACAACACTGCCTTTCAGTTTTTTTCGATATGGAGAAGGCATATGACACGACCTGGAGGTTCGGGATTCTTCGCGACCTGGCAGAGCTTGGTATCCGCGGGAGGATGCTGAAATATTTGAGCGACTTTTTATCCAACCGTTCTTTCCAAGTTCGTCTAGGCGCAACCCTCTCAAATAATTTTACTCAGGAAAACGGCGTTCCTCAGGGATGCATTTTAAGTACTACATTGTTCATAGTAAAAATGAATTCTTTAACCAGTATAATTCCACAGTCCATTATGTACTCGGTCTACGTTGATGACCTTCAAATTGCATGCACATCTTCTAGCCTGGCAACTTGTGAGAGGCAACTACAACTCACAATAAACAAATTAGCACTTTGGGCAGACAGAAATGGATTTAGGTTTTCTCCACAGAAAACTGTTGCGGTTCTTTTCTCGCTGCAGAGAGGACTGCAGATTAATCCCACCCTCCACTTGAACGACACCACACTTCCAGTAAAACAAGAACACAAATTTTTAGGCTTAACTTTTGACAAAAAGCTAACGTTTCTACCACATATAAACACCCTAAAAAAGAAAGCCACCCAATCCCTGAATATACTTAAAGTACTCTCACGGAAGCGTTGGGGATCCGATAGGAGGTGCCTATTGCACATCTATCGCTCTCTAGTACGCTCTTCGTTAGACTATGGATCCATAGTGTATGGGTCTGCGAGGCCATCATACCTTAAAAAGCTAGATCCAGTACAAAACCTCGGGTTGCGCCTTTCAACTGGTGCTTACAAAACATCACCCATAAATAGCCTTCACGTAAAAGCAAATGAACCGACCCTCACCAACAGGAGAACAATGCTTACCTCTGTGCATACGTACTGAAAATAAGGTCGCTACCGAAACATCTTTGTTACACCATAGTTACAAAATGCCCATCCAGAACACTGTTCACCAACAAACCTCAAGCTGTAAAACCATTGCTCCTCCGCTTTGAAGAAATATGCCAAGAAATAAACATACTAGATGCACTTCCTGATGTTGCCCAGAGACCCGATAGGTTGCCACCTTGGTACTTGTTTCCTGGTGTATGCGATTTCGCACTGACACACATTCAAAAAAGACATACCCCACTGGAATATATACAGCAAGAGTTTCTTGGAGTAAGCGAAAAATACAAGAATTGCACAGATTTCTACACAGATGGATCTAAGACAGCACTCTATGTAGGGAGCGCGATAGTGCAATGGAAATGGGAAAAAGTAGTCAGGCTGCCTCAGTGCGCTTCAATATTTACAGCAGAATGCTACGCCATTGCTCTAGCTGTAGAACAAATATTGAAGAAAAACATACAGAACAGTGTTATCTACAGTGACTTCCTCAGCGTAATTACAGCAATAAACCCCAGAAATGCAACTTAACCCTTAATAGGAAACATAATACATAATGTAATACGAGCTGATTCACAAGGACATACAATAAAGTTTTGCTGGGTTCCCAGTCACGTGGGCATCAGCGGAAATGAGAGGGCTGATGCAAGCGCCGCACTTGCCCTTAACGCAAAAATAAAACCAGTAAACATACCGCATAAGGACTGCATCAAGTCAGTCCAGAATAAATTGAGAGAAAAATGGCAGGCCTCTTGGGACAACGAGGTTAACAACAAGCTGCACTTTGTAAAACCTGTCCTGGGTGAATGGAAGACCTGTAGGCACCAGGAACGATTTATTGAATTTTATGTCGTCTCCGCATTGGACATACACACATTACACATAATTTCTTACTAACGAAACAAGACAAACCTCGTTGTGAAAGATGTGGAGACGAACTAACAATAAACCATATTTTATTCTCTTGTGCAAAACTCGAAAAACTAAGAAATAAGCACTTTACGAAGTTTTATAATGAATACATTCCTTTACACCCAGCGCTGCTTTTAGGCGAAAATGCCATTGTTAACATATCTTCCGTTTTTAGCTTTTTAAAAGAAGCAGATGTTCTTCAGAAACTGTAAACTTTGATCCAGAGCTTTGCTTTAAAATGTGATGCATTTCAGCCATTTTCTCATTCCATGAGAAGAGGGCTGAGGTGGGTATTTGAATGGTTGGGAGCCTCAGGATCCTTGCCCAGCCAAGGATGGCTACTGAGGTTTTCTGACCTTCTTGAAAGCGTTTATTTTTAGCCATTTATAAAATTTCTTCTTTCTCTTATTACTACCAGAACGTAATAGCAATTTAAGTCCTCTAAACAACCATGTTTCCTCCCACCTACAGAAAAGTGTTCATATACCTTGAGCCTGGCGCATGATAGCCTTAGCTGCTTAGGTGCCATTAAACCCAACACAACACAACAACACTCATTGGACTCTTCAAACGACAGATGTCTTTTTGTTCCGATAGGTTTTTAAAGAGACTTTCGCACGAAGAAACAAAGTCAAGAACTTGCTCGCTCACATATACAAGGTTACGGGCTCCAGCATTATATTCTTTTAACTGCACTAGGGTATGCTCCTCTCGTACCTCTTCAGAAAGAAGCATTCGTGTGCACGGGGCGCAGGACCTTGCGGAAAGCGCAAGGGGCCTTACCAAGAACCCGGCCAGGTGAGCGACGATGTCGATTTCAGCTCTTGTCAATGACTCTATTGCTTCAATTTCATCACATGCTGAAAGTCCTTCGTGCACTTCAGCTTCGTGCTGAACTTCTTTGATTTCGGCCGAAAAAAAATCAACCAGGTAAGTGCTGTCATCGATGTCGTAGCCTGAAGTTTTCGGAACTTTGAGGAACTGGCTGACAGTTACAATCTTGAGTGCATTTTTTAGGTCGTATGGGCTCGGCACAGGTGAAATAATTCTGATGACCGAAAAAAGGTTTTCCAAACAATCTTGGACCATCCTCCCAGTCAAAACAAAACTGTACCGGCGTTCTTTCAGCAGAAAGATGTGCAGCTGCAGGACTACTGTTGTTGACATGAGCACCCCTGCCTGGCTTGGCTTCCACACTTTTCTTACTCCTATTCCCAAGCCTTCGATGACTTCCATTGTGAGTTTGAGATGTGCAATGGCTTCCTCATATTTACTCTCATTCTTCAAACTGAGAGCGACAGAGGGATGGCGAGCAGTCATTATTGTGAACCATTTAAAAGTTACTCCAAAAAACCACGCAGTTGTTTCTGCTTCAGGTGACAGCTTCCCGATTTCGATGTAATATCTAATCGCTGCTGGGGCTTCACGAAACAGCTGAACCGCTATCCCTACCTTCATTTTTGTAAAATGACCGTTAGATATGTGGATGTTGCTCAAGTTCGATGCGACCTGCAACTGGTTTGTGTCGAGTTTTAGAACAGCCTCCACATGAGCGATCGACACTTCATTGCTGGGCAACTTGAACCTTGCGACGATGGCATCGTTAAGATGCATCACATCTTTTCGCACCAAATGCCCTCTCAAATTTTTTAGCACATGCGCAGGGTCTGGCATGAAATACAAAAACATTTTCGCTGTCACATGGATGTGGCACAGAACAAACAGTTACAGAACTGCGAGAACTCGACAGGTTCAGTGACCTCCACATGGAACGATTTGAACTACCCATGTCGCAAGTGACACATACCACGCGCAGTGATATCTGGGTGCACAACTGTATTAAATGAAAGACAAAGTCTTTGAGCTTATCTCCACTGACAAACGCACCTGTGTAGTGGTAGGCTATTACTTGCTTCCATCTGGTATTCAAACCACCTACCATGAAAACAAGGGCATGGTTGGCAGGCTGGTCACTTTCGGGGAGCGTGGTCTTGCCAAGAAAGCAGTCACTGCTACGGTCCAGGTCCACACCTCTCCGAATTTCCAGCTCATCTAGGAAAAGGACGCAGTCCCTTTCAATCTCAGACATTGCAGCCACTTTGGCTTCCATTAAAGTTAGAATTTCTGTTAGCACACCAGGTAGGAAGGTTAAGTGTTGCAGTCTCCGGCACAGAGTCCTTCTAGATGGAAGCGGCTGCCCTTGTTCCAATAAAAGGTCGTGGCCGGCCGAACCACGTGCAAACTTAAGCTGTAGCGCCTTCTTGATCGTGTTGGCACCCCAGGAGCAATTCTTCCGGTTTTTCTTTTCCAAGGCAGCCTTTTGGTCCTGGTTTAGGAAGCTCAAATTTGCCGTCAACGTTGTAAGGTTTTCTTCGAGCTGTTTTGTTCTTTTTGCAGCTTTTTTCAGCTTTTTGTTTGCCTGCAACAAACTTTCTTCTAACTGGCTGCGTTTTCTTTTTTCGTCTTGCAGCTCTTTTCGCAGCTCACTTGTGGACAACGAGAAAATGTCGATTTGTTCTCCTGAATCTTCACGCGTGTTTTCAGGCATCGCTAGGGTCTCTTCCTGGTCAGGTGTCGTCTCAGGGGTTGGCGAAGAGCCTTTTGTAGCGTCAGGTGTAGAACTACCAGGAAAAAGCCGCGGTGCAGGCGGCTTTCTTCGCTTCGGCTCAGCTGTTCGCGCAAGAAAGAAATTAATTCATCAGTACCTAAACATATCCGAGGCTCTAGTGCTCCTCAGATTATCTGATGCGGATACTAGGCTAGCAAACCGAATGGGGACAAACACTTACGTCTAAAATCAAACAACGTCGGGACAGCCGTTGACTTGAGGAGCCGCCGTCCATCCATTCTGTTGCCCTCAAACTGATCTTCCTCGAAGTGGCGCTAAAATGAGAGAGACGATGAAACTGTCATTTCGCGCCTCTGATCGTGTGCACGCAAACAAATGAGATAATAAAAAAACGTTAAGGAAGCGGTGCGATATTACAAGCACAGGATCACGAAGTATTTCTGTGGACGCCAACCAAGCGACAGCACTAATTCGGGTGTCGGACGGGCAAATTTAACTTCACTTAAATTTGGCTTAACCTCGGACCTGTATTTGCGCGTTTGACAACGGTGCACTTCGCCTCGCGATGTGTCATTACATGGAGAAGAAAGAGCTGTATTCGGGATGAACTTCTGTACTGCGCAGGCACCTTGCTTCCTCGCGACCGCTTTCTTAAAGCGACGGACAGTTCACAATAGAAGTTTCTTCGCGACTAGTCGAATTGCCAGCCATATACTGTAAACGACTTAATTTTCGCGAGGGCCTAACTTTGGGTTCGTTGCGAATCGCAAATACCTCGAAAAATTATTCCCCTGAATAATTTGAGAAAAGGAAAGTGAAGGGGCCTATTATTTGTGCTGCGCAGAATTAAACACTTGCGAAAAGACCACTTGCAAAATTCCAGAACGGCTGACTCGTAGGCAGGTTTTTGCAACCGAAACTGCCTGTTCATAGACTGCATTTTCACTTCCTACTCTGGCCACAAAAGTGGGTAGGTAGCACGTGGGAGGTTCACCCGTCAGCCTCTATTATATTCTTTTTTGAAAAGGAGAGGGGAATGCTCCTTAATCTGCGTGAACCGGAAGCCTCGACGGCTGCTACCAGCTTTCAAGATCGAGTGTAAAGGGCAGCTGTTGAAAGAGTACAATGGCGCATTCCTTCGACAAATACCGGGGTCCACCTGCTTCACGTGTTTTCACCGCGGCTCTGAACAAAAAAAAATGTGCGATCGCGAGAGAGTAAAGATCATCGTGAGACACTCCGTGAATGATACGGAAGTTCAGTGTAGCTCACTGAAAGTGAAAAGACGCAATGATTCATATATTTAGCTTGTAAGCCTTCACATAACTGGTAATTCAAAATGCTCCGCCTCAAGAACAAAGCGCGCTACTTCCAATGCCAGGCAATGCGATGCAACACGTGCTGTACTCACGTTTCTAACTAGGCTTCGAGCTGCAGCTTTGAAGGCACACAAAAATTCCAGTTGCGCACAGTGCGAGATTGGTGAACAAGGCAAAAACATATATTCAAACCGCACAAAGTCAGTGCTTACGAGCGGATGGGCGAAGCGGTGTGGTATAATGTTATTTCTACTGAAAGCACATAACTGTGAGCGACATTTAGAAAAAGATCTAAAAGCTTTAGCGCAGACAACGACCACGAGAAAGACGGCACACAAACACAAGCGCTTGTGTGTGTGTCTTATCTTCCTCGTGGTCTGTGTCTGTTCGCGCTAAATTTTTTTACATTATCTATATGAACAAACTAGCCAAAAAAAGAAGTTTTAATGATGCATAAAAAGAGCACAGACATTGTGGCTTACCTCGCAGATCTTCGCGTTGTCATTCGCCTTCCAGTTCTCACGCTTCACTTTCGCCTCCCATATTTTTCTCCGTCCCTCATCCCGTGGAAAACGAAAACATCGCGCTCCTTTCTTCGCCGAGCCGGCACACAATGGAACACAACACCGTGGCATGCTATTTTTCGTGAATTAAAGCAGTTCATCAGCTCAGAATCCAGCGCAAACGGCTTCGAACCCTCCACAGCAGCGGCACGAAAAGCGACTTGCCCCAAGATGGCGAGCGCGGAGAAGACGGCGGCGCGGCGCATGCCAAAGCGTGTCACCACCCTGGACGGCGGCGCTGGCATCGAGGCACCCTACGCATGTGGTCTATTCCTGTGTACTTTCCAGTTGAATAGATAAATGGCCGGCACTGTGTGTGTGGTTGCGCGGTCGAAGCGTGACATTTTGTGCGCGCTTAGCGCTTGCGTGTGCGGTTCCATTGTGACATTTCGTGCGTGTTTAGCGCTTGCGTGTGCAGTTGTATCGTCACGTTTTGTGCACGCATAACGCTTCTGCGTGCGTGTGCAGTTCCATTGCGACATTTTGTGCGCGCGTAGCGCTCACGTGTGTAAGTGCGGTTGTATCGCGAGATTTATTGCACGTGTAGGGCTTGGGTGTGCGTGTACGGCGGTATCGTGACATTTTGTGCATCAGCAGCGTAGTGTGTGCCAGTCAATGTGCGTACAAGCAATGCCCGGAAAATGCAAATTTCAGAGGTCGTGGCTGAACGACAACTACCGAGAGTGGCTTGCGCCGATTATGTCGAATCCGCACAAGCAAAATGCAGATTGCTGTAAGTGTTTTGACATCAATGCCATGGGGGAGTCGGCACTAAAAAGCCATCTTACAACTCGCCCCACGTTCAAATGATCAAGAATGCAAAAAAGAACGTCATGTGAAACACGATCGAAGGCCTTCACAAGGTCCAGCTGAATCATTGCAATGCGCTCCCCAAGGGCGTCACAACATTCCAGTATGCTACGTGCAACGTGTATATTTGTCGCGATACTGCGTCCTTTGATGCCACAGGTCTCGTGCGGTCCAACCAATGTTTTGATTACGCCCTGTAATCTCTTTGCTAAAACTTTCATATATATCTTGTAATCTACGTTGGTGAGGCTTATCGGCCGATAAGAGCCCACCAAAAGCGCTTCTCCGGATCATCTGATTTGGGTATCAAGACAATGTTTGAAGTAGTAAAAGACAGCGGAACTTTTTTCCCTCGTACGCCTCCGCGAGCACATTTAGCAAAAAGGGAGCTATCATGCATTTGAATTCTTTGTAGAAATCGGCGCATAGTCCATCTGGGCCAGGTGCTTTTCCACTTTGCAATTCATCTATTGCGGATTCAATTTCTCCGACACGAATGGGCATCTCAGGCGCACCTTCACTTCATCCTCGAGTCCTGGCAATAGGGGCAAAAAAATGAACCAGAAATCCTTCATCCATCTCACGCTTATGACTTAGAAGGCCGTTGAAGTGGTCCATTATAACCTTCTGGATAACTTTCGTATCGCTAGAAACTTCAGCCCCGTGCCTTGTCTGCGTGATTTCTTTCTGGCGAATGTAACGTTTTTCGTCGGACAATGCTCGTTTAGTTGGCGTTTCACCGGTCCACAATTTCTCGGACCTAGAGCGAATGGCGGCTGCTTTGTATCTGTCTGTGTCTATTTCTTCAAGGTGGCTTTTTACTTCCCTCAATTCTTTCAAGAAATGGCCGGGCTCACAACTTTCCATGCAGGTCAGGAATTTTAACTGCTCATTCAACTCAGTTTCCTTTTCCTTATCTTTGTGCCTATTAAGACAACTCTTTTCTATTGCTTTACGCTTCACCCACTCCTTGAAATCTTCCCATTGAACAGCCAAGCTGTCAGGCTGTCTCTAACAGTCTGTGCAGTTCGTTTGTAGTTTCATTTATAAAATCTTCGTCTTCCAACAGCTTAGCATTAAATTTCCACAAGTGCCAGTTAAAGGACGTATGTTTTTTTGGCGCCAAAGGTTGAGATTACGAGGCAGTGGTCGCTGAATGCAACAGGTTGAACTTCATAGTTCATGCAGAGATACACGAGTCCCGTAGATACATACAGCCTATCCAACCTAGCATGACTGTCACGCTGGAAGGGCTATTACCGTAGGTAAACATTTCACCAATATCTTCTAAACAATGGTCGCTCGCGTACAATAGTATTCAATAATTGAGCAGTTTTTTCGCGCACCGGCAAGCGCTTCATACGGTCCGCCGCTACACAAACACAGTTGAAATCACCCAACACCAGCAGGATTCTGTCACAAACAAAATAATATTTAAGACGATTGAAGAACTCTTGGCGTTCGGATTCTACGTTTGGTGCATACACGCAGATAACTCGCCAACACAGATTAGAAAAAGTGAAATCAATGACAAGAAGACGTCCTTTGGTACATGCGAAAACAGACTCTACAACAATGCCTAGATTGCTGCGCAAAAAAAAGAAACAGACTCTACAACAATGCCTAGATTGCTGCGCATTAAAATAGTGCACCCGCCCGAGGTGCCAACAAAATGACAAACACAAACACTGAAGACTGGACTAAAGTGAGACACCATACGATCAGTAGCTTCCTCACTTTCTATTTTCGTCTCCTGGATAGCCTTTATATCAAGCACGTTGTAAGCAAGTAGGCGATTCAGCTGACATTGGCGCCTCCTTGCACAAAGGCCTCTGACGTTCAAAGTAGCTACGCGCAGAGCTGTATCTAGTTTCATCGCCATGCACTTGGAATGAAAGGCCTTTGACATACAGTGCCCACTATACCAAATCGTGAAACACTTTTTTTAACTCACAGAATGCAGTGTACATAGTCGCTGATAAAGGAATCCGACTGCTGGCGTCGGGAAACCACACGGATGTCCCTCGACAGCCCTTCCGGACCAAGGCACACTGTCTGCGGGGTACTTTGCGCGACAACAAAGGAAAAAACAAAGCACGAAACCTCATGGGGCAGCTACGGAGGCGGTTTCCCCGCCTTCCGGGATTCGGCAGAGAAGTTCGGCCGGGGTTTCAGCGTCGAGCGTCGAGTCCCCGCTGTTTTAGGCGGCGGCTCGTCACCACCTATCCAAGGCTGCGGCTTCTCGCCGACGCTCTCCTCATGGGAGCGTTTCCCAGCTGATAGACCAGCAGCTTCCTGGCTGACGTCCACGGCATCGGTGTGGTTGGTCTCCACACTCTCCTGAGATTCGACCGCGGCTTTCGTCGCGTTTTCCGCCTTGTCATCACTTTCTTGCTGAGGACGTCGCGAAAAAATAAAAAACGGTTCACCAGCTGCCTTTTTTGAGGTGCCCTAGCCCCAGCGCCCCTTCTTCTACCCGCCGAAATAGGTTCGTTCGCCTGCAACGTTTCCATTCGGAAGCCCCTATGAATACCGCAAAAATCCGGTGTAGCTTCTTAATGTTCACACGAGAGCAATGCAACACCTGCATCACATACCAGAGCTTGCTAATAAAAAAAAAAGGTTGCAGACTGCAGCTCTGGCGAAAACTGAGAGGTTGGTGCCTTTCCATTTTCCAGCTGTCACGAGCTTCTGTAGTTTGCTCTTTCCAATACTCCTCGCTTTCGCGATAAGCTGAGCCACCGACGCCGATGGTATTTTACACTGTAGAGGGAAAGGGAAAAAAAGGCATACGAACTCTCATTGAAAATCCGTGAGCGACGAAAGCAAAAACACATGCGTCGACCGGAAATCGAACCCTGGCCACCCGCGTGACAGGCGAGTATTCTACCACTGAACCACCGACGCCATTTTACACTGTAGAGGGAAAGAAAAAAAGCAGACCAACTCTCACTGAAAATCCGTGAGCGAGGAAAGCAAAAACACATGCGTCGGCCGGGAATCGAACCCGGGCCACACGCGTGGCAGGCGAGTGTCCTACCACTGAACCGCCGACGCTTTTTTTTTCTTTATTGCATGGAAGAACTTCTGTAGAAAGGAGGAAACTTCAATCAGACTAGTTCGCGTCTCAAGTTACCGGGCTGCTTAATATGAGCCCCCCATAGCCCTAACTCACCACTGCATCCCCATCAAAACATCAAAATTCAGGGAGGCACACACAAGCATCTAGGCACGGCAGCCAGCTTGGAGGTTCGTCGCGAGCAGCATATACACTCCTCACCAACGCACACTGTTCCCGAAACACAGATTTGGACGATCTTGGTGGCTCGGCATGTCTGTCCATCATACGGCTTTTCCAAAGACTGAAGTCCCATCAACACAAACACGTCATAAGGCACAACAGAGTTTTTGTCAACAGGCAGAAATCCAATAGTGTATGGTGTAATTTCAATGTCCTTCTTAAGAGTTCGTTGTAGTATGTCCCAAAAGAACATGGCATCACGGCACAGGATGAAGCAATGATCAATTGTCTCAGGCACGTTACACAGACGACAATTCACATTCCAGGGTACAAACATCCCCTTGTCATTAAGAAATGTCTTGACAGGCAGCGTCGCTGTGTGTAGTTTTAAAAAGAACGTTTTAGCGGCTGCCTGAATGCACATCCGCCTAACACGCTTTAGAACACTGATGTCCAAAGACCCCAGATAAGGCTGCCGATACAATGGTGTAGGGAACAAAGACTCAGTGAGAGCCTGGGTCATCTGCTTTCTCGAGAGGCTATACAGGTAATCTAAAGAGAAGCGCACAGTGAGAAAATTGAAAGTGTCAGCAACCTCCTTAAGAAATCCCCATAAAGTCCCCTCACGAGCCTGCACAGTCGGTGCGAATAAGTAAGGCAAATGAAAACTAAGCCGCCTAATGAGCACAGATACCAGAAACGGGTCGTTTGCCGATTTGAAAAAGAAAAAAACGGGAAACGAGTTGATGCACGAACAGGTGAACAAGGCCCACTCCACCACCCTCTAAGGGAAGGAACAAGTTGTCACGCCTCATCGGCTCCCATTGAGAGCGCCAAACGAATGCTGCAAATATTCTATGTATTGCTTGCACCTTCCTCCTCGCACAATGCAGGACTTGAAGGACATACGCGAGCTTTGCAAACAAAAAAATGTTACAGACCTGTGCCCTCGCAAACACTGAGAGTTCCCTACCCATCCAAGCCTGTGTTTGCCGCCGTAGAGTCACAGTTTGTGAATCCCAGTAGGCTGTACTGTTGCGAAACTGGTGCAGCGGAACGCCTAGGTACTCAAGAGGGCTACAGTTCCAGCATATACCACCGAACTGGCTTGGCCTAGTTCCCCAATGACCCAACCAAAAGCCTTTGGATTTCTCTAAATTAAGAGCCGCGCCTGATACATCGCAGAACTGTTTAGTCAAGTTTAGAGCCTCGAGTACACTCTTTTTGTCAGAACAAAAGAGGGCGACATCATCAGCGTAAGCTAAAACTTTAACTTCACATTGAGCCAGAGAGAAACCGCGGATAGCTGCGCTCTTAATTATACTGAGACAGAGGGGTTCCAGATATAGGGCAAACAACAATGGAGACAGTGGACATCCTTGACGAACAGATGCTTCTAGTGGTACTGGTTTCGTTAGCTCCTGATTAACAATAACCCTTGTATAGGAGTTCTTATAGCACAGCCTTATGCCATTAAGCAAGACGTCACCAATATTTGCATACTCCAAGACCGCGAACAAGAAATCGTGCCGAACTTTATCAAACGCCTTAGCCAAGTCAATTTGAATCAGAGCTACTTGGCCTATCTCATCTGATACTGTCTCTAATACTGAACGTGCAATATGGATATGTGTTTGAATACTGCGGCCTCTAATACCACAGACCTGATGCGGACCTATCAAGTCCATAATGACGAGCTGCAGACGACTGCTAAGAACCTTGGCAAAAATTTTGTAATCAACATTGCAAAGGGAAATTGGACGATATCCCTCAACAGTTTTCAACCGATTAGTATCTTTGCTTTTGGGAATTAATATTGTGTGCCCAGAATAAAAAGTGGGAGGCAGGACACCCACATCATAAGATGCTTTGAAAACTTCCATCAAAACAGGCACTAGGCAAGGCGAAAATGTTTTATAGAATTCGCTAGTAATACCATCTGGCCCAGGAGATTTCTGGCTCTGCAGGGCAGAAATGGCTGATTGAATTTCATCCAAAGTGATAGGTCCCTTCACTATAGCACACTTCTCATCATCAAGTCGAGGGAAGTTTCCGAGCAAGGAACTGTAATCGAAACCCTGACTTGGATCTTCGCAACTGCCAAACAGCTTCCGATAATAGTCGAAGAAAGCAGCAAGAATACCAGGCGCATCACTGTATGTGCAATCACCATACTGAATTTCCAATATTTCCTTCGCAAGAGCATTCTCTCTTTCATCACTCAGGGCCCGACGAGAAGGTTGCTCATCAAGAAAGCTTCGGGACCTAGATCGTATCAAGGCCCCCTTATATCTGTCTGTCGCAAATTGTTGAAGCTGTGCTTTTACGTTATTAATCTCTTCGAGATAGGCACCCGGGCTTACCCTCTCTAGCTCATGTAGCTCCGTTGGGGTGCGCCCAAGCTCACGAAGGTGGTGTCTCTTCAGGAAAGCGATTCTTGCTGAGGCCTCAATTGCCAAGTTTTTGATCTCCTGTTTAAACAAGTCCCACTTTTGAAAAATGGAAAGATCACGGCGTGACCATACGTCCTTCAAACAAGTAGGTACAGCACGCTGAAAGATTTCGTCTGAGAGCAGACAGTTATTCATCTTCCACAACTCCCATCGAGGGTGAAGTACATGCCGAGTGTACTTTCCTATCTGAAGAGACACCATACAGTGGTCACTGAAGAAAATGGGCCGCACCCAGTAGCCAAACATAGCCAAACACACTTGCTAATGCGTCAACAGAAACGTAAATTCTGTCAAGGCGAGCATTAGAGGAAAACTGAAAATGAGTGAAATGTATACTGTCGCCTTTTTCCTGCCCCACATCCACAAGACTATATTCAGAAACCAAATCGGTAAGTAATGCAGCACTATGGTCGTATCTCTTACATACCACTGAACGGTCCTCATCCCTACAAACGCAATTAAAATCTCCCAACAATATAATTTTGCGGTCCGTGCACAAATGTTCAACTAATGACAGAAAAAAAAGCCTTCTATCGCGCTGCTTTGTGGAGGCATGAACACAAATAATCCGCCACTGTACACCTGAAATTGTGAGATCACAGCATATAAGTCGCCCCTCGTCATCTATGCAATAAGACATGGCTGTCATCTCTAGCGTGTTCGCCAGGAATAGCATACAACCTCCGGATGAGCCTCTCGCGTGGCTAACAGTAATGCTGTATTCCGACAAAAAAGGCTCAAGAGCAGCTGCTGTCTCTTCATCAGAGGACAACTTTGTTTCCTGGATAGCGGCTACACACACACTCCATTTCTTTAAGAGATGCCGTACCTGCTGTTGCCTCCTACGATTACGCATACCCCTAACGTTAAGGCTAGCGACTTGATATGCTGCGACGCTCGCCATTTTAGTGCCAGTCTTAACAAACGCCATCCCCTGGAATGTGGTGGCCCGCCGCCAAATTGGCGGCCTCTCGGGCAGACATCGCCCTCCTCTTTAACACCACCCTTCCCGTGGCCTCTACACATTGTGCCTTCTGGTCAGCGCCATCGATACACACCTCGTCAGCATCTGCAGGACGTTTCAAAGGTGCGGTGCTGTCCATGTCTTCCTCTGAGACAGCCAAGGCCTCGGCCACGAACCCGAGGGGAGCACATCACTCGCTGCCACACTGACAGCCGACAGAGAACCTGACACGCCAGAGATCGACGCCACACACGTCTCACCATTACCCTCCAACGACGAAGCAGAATCAGCATCAGAGGAGGATCGGGGAGCATTCACTGGCTGTATCGCCTCGACTGACTCCACAGGAGGCATATCCGGACGTTGACCTGTGGCAACGAGGTCTTCCTGTGCAGCAAGCACAGCAGTCTCTGTAACACTCACGGGGGGGCCCGGGTCCGGCGGTTTTCGTCCTGGAGGCGTGGATGCTAGATGGCCAGTCGCTTCATATTCCGTGTTGTTTTGAGGTGTTGAAGTCTTCTGTTCCCCATCTATTCGATGCTCATGACTTAGTTCTCCGGTCGCGTCCACAACCTCAGACACATCCATAATGTGTTCTGATGCCACGTCATCTTCCCGTGACCACTGGCCTTGACGCAGCCTGTCAGCGTAACTCAAGACACAGTTCTCCGCAGTATGGCCAAAGCGTCGGCACTGAGTGCATCGAGGCGTGCGACACTGGCGCCGGACATGTCCAACCCGGCTACATCGGAGGCACAGTGGAGGTCTCCCTGGGATAAGGACTAATGCCTGCACTCCATAAACATTAAGTGTGTGTGGAATGGTGCTAGCTGACACTCCATCCTTGAGTGTGAGGGAGAACCGCCGACGCTTTTTTTTCTTTATTGGCTATCTTGACATAGAAACAAAACAGTTTTTTTTTTAAGAAGAGCAAGTTTCACAGAAAACAAGTTTCACATAAATATTAAAACCGCCACAGCGACACGTTGGCTATCACGACAGGTTTAAAATCTCTTCAAAAACACAAGTTCGTCTAGTGAGGCAATCCACTAAGGTGGATCGGGTTGTGCCCTGCATGTTTCTCTAAGGAGCACCACACTTTCAATGAAGTTCTCGCGCACAGGACGTGTTTTGAGGTCTGCATGTCGAACTTGCATCCTCGTTTTCCACAGGCTGTGGAGGCCCAGGAGCATGATTAAATCCAAAGGAATGCCCTCACTCTCAACTGGTAGAAACCGTATCCCATATCAGTCTAAAGGAAGTTCTTTTTTGAGTGTTCTCTGGAGGACGTGCCAATTAAAGATTGGGTCCCAACAGTCCAGAAAGACGTGCTCTATTGTTCAAGGCTTCTTGCAAAGAATGCAGTTTGTTGTCCAAGGAACGAATATACCTTTTTCATGCAACCAGGTTTTAACTGGTAGTGTGTTGGAATGTAACTTATACCCTAGTTACACGGCCGACTTAACCGCGGTTAACCATAACCATGGTTAGGCGGAGATAACCTTGGTTACCACTAACCTCAGTTTGGCGGTGTTACACGCGAAAACTTGTCCCATGGGCGTGTTCGGCGCTGGTCACGTGACTGCTGCTCCAGACACAATTATAAGGCCCATTTTATTCCCGTGATATACAAAACATTTAACAAAACACTGTGATAAGAAGTTCTTTTTGTGAACTAAGCTTAGTATCGCCTGTGCATCTAAACTTGTTACCCGAGGTTGTTCGAATTCAGACAAAACATGAAGGTAGTCTTTCAACATGGTTCGCAGTCGACACCGTAGCCGATGTTTGAGCCAAGGCAATCCTCCTTCGCTGCTTGCCATCGCCTCGTCACCTTGAGCTATTTGTTTTGCTTCTCGCTGTTTTCGTTTTATTCAATTTCAGATTGTTTCTCGTGTCATAATAAGTGCACTTTGCTGTTTTAAGTATATTTTCAATTCTAGTCCATCCTTTTCTTCGTGTTTGAAGTGTATTTTACTACATGAAGTGTTTACAGTGCTGTGCGTCGGCGGGAAGTTGTGCATATAGCGATGGCTCACAGCAAGCCTGTGCCGGGCGGCGAGGAAGAGAGCAAGTACCTCGCTGTGCTCGCCGCTTATCAAATGGAAATGCAGCAGCTACGTCTGCGACAGCTCGCCATTCTTGGCGAACTTGAAGACAAGCAAGCCGAGCAAGAACGAGCCGAACATACGTGCCGGCGCCTCCAAGTTCTGGCTGCAAGTTCTGTGCTCTCGCGAGTGGAGTGTGTGGGCGTATCAGCGCGAAACTTCATGGTACGAAGCAACGCTTCCGCACTTGCCAGAGGCTGGGTTTAGGGAGAACTTTAGAATGACAAGAGGCACATTTAAATACATTTTAAATGTGTGACGCCGCATGAGGAGGCTGGACAGAAATATGCGGAAAGCAATACCGCTGCATAAACGTGTGGCAATTGCCGTATATCGTCTTGCGACTTCCGCGGAAGAAAGAACTGTGGCAAACGTGTTTGGAGTCAGTCGCTCCTCAGTTAACATCATTGTTAAAGAGTTCTGCGATGTTGTTGTGCAACTTCTCGAACCTCGGTACGAGAGAATGCCGAGGATGCACGAACTGGCCGAACACCTGCAGCAGTTTTCTACAGTTGCAGGCTTCCCTCAAGCTGTTGGAGCACTAGACGGCTGCCACATCGAAGTCTGTCCACCTTCCGAGCATGCAGTGGACTACCATAACTATAAGGGGTGGTATAGTGTAATACTTTTGGCTATTGCTGACCACAGGTACAAATTCCTTTACACAAAGAGTGGATCTCCTGGGAGGAACCATGACGCAGGCGTGTTTGCAGAATCGAAACTGCCAAAGTTTCTGAGCAGAGAACTGTTTAAGATGGAATCCAAAACCATCCAAGGAGTGCATGTTTCACCTCTGCTGCTGGCTGATCAAGTCTTCTCACTCCAAAAAAACATCATGAAGCCATACCCGCATTTTGGGACTACTGATTCTGCCACGCAGGCATTTAACATTCATCTTTCAAGTGCCAGGCGTGTGGTAGAAAATGCCTTCGGGCGGCTCAAGGCACGTTTTTGCATACTGCTTAAGGGCCTTGAATGCGACATTGTCAATGTGAACAACGTCGTTCGCTGCCGCTGCATACTCCACAATATTTGTGAGGAAATGACTGACAGATGCGGCGCCAACTGGCTGGATGTGGTTCGTCTAGAGGATGGACGACGACCACAGCCTTCCTACACAAGCAGTCAAGAGCAGCCTTCGGGGGTGGCAGTGCGAAATGCCCTTGCAAAGCACCTTGCTTCACTGTGAACGGTCTTGCATGTGTAGCAGCAGCATGATCGGGTGATCGAACGCTTCCATTGTTTGCTAAAAACATCCCTCAAAGCCCAACTCGACACCACCCACTGCACCGCCTCCTTACCACTGGTTCTGCTCAGCCTCCGTGCTACGCTGAAACAAGATCGTCGTTGCACTCCGGCAGAACTTGTCTTCAGCTCACCCTGGTGAATTTTTCGAATCTACCGGTTCGTATACAAGTCCAGACCCTCCCGATCACGTGACACAGCTCCGCTATTTTTGCCGCCATCTCAGGATGACACATCTCCGATGCCAGTCTCGACGATCCTCACATGTTCCATCCGAACTCGCGACTTGCACGCACATCTTTGTTCGCCGAGACTCTGTCCGCAAGCCGCTTCAGCGCCCCTACGACGGCCCCTTCCATGTACTCAAAAGAACATCGAAGTTCTTCATTGTCGACATTCATGGGCACACTGACACCCTTTCAATCGACTGCTTGAAGCCAGCCTTCAGAAAGGACGTGCCGCCCACTGGACTTTCATGTCTACTGTCTCAATTTGTATAGCATGATGAAAAGTAGTGTCTTTTGCAGCAGAGTTTATCACGCAATTGTGACGGTACACCCATCAATCAAAGCACCTGCCTACTTCATAGTATACCTATTCATTACACCGCATAAAGTATTGAGACGTGGCCTCAGCCTAATGCTTGCAGCATGTATGTGTATCTGTTTTATTCAGTGCTACCATTGTGTCATGTTGTGCAAAATGGCATTGTAGGGTTCTGGAGGTTTACAACTTGGATCTTGTTCAGTTGCCTACCCATTTTATAATTTTGATAGCTTGTCGTATAGCATGTATAATTATTAACAATGTTGGCCACAAAATATTTTGTTTTATGTTGGGCAAAGGCTTGTTATTATTAGTTTGCAGAATAAAACGACAGTGATAAGCATTCTTAAGTTTAAAATATTGAAGAGGGTGCTGTATCATTATTGATGCGGACAAATTAGACGGTAGTAGTTAAAAAATATTCGGCTTAAGCATTTGACCATGCTGCACTGTCTGTCGCAGTTGGTAATACATCACTTATTTCAGAGGGGACAGATTATTTCATTCCTGATTTTTATTTGCTGTGAAGTACGATTTCATGACATCAAGCATTCCTCTTTGAATCTCGTTGCTTTCCTTCTGCAGTTCCAAGAGCTGCTTTCTCAGCTCGGTACTTTCTCTGGCAGCCTTGGTTGCCCGGTCATCGGCTTGCTGCTGCATTGCCAGCAGCTCCTGCAAAACCTGCCAATACCAAGCAAAAGTTAAAAACTATAAATATGTATGCCACGTAACTGCAGGATATGAAACCTAGCTGCTAGGCAAGGCCCAAAATACAGATTTTTGATAACTTATCAAGAAAGCTCAGAGAAATGAGCAGGATAAAAGAGGTAGAATGACGACTTCCAACTCGCAAGCCATTTTATGATGGGAAATTTGGTGTGGATTCTTCCTTTTATGAAATATTTGACATTATACTTGATTAGACTAAACTCCTATTAAGGAACACCTATGAAGTAATATAATAGGGTTGCCGCATGTTTTGGAAAATACAAATACTCGCACCCTATTCCTTTAACTGCGGCCAGCTTCTGAAAACAGGACACAAGGGCAGATTTAGGATTAACCGGGGTGCAGAAAATGTTATGCAGTCCCAATATGCAATGCATTTCTTGTACCGCAATTTGTTCGTCTTGGAGAGTATCAGTACAGTCTGACAGCAAAGATCTTTCACAGCGCACAGTGCAGTGTGTTGTAATTGTGTTATGTGTGATGACATTCAAACACAATCAAATCATGTGCAGCTTGTTGGAACCACTTCACAGAGCTATGCATCACTCCATCTTGTTCACTTTGTCGTTTCCCACAGGCTTTCTTTGCTTGTTGGCTCTTGAACATGTTTAAATTCTTTCATATTCTCTTTTCACTGCCTGGTTTGGAGCAAAGTGCATACATATTAAGATGAGTTTATTCTGTTGTCTGTAATAAAACAAAGTGAATGAGACATGTCCTTTGAATGTTTTAGTCACTTGATTTGTGTTGTGTAGTGTTTTCGAACTACATAGCTGTGATGGCTATACTACGTCATCTTGCTGAGGCAAAAAAACCATTTCCTTGTTGCAGCGTTGCTAGTCATGATGGATTACAATACTTGTGAAGAAAATACACATGCTTGCAGGCACTGTCAGACTGAGTTTTTTTGAAGCAGTGATTACCTCTACACTTTCTTGCTCCAGGCTACTGTCGTTCACTAGCAGCGCTCCATGAAAAGAGTGAAGCAGCCAGTAAAATGGCCATTCAATGCCTTTTGATCCAGTGCGTGAGCTAGATCTCCTCAGCTTCCTAGAAACAAAGGTAGTTTTATTCCATGAAACTTTGCGTCAGAAAATTTATAGGCGGGTAGTGTTTCATTTAAAGACAAACAGGAAAGAATCAGCTACCCATATGGAAGAAGTACATATCCCGCCTGTCTTTGTTAGACTGAAAGGCTGCAGAATCGGAGGACAAGCATGCTGGTCAGCACATTCAGCAGGTAAAGTAGTACATCTCAAGTGTCAACCGTGCTAGCGCAGGTACCTGATTTAACGTCGAGACTACTTTGCTGTTGCTACGGTTAATTTGGGACGGAAAATATAAAGTGACTACCAGTTCTATACAGCCTCGGAGCATTGACTAATACCGCGCGACCGCCGACAGGCTGCGAAAAACGTAGCAAGCTAAGCTAGCTCGAGGCAGGACCTTCTACTGTTGCGCTAACTCTCACCATTAACCCCGTTTATCGTCATTATACGGCGCGTGCAAACTACGTCAGCGACGTTCGCACTGCCAGGCGGGTGCATGCGATGCTATGCGCTCCAAAAAGCATCAAGAACGAAACACCTACGTGCTGCTGGCGCACATCACATTGGACGATATAGGAGTCAATTCAGGAGACGCTGCCGAAAAACAATGCACTTGACGCGGTTACCGTTAGTAGACATACAAGTGGTCAGTTCAAATGAGCCGAGTTCAGGGCAGTAACGATCCGCGCACATCACAGGTCAGCCAGAAAAAGAGTTATGTATTCTACAGCAAAGTAGCTGTCATGCTGGACGAAGCACCGTGCAGCACGGCGAATGTTTGTGCGTACGTGCAGCGCACCGGATACCAGCGTTAAAAAGCACTAAAATAGCCTGTAAACTACACCATTATATGAAATGGCTTTCGTCCTTACCGGTAGTGCTTATTGAGATTTTCCAGCTTCTGCCGGATCTGTTTTCCTGAATACGGCCCTTCGCCTACCGGCAGGCCTGCGTTCAGGGAGTCTCGCATTGCGCGTATTTGACCGCAGAGCCGAGAGATTGTCCTCCCAGATGCGTATGAGTGCTTCTGTCGTGGCAACAGACCAGTTCACACGCTTCTGCTCACTTGATGTGGCAGCGGGCATTGCGAGCTCAGCCGACATGGTGGCAGCCATTTTGTCAGTTAGCCGCGTGACTGAGGTAGCCAACCTCAGTTACCGATAACCATGGTTAATGGCATAACTGCGGTTAGGCTCTCCGTCTAACAGCGCACAACTGTGGTTAATAATTAACTGAGGCAAACTTAACCGCGGTTAAGTCGGCCGTGTAACTAGGGTATTAAAGAAGAAAGTTTTAACTGAGGGTCTAACTGGCATCTTTTTCACACGCTTTAAGACATCCAGGGCCTCCACGGTGTGGTAAACGGTACATTGGCAATTGAGTCATCACATCCACAAGGTCCTTATAGAATTTCTGTTTACACACATTGCTCAAGTAGTCCATTGAAAAACACGTGTGCAAGATTCTGTACGACAGGATAACTTCGCGCATGTAACCTGTTACTGCGCCACCCATATTCTCACTGGAGGACACCGCAGTCGTGTCTGGATGACTGTCCGCAAGAAGGCGTCTCTCTGGTCGCGAAGAAAAAAATACCGTGAAACAACCTCTCGCAAAAATAAATGCACAAGCCCCAACCCACCATGCAGCCTTAACTGGAAGAAACAAATTTGTTCTGCAACATTTTTCCCACGTTGATGACCTCGTGAAAACTGCAAAGACGCGATTGATTTTCTGGATGCTAGCCCGAGCAGCGGAAAGCACATTCATAACATACCATACCTTGGCAACAAGGAACACATTACACACATAAGCACGTGAAAACATTGACAGTGGCTTGCCTTGTCACCCATTTGCCTTCTCTCGTGCCCTCTCCGCTTCGTCGCCCCAGTCGGTGGGATCACGGTATGAATCGAGTGGCACGCCTATATACTGAGTCGGCCAGTTCGACCATTGCAAACGAGAAAAGTGCTGAGGTGTGACGTCCCATTCGCCGTGCCAAAACCCAGCACTCTTCTCCCAGTTCACTTTGCAGCCTGTCTGTTGACAAAATTTTTCCACAACAGTTGTAGCTTCTTGGACACTCTCTTTTCGAACCGCAATGTCATCTGCGTAAGCTAGTATTTTCACATGCGCTGACTGTAGCCTAAAACCACTTATACGGTCGTTATTTATGATCGTCAAACAGAGAGGCTCGAGATAGGCTGCAAACAATAAGGACGACATAGCGCAGCCTGGTCTTACTGACGATCTCACGCAAATACTATCAGTGACCTCCCCATTAACCATTATTCTCGTCGTGCAGTTCGCATACGCCATTCTAACGCCCTCCAAAATGACGCGGCCAACGTTTGAGTGTTGCAATAAAAGAAACAGGGCATCATGCGAAACCTGGTCGAAGGCTTTGGCGAGGTCCAGTTACATCATTGCCATACGGGCACCAAGCACGTCACAGCATTCCAAAACTGTCCGTACAACGTGTACGTCGGTTGCGATGCTACGGCCTTTAATGCCGCACGTCTGGTGTGGCCCAATTAGATTTGTCATCACACTTTGTAGTCTTCTGGCCAGTACTTTCATGTATATTTTGTAATCCACGTTGGTGAGGCTTATCCGGCGACAATACCCCACCAACAAGCGTTTTTCTGGATCCTCCGACTTTGAAATTAAAACGATGTGCGAGCTGGTAAATAATAGTAGAACTTGCTTACTCTCATAGGTTTCGACAAGCACTCTGAGCAGAATGTGGGCGACAGGGAGCTTAAATGCTTTGTGGAATGCAGCGCCTAGGCCATCAGGTCCTGGCGACCTTCCTATTGATAGTTCGTCTATTGCTTGTTCGATTTCAGCCATAGTAATGGGTTGTTCGAGACGTGTTCTGGCTTCCTCATTGAGTTTTGGCATTTGGTGCAAAAACTCTGTCAGGAAGTCGTCTTTCACTTCGCGTCTCTAGCCAAGCAATTCCTTGTAATGTTCTACAATCACGTTTTTGATCTCAGCGGGTTCACTAGTGACGATGCCTCCGTTATTAATTTAATAATAATTGGTTTTTGGGGGAAAGGAAATGGCGCAGTATCTGTCTCATATATCGTTGGACACCTGAACCGCACCGTAAGGGAAGGGTAAAGAAGGGAGTGAAAGAAGAAAGGAAGAGAGGTGCCGCAGTGGAGGGCTCCGGAATAATTTCGACCACCTGGGGATCTTTAACGTGCGCTGACATCGCACAGCACACGGGCGCCTTAGCGTTTTTCCTCCATAAAAACGCAGCCGCCGCGGTCGGGTTCGAACCCGGGAACTCCGGATCAGTAGTCGAGCGCCCTAACCACTGAGCCACCGCGGCGGGGCTTTTCTTTCTCCTCTTTTCTCGTCGGACAGCGCTCTTTTTGTTGGCGTCTCTCCAGCCCAGAGTTTTTCAGACCTCGCCCGGATCAGTGCTGCCTTGTACCTTTCAGTGTCAAGGCATTCAATCTGCCGTTTCACGTCTTTTATTTCTCTCGTGTACATACCTGGATGAAAGCTATCCATGCTAAGCAAAAAATCAACCTCTTTGTGCATATCTTTCTCCTTTTGCTTCTCAGCATATCGAAGTGTACTGGCATTTACGATCGCCATAACGTTTCCTCGCTGCTTCAGCTCCTCCCACTCAACTGCACAGCTGGAGGGCTGCGCTGAAAGTAGTTTTTCAAGTTCTGTCGTGTCACTTTTACAAAATTTTCCTTTTCTAAAAGTTTCGCGTTGAATTTCCACACATGCCAGTTAAATTGTAACCTTCTTTGTTTGGTGCCGAAAGTTGCAATAACTAAACAATGGTCACTGAAACTTAAGGGCTTAACGTCATCGCCAGAGCACAGTGGAACAAGTTCAAGTGAGATATACATTGGGTCCAGTCTGGCGTGGCTATCGCGTTGAAAATTAGTATATCTGGGGCGAGCATTGCAAGCGTACAAATTACCGATTTCTTCAAGGTTACAGTCACCGACAAAAGAATTAAGGACCTGAGCACTTTTATCCCTCATCCGCGAAGCTTTTGCTCGGTCCTGAGGAAAACAAACGCAGTTGAAGTCGCCTAGCTGAATTAAAATCTTGTCGCGATTTAGATGCGGTTCAAGGCCTTCAAAAAAGGTTCTGCGCTCAGTCTCGGCATTCGGAGCATAAGCACAAACAACACGCCAACTTAGATTAGAAAAACAAAAATCAACAACAAGTAGGCGACCACTTTCGAAAGCAGCAACAGAAACAACATTAGTACCCAAACTTTTTCGAATATAAAGAGCGCAGCCTCCCGACGCGCCGATAGAATGGCAAACACATATGTCGTACAAAGTGCGAAATGAAGACCCCATGCGATCAGTTTGCTCTTCGCTCTCAATCATAGTTTCCAGGATGGCAATTAAATCAAGATCGTTTTCAACAAAAAGGCGATAGAGCTGCCTTTGTTTCCTTCTTGCTCCTAAGCCACGGATATTTAGTGACGCTAAACAAAACGCTGCATCAAGTTTAACCGCCATGTTCTGCTGGAGCAGGTCCCGCAAGAAGGTGCTGGAGGTGGAGTGCTCGTCATCGACTTCATCTATGACAATAGCGAGAGCCACCGCAGCCAAACGCCGCTTCCTGTCCACGTGCATTCTGAGCAGCGCAGAGCGCGTAGTTTGCTCTAAGCTCAAAGGGCTGGCCTGGGGCTAGCAAGACTGCCCAGGCCATTGATGAATTGGACAAAGGGCCGCACCTGCACCATTCATCACACAGTCATGGGTCGGGAGGAAAAACCAGTTTGACCAGCGTTGCCAAACACTTTAAAATAATCTGGCAACAGTGGTACACCGACCGCATCGTTTGCTATTTTGGTCCGTCGCGCCCGCTTGACGTCATCGGATCGCAGGCCAGTTTTTAGGGACGTATGAACACGTAATGCGCGGCCCGCAGGCGAACAGTCGATCGTGTGAATCGGCCATAAGGGGCCAAATGTGCCTCTGAACTCACAGCGCCTGAAGTATCCATGTAGTGTTCTTTCATCCAGCCGTCCGCAGGGGTCTTGAAAGTCAACCAGCTGTCTGCACGTCTCAGGGCAACAAGCACTCGCACTGTCATCACCGTCGTCTTCCCCGGTGGTGTGGCCCAGTCCGCCGCACCTTCCGCACTGCAGTGGACGAGGTCTGCAGGCCCGCACAGCCATACGCCTCCTGTAAATGGATATATGTGCCGGTGGCACCGGCGCCGCAAATCTGACGGTTAGTGTGGTGTCAGACAGCGACGCCGACACTATTGGCACGGCTGACTCCGTGGCGGCGAGCAGCTCAGCAACCGTCCGGCGCCCGTCCACTCCGAACACCAGGCCAGCGCAGTGGTTCGGAGGGGCAGGCTCCCTAGCGCTCACAGCCACGCCGCGGATCACCGAGGTGGCGAGCAGCTCGCGCATGGTGGCTGCAGTCCCCACGTCCACCGCCACAACACCGCGCCGGGTGTTGACGCGGACGGCCAGGACGCGGCCCAAGCTCCTCCGCCAGCTCCCAGCCCTGCTCGCGCGAGAAGGCCGCGTCCCGCTGGGCTGGGCGGAAGAGGACGGTCCCATGGATGTTGTCCGGGACCTGCACCGCGGTGGCAGCCCTGGCCAGGGCAGCTTTGCGACGCCGCTGGGCCCGCGACGTGGCTTGTCTCTACGGCACCAGGCTGCAGTCCGCTTCCCCTCCGCTGGTGTTGTGCGTGGCCTGCCGCTGCGTGGGAGAGAGTGGTCCGCCCGCCGTCAGCTCGGCCGCTTCCGCTGCTTCCTCCCGTTGGCCCTGCGGCGCCGATTCTGCCGTCCCCGTATGCGGCATTGTTGTTGTTGTTGTTGTTGAAATATTTATTGACAAAAATGAAAGAAAATCATAAAAGGAAAGGTTGCAGAACGGGTGGTGTCCTCATTTCAGGACCCCAGTGGCTATCGCTGCTGCCCGGGCTTGCATAATCAGCTTTCGCTGAATGGCAAGGTCCGAGCTGAGCAGAGTGGCCTCCCACTGCTCCTTCGTTCTAGGGAATTTTAGCTGTAATGGTTTTGGTCCGACGCATCCACTTGTAATGTTGTAGGTTGTGGGACGTTCTTCGCACCACGGGCAGGAACCTTTGTAACGGCCTGGGAAAATAATGTGGTACTTATATGGATTAAGAAAGGTATCGGTCTGGAGCTGTCTCCATTCACGTGCCTCCTGAGCATTTAGCCGTTTATGCGGTGGGGGGTAATGCTGGCGAAGCATCCTAAAGTATTGGAGCCGTGCACTGTATGCAGTGGGGATTTCGGGTGTGGTATCCGGGTCGGGGGTGTCTGTCGCTCGGTTGGTGTGCCCTCGAGCTGACAGGTCCGCGACCTCGTTTCCCTCGAGCCCCGAGGGCCCGGGGCCCACGTGATTTCGTGTTGGAGTTCGGAATTGAGTACAGGAGAGGTTGTTGCAAATCTGGCTAACTTTTTTGGGATTCTTCCTGCGAGAAGAAGTCGACATGCCGCCTGGGAGTCCGACACAATCTGTACTTCTTTGCCGTGAGTATCTCCGTATTGGACGGCGAGCACTATCGCGGCCGTTTCAGCTTCGGTGACCGTGCAGTGCCTCAGGGAAACGCTGGCCACTTCTTGGAATGTCGAGTCCACCACCACTGCCGTGGCGCGCGTTGCCTCTCTGTGTAGGGCGGCGTCTACATATAGAGTCTTGGAGCTGCGGGCGACTGTGCGCTTAGGTAGTCGATCCGAGCGTTGCGTCGGCCCTCGTTGTGCGAGCGTGACATGTTCTTGGGCAATGGATTGACATGAACCCTATTGCGGTATTTAGGTGAAAGATTTTCCGTCGACTCAATGACTTGGATATCGGCCGGGAAGCCGATTCTACTCAGTGTCTGCCTGCCGGTTTCCGTGCGAAGGAGTCGCTCTCGTTGTGCCAGGAGGAGAGTCTCTGATTTCGTCGAAGGTGTTGTGAAGTCCCAGTGCTTCGAGTTTAGCGTTGGTCGTATACAGGGGCAGTCCGAGGGCGTGTTTGTATGTCGTATGGATCAACGCGTCCGCTTTCTTGAAGTCTTGTCTGAGAAGTGTGTGATACGGAAGACCGTAAGAGATGCGGCTGAGGACAAGCGCCTGCACCAGTCTTAATGTGTCTTCTTCTCGCATGCCCTTTCTGTTCCTGGCCACCCGGCGTATCATTCGGGCGATTTGCTGGGTGGCGTGGGACAGGAGCTTGAAGGTGTGTGTGGCTTTGCGGTCGCTTTGTATCCAGAGACCTAGTATGCGGACTAGAGGGGTTTCCTTGACGTAGGTGCCGTGAAGTATTACGTTGATCGGGGTGTCTTGGGATGTGTGAGCAAACCCCTTGACTCTGATTATTTCTGATTTCTCGGGGGAACATTGCAGGCCGCGGCATAGTGCTTCTCTTTCGACGCATGTCGCCGCCACTTGTAGCGCTTGTTCCTTGGCCGCCAAAGAGCCTTTGGTGGTCCATATGGTGATATCGTCCGCATACAGAGTGAATTCGATGTTGGGGACTTCTTGCAAGGCCTTTGCCACTCCAATCATGGCGATGTTAAATAGGAGCGGGGAGATGATGGATCCCTGCGGCGTGCCCTTGTTGGGCATGCTCTTGACGTCGGAGCGTGTTTCGCCTATGCCAATCGTGGCCGTGCGGTTCGAGAGGAAATTCTTCACGTATTGGAATACCCGTTCACCGCAGTGGAGGTTATTCAGTTCGTTCAGGATGGCGTCATGCGAGACGTGGTCGAAAGCTCCCTTGAGATCGAGAGCCATGATGACGTGCTCGCATTCTCTCGGGATGCCGACAAGGACCTCGTTATGCAGAAGGAGGAAGGCGTCTTGCGCAGAGAGACCCGCCCGGGTACCCAGCATCGATGGGTGGAAAAGGTTGTTTTCTTCTAAATAATTTTGCTGTCTTGTTTGCACTACTCGTTCGTACAACTTGCCGAGGCACGATGTAAGCGAGATGGGCCGGAGGGCTTCAATTGTAGGTTTTTTCCCGGGTTTGGGGATTACGATCACCTCCGAATGTTTCCATTCTTCAGGGATGACGTTCTTCTCCCAGAGCGAATCATTGATATATTTTGTCAGGTCTCGAATTTGAGCGTTGCTGAGGTTCCGGATCATTGCGTTGTTGATGCGGTCCACGCCCGCCGCCGTATTCCGGGCGCACGAACGGGCCGCAGCGTAGACTTCCGCCGTAGTGGTGGTGGTGAAAAACATTTATAAGCAATTAAATTTTTACAGAAAGGTGATTGGGGTAGGACCCTATTGGCCCTTTCCCCTCACAGTACTAGGTGGAGCCCCTATTCCGGGGCCCCATTGGTAAGCAACGCCGCCCGCGTCCGTTGAACCAAGGCCTTTTGGCTCTTCAGGTCTTGACAGCCGAGCAGGGCCGCCTCCCAGTCCTCTCTGGTGGGGTTGGGGTTGGGGGGGATAGATGGGTTAGATTGACGCACCCAAACCATGTGGAAGGTGTCAGACACCTCCCCACAGAACTGGCACGTGCCATCAAAGGATGTATTGAAGTGTTTAAGCACCGCCGGGCACAGTACAGTGTTAGTGAGAATTTTGATGAGGAGGCGCTCGTCAGCGCGATCCAGACCCTTACAAGGGGCCGGGTAGCGCCGGTGCTCCTCCTTGTAGTAATCGGTGATTTGTTTGAATGTAATGGCCAGATTGTCTGATTGGGAGTACCCTTCCAAGGACAGGGAGATAGCCCGGGGAGAGAGTGCGCGGGCGGCCTGATCGGCCTGTTCGTTTCCCTGGAGGCCCTGGTGACCGGGGGCCCAAATCAGGTTGCGTGGAGTTGGATCTTCAGATCGACAGCGATATTCCAGTATGCGCCAGGCAAGCGGGGCAGCCCAGCCCAACTCGTAGTTCCGACAGGCCCCTCGCGAGTCGGTGATGATGTGTTTTGACTTGGGATTCGTGAGAGCCAGAGCAATGGCAATCTCCTCCGCGTGTGTTGCGCTGTAGGCTTTGAAAGTGAGCCCGTTAACTGTGTTTGTGTTGTGTACGACTGCGGCCGTGTACCACCCCCCGTGGTGTGGGCCGGCAACGTCTACGTAATACACATGTTCTTGGTTACCATAGTATCGCGCCAACGCTTCCGCGCGCGCCTGGCGACGACCGCTATGGTCTTCACTGGACATGTTGCGGGGAAGGGGTCGGACCCGGAGGGCGCGTCTCCAGGGTTCTAGCACTCTCTCCCTTTCCTCAATGTGGTAGTCGTGTTTGATGTGTAGCCGGTCCAAGAGGCGGTGACCGGACGTGGTCTGTGCAAGACGCGTGTATTGGTTGCATAAGTGGGCCTCTCGAAGCTCCCGAAATGTGTTCACCACGCCCAAGGCCAGAAGCCTCTGGTTGGACGTGGTGATCGGAAGATCGAGAGCCCGCTTGATGACTTTCCGCAGGATGACCTCCAGTTGGTCATCATCATGTTTGCGCAGGTGCAAGTAGGGAGTTGAGTAGAGGATTCTACTCGTTACGAAAGCATGGGCAGGCCGCAGTGCATCCTTGCTTCGTAATCCGCCCCGCTTGTTTGAGACCCGGCGGACCATTCGGCCCACCTGGTCTCCCACCGTGCGAAGTTTGTCTATGGTGGTGTCGACTCTGCGTTGGTGGTGTATGAAGAGGCCAAGGACGCGGATCTCCTTGGCCTCCCGGATCGGTCCCGAGGGGAGACTGATGCGAAGCGGAGTTGTGTCCCGGGGGGAGGGACGTAAGTGCACAAATTCTGATTTAGCTGGGGCGCACTGGAGTCCGCAGTAGGCCGCGTAGTCGTCGACTAGGGTCGCTGCTGCTTGCAGGCAGGACTCCATGTGGCCCAGGTTGCCTTGCGTGGCCCAGATTGTAATGTCATCCGCATAAAGAGCGTGATGTATCCCGGGCAGAGAAGACAATTTGGAGGGAAGGCGAAGCATTGCCAAATTGAAGAGCAGGGGAGACAGGACCGCGCCTTGAGGTGTTCCCCTCGAGCCGATGGTGTATGGCCCGTGTTCCGCATCTTGTATGCGTATATAGGCTTGACGGTCTGTAAGAAATTGACTTATGTAATGGAATGTTTTGTGGCCACAGTTGGTGTTACTGAGGTGGTCCAGGATTACTGCATGTTTGACGTTGTCGAATGCGCCTTTAAGATCCAAGGCCAGGACCACCTTGTCGTTGTGGGGACATTCGACAGGATCTAAGATGTCGTGGTGGAGCTGTAGAAGTATATCCTGTGTTGACTTGTGAGGACGAAAACCGAACATGGTGTCCGCGAAAATGTGCTGTGTTTCGAGATAATCGGAGAGTCTGTCGCGCACCATCGTCTCCATCAGCTTGCCGACACAAGACGTCAGAGAGATGGAACGAAGGTTCTACACATCGATAGGTTTGCCGGCCTTCGGAATGAAGGTCACGAGAGCCGATTTCCGATCGAGAGGTAGAGGAGTCTCTCCGTCCAAAATGTTATTGATGTATTTGAGGAGCGCGGCGTAGGCTGCGTCGGGAAGGTTGGCCAAAAGCTTGACCGTAACCTTGTCGCGCCCAGGTTAGTGCCCCGCTTCATCTTGCTTAAGGCCGCCCGGAGGTCGTGGAGCTGGAACGGCTTGTCCAGCTCCGTGTTCTCTTCGCCTGCATACGAGTACGCCGCCTGCCGGGGATCCTTAGTGGTACAAAGGTATCGATCCCTGAGCGTGTGCGCTAGCTGTGTTGTCGTTCCTGTAAAGTTGTGCAATGCCCTATGTAAGTGGCGTTGGGTTTCCGTGCGTGTTTGTATTGGATCGATGAGAGCGCGGAATAGGCGCCACGTGTTGCGGCCAGACATCTGGCGCGCAGCCGCGTTGCACCGATCCACCCAGTTAGTGTCGGCTAGCTGAGTAGCATATTCCGCTGCTTGTTGTGTGAGTTCGAGGATGCGTTTCTTTAGGCGTTTGTTATGTTTCTGTTTCTTCCATCGTTTGGTGAGGCTGCGGCGGGCCTCCCAAAGGTGGAACAAGTGGTTGTCCACGTCCGTTTGTGTTTCTGTGAGCTGTATCTGCTTCTCGTGTTGCGTGAGTGTAGACGTGAGCGATTTGGACCATGCGTCGTATCCCGACTGGAGGGGATCTACGATAGGTAGAGATGTGCGGAAAGTCGTCCAGTCCGGTACACGAGCTTGTGTTAGTGGGCGTTTCAGGGGACGCATGTAAATGGTGGTGTTGATTATACAGTGATCACTACCCAGAGTGTCCTCTGTATTCAGCCAGTCGGAATGGCGTATGTTGCGTGTAAATGTGAGGTCCGGGCAAGTATCTCGTTGAATCGAATTTCCGACTCGTGTTGGGTTGGCGGGATCAGTGCGTAAAGTAAGTCCAAGTGTGGAAAGAAGTTACGCAAGCTTCCGCCCACGTCTGTCCTCCCGGGGGTACCCCCATAGCCTGCTCGGGGCGTTGAAGTCGCCGACGATCAGAAGGGGATCCCTTCCCGCCACCTGCATTGCTTGGGTGAAAATTTCATTGAACGGGACGTTCTTAAGTTTAGGTGGGCAGTAAATGTTTAGAATGTGTACAGGTGGGTCAGACCGCTTTAGGGGCAGCACGGACACCATCGTGTATGGGAAAGGCGGTGTTGTGGGGAGCGTGACTTCCTGCGCAGTATACTGCTTGTGAACAAGTATACATGTCTGCGGGTTGTGTTGAAATGTAGTGTAGTTTGTGAGTTTGGCACCGGCGCCGGGTTCCTGAAGGGCAACCACGGCGACGAGAAACTCAAAGGTCTCAAGATAGATGCGGAGATGAGTCCGCTTCGTGCGGTTCTTGAGACCTCGGCAGTTCCACTGCGTTATTGTAAGCGGCTGACCGCCGTATTCACAAACCAACCTAGCCCTTATCTTTAGTGTTCCTTACCTTAGCGGCTCCTTACCGCGTTTCAAAAACAGACCTTGCACTTAGCGGCTCCCTTTAGCCCAACTTAAGGTCACGAAAAGGGCGCCTCCTTAAGGCAGCATCTGAGGTAGCTTAACGGCTCCTTATCCAATCCAACATGGCGGCGTGCTACGACGACAGCTTCAGGGAGTTCGTCGATTTTATCAACCGTGCGAAAGAAATGGACAACGAAGCGTATAGTTTTGTGCAGCCATTGCAGCGGAACCTTAGGGATCGCCAGAATCCCATGGAGCTGTACAATAACCAGGAGTTTTTAGCCAGGTACCGCTTCTCAAAAGCTGCTGTGCTCGAACTACTGACCATGTTGCCGCTGCATCAGAACACGGACGGACGTGGTTGCCCTGTGCCACCGCTGTCGCAACTGCTCGTGACGCTTCGTTTCTACGGCGCGGGAACTTTACAGGTTGTCTCAGGCGACCTAGTTAACGTTTCGCAGCCAACTGTTTCCCGTGTTGTCACGCGGGTGTCGAAAATGATTGCCGTAACGCTGTTCCCTGCGCTTGTGAAGTTTCCCGACGTGGGGAAAATGCATGAGGTCATGCACCAGTTTTACCTCAAAGCAAAATTTCCCAGTGTGACTGGTTGCATTGATTGCACCCACGTGCGTATCAAAAGTCCAGGTGGCGACGACGCCGAAGTATTCCGCAACAGGAAGGGATACTTCTCATTCAATGTGCAGGTAAGTGAAATTATGTTCATAACCGTCAGAATGCGTAGAGACGTGAAAGAAAGCGCACTATTATGTAACAGAAAGATGCACTCCTTCAAATAGCTTAGTTATTAGAAGCATAGCGGGTTGGGCGAGTTTTTGCGGCATGATCTTGTCTTGTTTTCAGCGTAACCCTGGTTGATAAAAAAAAAGAAAAGACGACGAGGCAAAGGCGAGAATGCCTCTGGCGTGCTTTATTTACTTTTTTTCCTGTTCACTCAGAATTGCTCTAAATACGTGTCTCTGTCTGTTCTATTTTCGCCCATTTACTCAACCTGACGTACGCTAGAAACAAGATCCTGTCGGACAGCCGTATCGCCAATACAGTTGCTACCGCTGCAGCGCGCTTGCCAGGGCTGCATTTGCTGCACGGTAGAGTTGTTACCGTAGTCTTGCTTTTTAACCAGCATCGGCCTCTTATTGCAATGGTAATACGCAGCAGGGAATACAAGAAAAGTGCACGACTTCGTGGGTGCATCAGGTCGCGAGCTGCATTAAGCTCAATCTCTGCTTCTCTTTTTTTCTCCGACAGAAAATTATTTTCATCCCCTTACATTCAAATACAAGATTTAAAAGGCACTTGACTGCTATTATAATAGGGACATTGCTACTACACTGCATATAAACAGCTTGAAAAATCTGCAGGTAACAGCAGCCGTAAAAAATTCATGTTCATTCTTTTTTGGCATGCTTGCAGGCGATCACATGACCTGAACTGCAATTTTTCGATTTAGTTGCAAGCTGGCCGGGCTCCGCACATGACAGCAGGATTTTCGACAACAGTAATGCGAGAGTACGTTATGAGGAAGGGGATGTACCTGGCGTACTTCTCGGCGACATGGGGTATGCTTGCCGGCCATACCTTATGACGCCGCTAAAAGATCCTGGAGGCAAAGACAGCCCGGAGTACAGGTGTGTATGGCTGGTCACAATAATATACAGCAATACATGAAAATATGTAACAACTCTTTCTTTATTCAGGTACAACAAGTCCCAAATCCGGACCAGGAACACTGTTGAAAGGGCTTTCGGCATCTGGAAAAGAAGATTCCCATGTCTTGATATGAAACTACAAATTGAAACAACGACTTCTGCCATTGTCATTACGGCATGTGCAGCTCTGCACAACTTTGGCCGGAGCCGTCCAAGTGATGAATTGCCTCCCAGCACATGCAATGTTCAGCAGCCCTCCCCAGCTTCCCAAGCTCAAGGACCACAGCCCGTTGACTCGGCGAGTGGCTTCAGAACTCGTTCACGCATTATTCAGCAATATTTTTCGTAAAATGTGGCAGAGCAAACACGGCATGCATATGGAAAATAAAAAATTTGTGCCATTTTACTTACTGGCTTTTTTCACGGCAGCTATTTTCAGCATTAGTAGCTCGAGCTTAGCCTTTTTGGTTGCACATTCAAGCTCGTGCAATTGTTTTGAGTGCTTCATATGAAGCGCATGTTCAGCTCGCATGAGCTTCATCTTGAGCAGGTGCTCCCTCCTCTTTCGTTTTCTGTCTTCATCGACACTGCAAAGGCGGGCGCTAAGCTCTTTGTAAGCATTCTGCGTTGTGCAGGAGCTGGGTGTTGTGCGGTTTCCTGCAACGGGGCAGCCTGTAATGGGGAAGCCAGTTGCGGGACAGCAGGTTGCAGGTCAGCTGGTTCTCTTTCTGCTGATAACTCGACCTCAGCTGCGGTGGCTTCATTTTGTAGTTCTTGAATGCACGCCACCTGGCTGCTTTCATTATTGGGACTTGCTGGGTTATCCCACTGATAGATGCTATCTGCAAAAACATTTGCAATTGTTAGCTTTGAACACAACTCGTGATCACCATATGCATGAAGGCGCGTGAACACAAACTATGCTTGCACTACAGTGGGCAACTACAAGCACTTGCAACACTTTACCTTGTCTAGTACACAGTATCAAGGACTGTGCGGAATTGGTGAATATGTATATGCTTTATTAAATGCAATAAATATTTCACTTTACAGCCCATCTATTTCTCTTTTTGTATTTTTTACTCATACAATGGTAATCCTGTTGAAGCAATTCACTGGCTACCCCTGTTGAAATCCGTAAACACACAGCAGGAATGGGAGTACATTTCTGGGATTTCCTTAAGCTGGCTCCTTTGCTAGTTACCTGATAGGTAAGGTTGGCTGGTGGTATTGATACTGCATTGCACAGGGCACTGCTGCCAACAACAGTGCACCCATTTGCCAATTTGAGCTCGGTACCCTGATGTATGAAGCGCTGCTGTCTAGTGACAGCTTTGTTTTCCACAGCGACTTGCACAGTGCGGAGCAGGTGACACATATGCTATACTAGTGGAAGGATTATGTGCATTTTAAGTGCACGCCTCGTGGTTTTCACAGTGCAATAATGAAACAGAAGCTACCAGGAGGGAGCAATCATTGTCAACACGTCAAATGTTTGGACAGTGTGCATACAAGTGTTGTGAGCCACTTGTACGGCTAAATGTAAGCAGTAAACATGCAAATTTATTTTGTCTGCTATAAACAGACTGCGATGAAAGCATGTGTGACACCGTGAGCATAACCATGCAGATATGATCCCTGCATGAGCAGAAAGGCAGAGGTTACAGCACTCGAGCAGCAAAAAAAAAATATCGAGATTGACGACGTTGTGTCAGTGTTCAAGCCTATGCAGCAGAGAATCAAGTTATCACAAAATCAAAACATCAACATTCGCATACATTAACTAGTGCAAAATATGCACGAAGCCACCTTGTACTTTTTTTCTTTGATGATATAGCAGTGAAGTGTTGTCTTCGAGATCCATATCGATGTGCTCATGGTTCGTGCAGAGAGATGAGCGTGTGAGCTATGCGTTGGGAAATGCCTTGACGATGGTGGCAAGCTCCACCCACTGTGGTTTCGTCTTTTTGATAGTTTGCGTGTGAGTGATTGTGCAGTGGTGATCGGTAATGGCTATTGCTGCTGCGCTGTTGATGGCAGCATCGGTGTACAGGTATGTACACTGATGTACAGTATTAGCATTAGTGTACATGTGTTGGCTTGTTGAATGTACTTGCTGTTGTACACGATGCGCTGTTCTCTGCGTTTTTTGTTTCGTTGGGGGTCCACGTGCCATGCTATGAGGGCTATTGTGAGTAGTGCTCGGGCATTTTTGCTGAGCGTGCTTGTAGCAGGCACTGGAATGTCGTTGGCTTGGAAACCCAGCGTTTGCAGGATTCTTCTGCCTGGTGCAGTACTGTTCAGTCTAATTTGCTGCGTGCGTTTCTTTGTGCTGATAAGCTTTTCTAGAGTGTTATGGTTCCTTGTCTAGCAGCTCTGTACTTGTGTTGATTGGCACTCCCACTGCAAGTTTGGTGTCTTGCGAATGAGGGTGTTGAGCTTGTTGTGCTGTGCCTTTGAGAGGTTAATGTCTGGTGCGTGATAGCAAAGGGGCAACAAGAGTAAGGCAACACGCAGCCGCAGCATGTCTGTCTCATGAAGCCCTCAGTGGCGATTAGAAATGTGCCGCACCATGTTCAAGACCTGTAGCAAGACCTTTAGCAAGTGCTGAACAGTGGCCGCACACACTCCATCTCGCTGCATGCGTAGGCCCAGTACTTTGATATTATGTATTCTCCTGTGTTCTGTAGGTTGATGGGTGGGGGTCTCCAGCACGTGGTGGGCACAAGCAGCTCCAACTTTTCCTGGGAGCACTCCAAGACGATGCCCGCAGCTGCTGCTTGGGCTTCATCTATAGTGCACGTTGCACGGTGTCCTCTATTTTCCCCGGAGAGCCTTAGTTGATCCGTATGGTTATGTCGTCGGCGTACAGTGTGTAATGAACATCTGCTATGAGGAGTAAAGCTCTGTGTATGCGACACATTGCTAAGTTGAACAGTGTTGGTGAGAGCACTGTTCCTTGCGGTATGCCCATTTGCGGGCGTGGGTACGTCATATCGCGAATTTGAGGATGTACGTACGGTGATGGAAAAGGACCCACATGTAGTTGTATATCTTGATGCCACAGTTGGTGGAAGAAAGCGCCACAAACATGGCCTCGTGGGCCACGTTGTCAAAGGCTTCCTTCAAATCTATGGCCAAGATTGCTTTAAGTTGGGAGTTGCTGGGTTGTTTGGTGATATCTTTTTGTATCTGGAGGAGACCTTATGCAAGCTGTTAATGTTTACAGGGTTTCCTCTCTAGATGAGAGATGTTGGTACAACTCCTTTGCTCAACTATGCTTGCCCAGCACATTACGATCCACCACATGCCCCCCCCCCCCCCCCCCCCCCCCGAAAAAGAAAAAAGCTGCCCTTGCAAGGTACATACCATTGGACGGTTCAAGTGACTCAACTTGCATCGGCTGGAGCAACGAGACGACGCTCGGGGTGCTCTTTGATAGGGGGGTAACTGCGTGGCGCCCACGGTCACTGTCGAAGGGGTTTTCCACCCGCGTCGACATATGCGACGCGGCAGCGCCAACTCGCTCCAACTCGTCTGTGAGTTGAGTTGCTGGCGCGCTGCCGCCTCCTGAAAAGACAGCACGAATTTGCACGTCTGCACGTAATGCACGTAAGGAGAAAAAAAATAGAAGTACAGGTGTCAAATGTTCAGACAATAATCAGAAGTAACAATAATAAACAACCACTCATTGGCAGTAAAAAATAAAATAATAATATAAAGAAACATACAGCTTCAACCAGTCAGTATCAAATGCGTTTTAAACCAAATGGAAAAATATAACGTAATACAGCAACGAAGTAGTTATTAGCAAAACTTAGACTTCTAGTCAGTGACGCCAGAGATTGCTGTAAAATTTTGTCGTTATTAAGCCAATTGCACTCTTTTACTGTGCTTGGAAAAAAAAATATTTAAAGCAATTACATGGGTAAAAAGGGGAATGAACCAAACATCGCTCATGTGCATGTTCATTGGAAAAATAGGCATTTATTGTTTTAGTGGGAGTTTAAATTTCTAAATGGAAAAAAACTGAACGTAGGGTACCACAGAGCACATAATTAACTGCCATTTGCTACTGCATAAGAACTGGGTTAATACTGTTCTTCGCAATTTAAGCAATTTTTCAAAAAAATTTCCAGACAAATTGGTGACTTCCGATAGCTCTGCGTCACATCCAGTTGTGTGCTGTACTACATTCCGATGAAGTAGAACAAAAGGCAGGTTTGCTTCTTCAATTATGTTTCTTTTTTGTTTTGATATAGTGAGAGTTTATTGAAGAGAATTAAAACGTGTCCTGGTTTTGTTCATTTTAGTTATTGCTGACTTAAACAAAAGAAATATCTAAAAAAATTGCTCAGTGTAAAATGAAAATGAAATAAAAAGAATATTGCATCCAGTGTAGTCGTTTCAGCCATTTAAACAGGATGTCAGCAAAGCAAGATGCTTGTCTCGAGTTCCAGTTAACAGCAGAGAGCAGTTTGTGTGTTTATGATTAGCTATAGTCAAGACCTGGTATTTTCGCTGTTCTGCCCCCCCTCCTTATGTAATGCCCCTTCCAGGGGTCTTTAAGGGTCAATAAATAAATGATGATGAAACCTGGCTACCTGTGATGCTTGGTGCTTTGTAGCATCTGCCTGTGGGCTGTGCATACTAAACATCGCTTTGTTGAAATGCGTGCAAGTTGCCTTCCTAGGGACACAATAACAAGAAAAGTCTTTCACGTTCCACAAAAAAAATCGTGTCAGTCTAGTTTGGTATCTAGTAAGTGGTGTTCATTTGGGCTTTTTCAAAGTTTATTCTTATTTCCTGGAGCACCGCAGCGGTGGCCAAGTGGTTGAGCATCCGCCTCGTATGCGGGAGGTGCGGGGTTCGATCCCCAGTGCCGCCGGGTACCCACCGGTGATACAATGGGTACAAGCTTTCCCCTGGTCTGGTGCTCGGCTTATTTAGGGTGAAATGCTTGGGAAATGGGTCTTTGACCCCACCTTGAGAAAAAGAAAAATACCCTGTGACATGGCGCTCTTTGGCCATAGCTGCCCTTGCGCCATAAAAATCAATAATCATCATCATCATCTTATTTGCTGGAGGACTTCCAGTTTCCAAGTGGATGAGTAGGTGCCCGACAAGGATGTACTGCAAGGCAGCAGTGTCATCGTCTCCACAAGTAGTGCAATTGCAATTCTTCTTACTCCAACATATACTCGACAGTTGCAGCCGAGCTTCACTTTTGTTTACATCAGGTAAACCAACTTGCGCATTAATTAGCTCTATTACCACACATTCTTTCTATATGTATGCAGGCATCTTGGTGACAGTTATGTCCTGCTGAAGGCCAGAGCAGAGAATGGCAGTCACGGTCATTATTTCTCTGGTAAGCTGGTTCAAATGCATGTCATTTTTATTTATTCACACTCTTCCGCATCTAGGCAGGCATCGGGTTGTATTGTCGGCTCTGTGCCTTCATTTCCTTGTGGCTAATAGTGGCCTGCACCATTGTGCTGCTGTAATGAGGAGAGTTGCCTGCTAATTCTAATGAGCATTTTATAACGATCCAGCAGTGAATGCGCAAAACGATAGCTTTTTTTGCCACTTTGATATTTGCTGTGTGTAAATATCTTTTGAGTGGCCTAGTGGCTGTTCCAGAGTGCTTTTATAAGCATACAGTATGCATATACTTGCTAAAACTATTTTTCTGCTCTCTCAACAACAGATGGTTTTCCATGTGGTGTTTTAAGGTCTTTTAGAATAGTGCTTGTCGGCTTCGTTTATTCTGTAACAGTGCTTTTTTGCTGTCATAAAACTTGGTTGTATAGTCAGCAGTCTTCGTACTGAAGTGAGAATAAAAAAAATTTCTGTAAGTAATTTATGGTGCTGTGTTTTACATGTTACTGAAAGGGATTGGCAGTTTGAACTTTAATGCCATCGGCTTGAGGACCATGGCGCATTACTCTCATTATTCTTAAAAGTTCTGCTTGAGATTGTTTTGGAAAGAGTAGAAGAAAAATAATTGGGCCTTTTAACCGGTACTAGCCTTAGATACCATGTATTGAAAGGGCATTGTAGAAAATGGGCTGATGGTAGAGATATAACAGAAGCAAGCTTCATGTTCTTCAAGACAGACAAAGGCCAGGGGAGTAGGCATAGATCAATCTGCCTTTTTCACAAGATGTGGCACCCTCTGGAAAGTGGCAAAAATTTGCTAGTGGTTGAGAACAAACACACGTTGGAGAAGCCGCGATCTGGTTCCACCAGGTGCCAACTGCACCTGAGTGGCATGAGTGTGCTTGACAGCTGTCGCCTATGCCTGTCACTAACATAAACTGTTCGTGCATGATAGGAGCCAGTGGTTCATTTTCAACCAGTGGGAGCTGGAGGAGGACAGGGGCACATGCACAGATCGGCCTTGTGAAAAAGGCAGATTCCATCAGGGAATTTATGCTTCAGCTTTTTGTTCCACCTGTTTGGGTTGCACCTCGTTACTGTGAGACTGTTGTCTATGACTATATTGTGCCCATTTTTTTAATGCAGGTATTCCGATTCTTCCAAGGCAGTGCCTGCTTAGGACCTTGCAGTGCAAGCCTCCAGTGCAAGTCTGTTGCATTGTGGACTGCTGGGGTGCCCAAGATACGAGCATCTCGCATTAAGTGGGAGTCTGCATCTATTGTGTTCAAGCTTGCTAATTCTGCATCAGTGCTTTTAATTAAGTCTAGAACTTCTTCTTGCCTAGTCTTTTAGGCAATAAAATCTTTGTTCACAAAAGTTAATGCGATGTGATAGTCTTCTTACCATCAGTCACACATAGAGCAATGGCTCCACTGGTTGTAGAGGTCAAGTCATTAATTTGCCATGTATTGGTTAGTTTTCAGTTACTTTGCATGTCTACATAAGTTGTGACTAAAGCTGTTGTACCTTTGCCAGGAGCCCTTATGACAACACTATTTTTCAGGATAGCGTATCAAAAGCTCTGATGCAAAATGATTTTAATTGGGATTTTTTACAAGTGCCGATATTGTACAGCCACCCAAATCGTTAACTAGCTAGTGTGATGGCCATTTTTCTGCGCTCCTGCATGTTACAAAACAGTTAACCTGTGAAGAGATTAAGACTAATCAGAGGCTCACCAAGCCCTTGCCTAATCTTGACCTATCCACAAGTTTGATCCATGCAAAGGCGCAGCTACGGCAAGGAAAATAGCCATCGTGCACGTTAGAGATGTGGGTGGCTGTACGCGTGACTAAATTTGTCATATATGCCTGAATGGCCAATATGGTCAGGATCAAACCTTGCTTGGTTGCAAGAATGCACCAAATAATGTATCTATAACAAAAAAACGAACTTTAGTGCAGGGCTTGAAATGTTCTTGCAAGATGTTTTTTAGCCAACTTTTAGCGTCACATTAGCACAGCTACAGGAAGGCTTCAGGCTTTCCACAGCTAGATAACATCTACAACTAGACGTCTAAAAGACTTGGGCGTGGTCTTGCTGAGAGGTTTATTAGACCTCACCTAGTTCTTTTTGCGTTACATGGGCAGCGCTGACCAGACTGCGCTCGAGGGCGGCAGCTGCCTACCTGAAGACTGCGGGGCCGGCCCCGGTTCCGCAGCGCAAGAAGGAGAAAGGCTAGAGGGACACGAGCCCCCTCTTCCCCAACAGAGCCCCAGCCCGGCAGTCAGCTCCCAACTCCTAGGCCTCTTCAGGAGACTTCCGCTTCCCTGGAGGAGTCTTCCACCTCCTCGCAGCTACCATCTACTCCTGTGCTCACCGAGTCCCAGGACTCCGGTTCGCCCAGCGCCACGTAGGAGAGCTGTGAGGTCTTGGCACACCAAGCAGGGGACCAACCAGCGGACCCCACCCTGGACCCATCGCCGAGCCGTCCCACATCTGAGGTACCCCCTCCCCCACCAGAGGGGGACACTGAGGAGGGTTGGATTTTGAAGGTACCGCGAGGGCGCCATCGTCGTCCTCGCCGCCCTCCCCTTCCCCCCGAGAAAGTGGACGGCCTTGTGGGGACTGTCATCCTCTTCCGCCCCCAAAACAAGGGCTCCTCGTTCCAGCAACTCTGCAAGTTCCGCATAGCCGCCGAACTCTCCACTACCCCGGGAGTCTCCTCCGTGAGGGTAAACCCCGTTGTAATATAGTCGCTGTGGATGTGCTCACCACTCAGGCAATGGAGGCCATTCTGCACACCCGCAGCCTCGTCGGTATACCAGTGCGCCCACGACCTGCCGCGGACAAGGGCACCTCCATGGGATTCGTCCATGGCATTCCTGCTGATGTTGGGGATTCTGACCTCCCTGCAGCCATCGAGGCCTCCGTGCCTATTCTGGGTATACGTCGAGGCCCGCCCAGCACCATCCAGATCCGCTTCGGGGCTCCACAGCCGCCACCCCACGTGGCAATATTCAAGCTTCGCCTGCCTGTCCGCCGGCCCTTCCTCTCCCCATCCAGTGAGGTCGATGCGGCCACCTCGACCATGTCACGGACAGCTGCACCCTAAACCAACGCTGCCGCCGCTGTGGACGCCAACATGGTTGGCATCCCTGTGACGCCCCTGCACCCCGCTGCATTAACTGCGGAGGGGCCGATCCTGCTGACTATCCAGCATGCCTCCGCTGGCAGGAAGAGCGACGGGTGGCAGCAGCCATCAACGCAGCAACAGAACCTGTCTCCCGGAGAGCCATCAGAGCCAACCTCCAGACAGGGGAGAGGTCCTATGCCCAGGCTCTCAAAACCCGGCCAACTCCTGCTGTTCCCCCTTGCCACCCCCACCGGCAGAACAGCCCGCAGCTCCCCAAAGCTTCTCCGGACCTGCCTATCCTCTGAGCAACATTCCCTCTGCCCAGCTAGGAGGGCAACTCGAGCATCTGACGCGGACCTTGGCCGCTACTCTCCAAGCCATTAATTACGCTGCTCCTCCCCGCGGCGTCCCAGTCGCCACCTAATGTGGCTCAGGGACAGCATCCACAGCCAGTTCATCATGGCTAGATCTCCATCGGTGACTCCTCGTCCAGGGGTTCTCCAGTGGAATTGCCGTGCCCTGCGACCACGCAGAGCGGAACTCATCAGCCGCCTTGATGTCCCTCACCCCTCACCCCCAGATGTCCTGGCTCTTCAAGAGGCCTACCTCTGCCCCGGGGAAATTGGCATTCCTGGCTACGTGCCATACAACCGCAGATCGACATGCCTCCTGACCACGTGCTCGGCTGACCCCTGCCTCGACCGTCAACACCCACCAGGAAGATCCAGAGCTCTTCGTCCGCTCTGCCCCCCCCCCAGGCAGAAATTAATGTCGACGATGCTATAGTGGCGCCTATGGAGTGTGTCTGCGTCAGTCCGGCTCAGGGGTGTTGACACTGCTGTTGCAAGTATCTATGTGCGCCCCGTAACCCCATGGGACGCCTACTCCTTGCCACATCATCTGGTCAGCCTTATAGGTGGTGACTGCCTGCTCTGCGGTGAGTTCAACGCTGCTCATCCGAAGTGGGGCTCCCGTAGAGCGGATCGCCACGGCCGTGACCTCATCGCTGCCCTGCGTGGCACTTCTCTCCACGTCCTCAACACTGGCGTTCCCACGTTTGTCCGGAGGGGAGGTGTCCGCACGTGCATTGATCTGAGCATCGTGTCTCAACGGTGCGTCTACGAGTGGTGCCCCTCCCCTGATACATGGGGATCTGACCACTACCCCATCTCTCTCAGTCCCAAGCCTGGAAGAAGGGTGGATGGGCGCATCTACAAAATTGTCCATTGGGACCGCTTCCGGGACCTTCTCGGCAGCCTCCCGCTCCAGGGCGATGTCTTGGCCCATGTGGCAAGGTGCGCGGCAACAGCCACCATCACATGCGAAGTCCCCCTGTCCAGCCCATTCCTGACCTCAAGTTACTGCACCTAAGGGCCCAACGACGGCAGATAGAGAGAAGGGCCCTCGGCACTGACAGAGCCGAAGACTGGACGGCATACAACCGTCTTGATGCCATCTGAAGACGCGAACACAACAGGCGCCGCAACGAATCCTGGAAAGGCATCTGTGCCTCCCTCATCAGTGCCCGTAGCCCAGCCAGGGCTTGGCGGCTCTTCCGCTCCCTCCTGGCTCCTCGGATCCAACTCAAGCCCCACTTGGTCATTGCTGTCTCCCTGGGAATCACCTGCCAAGAGCTAGCAGAACGGCTGGCTGATGCCTTTTTCCCCTCCGGGGACTCCCGGCCTCCAGCCCAGGCTCCTGCTCTACCTGGCCTACTCGAAGGACTTTCACCTCGGGAAGCAGACATAACCTCTACCTGCACTGCACCCTTCACCTACCGGGAGCTCTCTGCAGTACTCAACCGCTCCAGGCGACACACAGCACTAGGCATAGACAGCATCACTTACCAGATGTTACGTAACCTCGGCGAGGACCACCGGGCAACAAAAATGAAACATTGCTGTTCCATCTATGTATTTCCTGTTTTCACTGAACAGCACTGAAATACAGTCCGAAAGTCCTAATTGCAAATGAAGGATTATTTTTGGTTTTATGCTTATGAGTGCAAAGCTACTCTTGACATGCCTTTCCATTCACCTATTGCATGGGCAGCTCTGCAGCTTCTAGAATACTGAAAGCCATATTTAACGGCTGTCGGCAGAGAATGGCCCTAGATAAGTGCCCATCAGTGGATAGTGGAGCGAGAATATTTGCTGTGGGAGAGATTTCATCATGCCTTTCAATGACTAATAGGCACAAGACACGATATACTTGAAAATAGGGGGAAGGGGACAAGTTATGTCGACAGCATGTTACATGCAACTTTCACCTGCCTTAAGTCATTAATTTCTATACTGAAAGGCCTCCTATAACCCTGTCACATGGGCACTTCTAAGGCCTTGGGAATTAAGGTCCTTTGCCGCAAAGGTGCGTGATGCGCATCTACATGGCAAAGCGTCGAGACCTTTGCGAAAAAGGTCCATAGCCGCAAAGGCGGCCGTCAGCGGCCTTAAAGTTGCTTAAAGGAGCAACCCAGACGGCAGTGCCAGCTAACGAGCTCAAAGAATAAAAAATTGACGCAATTTTAAGTTTTGAAAATTAAAAAATATATATTTTATCCTATTTAATGGTTAATTTTGCGTTACAGTGCACTTAACCGTAGAGGAGGCTATGAGTTAAGACATCTACACTGCTAAGAAAGGACTTGAACGCATTTCAGCAGCCGTATTGACATATATATGCTTGCGCTTCTCGCTTTGCTGTTTCTTCTTCGTTTGCTTTTTGTTGTGTGCGCAATTTTTGTTTGCTTGTTTTCAGTTTGCCCGCTCATATATAGTTGAACTCCTTTATATATTTATAGTGATTTGTTTTTAACCTTATTTAATTTTAATTTTGCAGACAATTTTAATGGAGGCAGGAAGTATTGAGGCCTCTCAGTGCAGAGCAAAAAAAACATCGAGAGGACCGCGCGCCCACTTGCTGGAGTGCTAAACCTGGGCTCTTATCTGTCTCTGGGAAGACCACCTCTCAGAACTGCGCGGTGAGAGACGGAACGGGCCCGAGGCCATTCAAATTCACTGGCCGAACAAGGCATCGTAAAGACAAAGGAGCAGGTGCACTCCAAAATAGAAAACTTGACAACAGAATATCGGTGAGTAGTGAACATAGCCAAGAGCTACTTTTATATATACCGCGGCATTATATTAGATCGCTAAGTGTTGCGAAGTTTTGTGCTATGATAACTGCGCGGCAGCTTTCAAAACATGCGACAGGTGAGGCATAGTTTTGACTCACATTATGTGAGAGGGGCTGCTGCATTGGGTTGGTGGCAGCTTCTGGCTTTTCACACAACGCGCAGTGTGCGAAAATGCGTACTTGCCATGTTTATTCAATAGCAGCAGTTAAAATGAGATGCTCTTTTGACTACCCGAGTGTTGGGAACGTAATGCTCATGGGACTCTGTTTGCAGGAGGTGGTCACGAAAGCACACTAGCCAAGGTGCCCTACCCTGGACATTCTACTGGGAGCTGCACAGACTTTTGGGAAGCCTGCCAGTAAATGACCGGTGTGACAGAGATGAAGACCGAAAAACTTTCCTTCTCTTGGGTGTTAAGAGACTTTCACTCGTGTTTGGTGCAGTTCAAAGAAGGAATATATAGTTGCCCGTTCCCTTCACGACAAGAAGACGATGAGGAATGGTGTCTTAGCTCTCTGGTGGAAGAAAGTAGCTGCCAACCTGTCAGTACAGTCGAAGAGGTAATTTTCTTGGAAGAATATGAATCTCCATCTGCAAGTACGACTTCCAAACCTTTGAAATCTGAACAAATATAAATGCCAGGCTAATAAGTAGAAAACTGCTAGTGGGAAAATTCAGTGCCCTTTATTCAAGCCAGAACTCCCACTAGATTTTCAGACTGCTCAATGGGGATGGAATTGCATTGGTTGGAGTCTGAAGCTACACTGCACAACAAACCAGTGTTCATAAGTTGGTCATCGAAGGCTTTGTATAGTTTATTTTGGATGATAACGCCTCTACATATGTTATGACATGAAGGTGAATCAAACATATGAATGCAAAATTGGTAAATCATGCTAAGTGCCAAGTAAAACATATCAGCAGGTGATCACAGCTCTGTTACTGAGGTGTAACGGACAGAGGCTCATTTCAGTTGTAACACTCTTATAACGGCAGACAAAAAGATAAACCTTTACATACGTTATGACATGAAGGCGTATCAAACATACAAACGCAAGATTGGTAAATCATGCTAAGTGCCAAGTTAAAAGATATCAGCAAGTGACCACAGCCGTTTTGTACTGAGGTGTAACGGACAGACTGACAGAGGTTCATTTCAGTTGTAACACTCTTGTGACAGCAGACAAAAAGATGGTTTACCACTGTAAACATATATATGCTTTCATGGACAACACTTATCAGAGCACTGAAAAGTATAGCTTGTGGGTTATTTATTCAATTTCTTTGCGAGCAAGTGCTTGACCTCCTGTTAATGTTTCGTCATTGTTTCGAACCCTCTTCATACAGATTACCTTCACCATGGAGACTGGCGATGTACATGAAAGCTCATTTGAGCTTGAAGCAACGGCTGAGACAGCTGACACATCTGCTGCTGCAGAAGACCCTGCACTAGAGCATCAACCACACTTGCGGGGCACAGTAAACACTGTCACAGTTGTGGCTAGTACCAGCCGCGGAAGCGACCACTCTTGGCAGCTCAAGAGACCCAGCAATGTCTGCTAGAGGAGCAGCGACTCCTGCGGCAGGATCTGAAGGACTACAGAGCAAAAGAGCTTCGGCTCCGTGAGCGACAAGTGAAGGCTGAAGAAGACCTCATTCAGGTGCTGAAGGCCTTCCTGAACAAATGAAATGCATAAATCTCAGCTTGCATTCATGTACATGCTACTATTGGGCCACAGACTGTGTGAAAGGCACAAGGCAGTGTTGTGATACAGTACTGATAGCTGTGCAAGTTTAACAACAAAGCGACAAAAAGTGCCTCATAAAAGGCACGGGCAGAAGAACAAGGCAAAATTGACATGCACTGTCTTGCGCTAGCAATAACTAATCGTGAAAGTACTGATACTGTATACAAAAACATTTATTCACACAAGGCGCATATTGAAACATATATCAATATCAGTGCTTGTGTGTCTTGCACGAGGTTAACCATGTCCAGATCATGACCCGTCAGAAATCGCCTTGAAGGAGTGCTTCTCACACCAACGAAATCAGGTGCGAAATCCCACTGACGTCAGTTAATTAACCTGGCTGTTCAGACATCTAGGTTAAGAAGTTGACGTGACTGGTGTAACCCATTCCGATTTTGTTTGTGCAAGCAAACCACTCCTTCACAAAGGTTTTCAGTGGAAGGTAGCAAGACAACTAGACCTGCTGTGGTCCCACACTGGCATCAAATGCTACCTAGGATTAGGTATGCTGCTTAGAGGTACAAAACATGGGCAGCACTGGCAGCACACTTCGTCATGTTCAGTGCCCTTCTACTGCAGCTGCTGAAAGTAATGCTCAAGAGCTGCACGAACACTAGCCCCACCATCAACTTCTAACATGCTCTCCAAAAAATTCATTCAGGAGAATAGGGTATCGCAGCGGTGTATTCCATGTACCACCTTTACTGTAAGAATGAATTCCATATTGAAAATAATTCCAAAGTCCATCATGTATTCTCTATAGGCAACCCGCAATAGCCAGGCGGCGCCACTGTCGCGCTGCTTTCAGCGCCGCCACCATGTTTTTTTTGATACTGGGTAGGGCGGAAGCTCTTCGTGGCGTACGCTCCCAGTACGAATTTTAAAATGTCTGTGGTTTTATATTGCGGATTCAAGCCTACTGATGCCATCGATGTGTATTTTCGGCGACCGTAGCTCGAAAAAGGACGTCGCCTTTACGAAAGCAACCATGTGCACTCAGTGAAGGAAACGGACGGCACCGAAATTTCGGCGAAGTGTCAGTCTCAACAGGGCAAACACGTGTACGACGTTCAACTTGAGGTGAGTTAAACGTGGGCTTACTTGCACCCTCATGCATGCTTCCTCCCAGTGAGCTTTCTTTAAGACACACTTGTTGCTTTTGCTTGGAGACGAACCTTAGAGGCTGTGGCACTGGAGAAAAGTTGCAGCGGTGGTTCGTTTGCATAGTTGCAGTGGCGGTTCGCTTGCGATCTGCGAGTTTGTGTCATCATTGCAACTAAACTCACGATTTTCATTCGCAGCTGGTGCCTGGAGGACGACGAATTCTGCAAGGGAAGTGCAGCTGCCGCTACGGCATCCTAGGCGATTTTAAGCACTGTGCAGCTGTCGCTTTGTACATAAACCTCCATGAAGACGCTCCATGAACAGCTGGGTTCTCTTTTCAGGTGGGCCTCCTCCTCCATCCTGAGCAACCATGGCTTTGTGGGAGTCCTGATGGTATTTTTTTTAGCATCCAGATGTCTCTTGTACAAGTGGCCTGCAGGCTTAGGGAAAGCCATCAAAGCCTGCTACTAACGATAAAACGTCGATCGGAGAACTCTTTGGAGGTACGGTATCACTGGGGCACTGTTTCGCCAATATCGCGCTGCAGGTTTTCTATTTCCTCTAGTGCATGTGTAAGCAACCGTTTTGCCGCTTTGTATTGGTACCTGATCTGGAAATTAATTTTTATAAACATAAAGGGACAAAGTTTAGATGCACGGGACCTGCGAATATGTGAATTTTTTCCGTAGTGTGTAATTGAAAACACAGTAAACAGTGGTGGATGTACTGAAAGAATTGCTTCTGTCGAGCCCAGACTGGCTTTTCACACAACGCGCAGTGTGCGAAAATGCGTACTTGCCTTGTTTATTCAATAGCAGCAGTTAAAATGAGATGCTCTTTTGACTACCCGAGTGTTGGGAACGTAATGCTCATGGGACTCTGTTTGCAGGAGGTGGTCACGAAAGCACACTAGCCAAGGTGCCCTACCCTGGACATTCTACTGGGAGCTGCACAGACTTTTGGGAAGCCTGCCAGTAAATGACCGGTGTGACAGAGATGAAGACCGAAAAACTTTCCTTCTCTTGGGTGTTAAGAGACTTTCACTCGTGTTTGGTGCAGTTCAAAGAAGGAATATATAGTTGCCCGTTCCCTTCACGACAAGAAGACGATGAGGAATGGTGTCTTAGCTCTCTGGTGGAAGAAAGTAGCTGCCAACCTGTCAGTACAGTCGAAGAGGTAATTTTCTTGGAAGAATATGAATCTCCATCTGCAAGTACGACTTCCAAACCTTTGAAATCTGAACAAATATAAATGCCAGGCTAATAAGTAGAAAACTGCTAGTGGGAAAATTCAGTGCCCTTTATTCAAGCCAGAACTCCCACTAGATTTTCAGACTGCTCAATGGGGATGGAATTGCATTGGTTGGAGTCTGAAGCTACACTGCACAACAAACCAGTGTTCATAAGTTGGTCATCGAAGGCTTTGTATAGTTTATTTTGGATGATAACGCCTTTACATATGTTATGACATGAAGGTGAATCAAACATATGAATGCAAAATTGGTAAATCATGCTAAGTGCCAAGTAAAACATATCAGCAGGTGATCACAGCTCTGTTACTGAGGTGTAACGGACAGAGGCTCATTTCAGTTGTAACACTCTTATAACGGCAGACAAAAAGATAAACCTTTACATACGTTATGACATGAAGGCGTATCAAACATACAAACGCAAGATTGGTAAATCATGCTAAGTGCCAAGTTAAAAGATATCAGCAAGTGACCACAGCCGTTTTGTACTGAGGTGTAACGGACAGACAGACAGAGGTTCATTTCTGTTGTAACACTCTTGTGACAGCAGACAAAAAGATGGTTTACCACTGTAAACATATATATGCTTTCATGGACAACACTTATCAGAGCACTGAAAAGTATAGCTTGTGGGTTATTTATTCAATTTCTTTGCGAGCAAGTGCTTGACCTCCTGTTAATGTTTCGTCATTGTTTCGAACCCTCTTCATACAGATTACCTTCACCATGGAGACTGGCGATGTACATGAAAGCTCATTTGAGCTTGAATCAACGGCTGAGACAGCTGACACATCTGCTGCTGCAGAAGACCCTGCACTAGAGCATCAACCACACTTGCGGGGCACAGTAAACACTGTCACAGTTGTGGCTAGTACCAGCCGCGGAAGCGACCACTCTTGGCAGCTCAAGAGACCCAGCAATGTCTGCTAGAGGAGCAGCGACTCCTGCGGCAGGATCTGAAGGACTACAGAGCAAAAGAGCTTCGGCTCCGTGAGCGACAAGTGAAGGCTGAAGAAGACCTCATTCAGGTGCTGAAGGCCTTCCTGAACAAATGAAATGCATAAATCTCAGCTTGCATTCATGTACATGCTACTATTGGGCCACAGACTGTGTGAAAGGCACAAGGCAGTGTTGTGATACAGTACTGATAGCTGTGCAAGTTTAACAACAAAGCGACAAAAAGTGCCTCATAAAAGGCACGGGCAGAAGAACAAGGCAAAATTGACATGAACTGTCTTGCGCTAGCAATAACTAATCGTGAAAGTACTGATACTGTATTCAAAAACATTTATTCACACAAGGCGCATATTGAAACATATATCAATATCAGTGCTTGTGTGTCTTGCACGAGGTTAACCATGTCCAGATCATGACCCGTCAGAAATCGCCTTGAAGGAGTGCTTCTCACACCAACGAAATCAGGTGCGAAATCCCACTGACGTCAGTTAATTAACCTGGCTGTTCAGACATCTAGGTTAAGAAGTTGACGTGACTGGTGTAACCCATTCCGATTTTGTTTGTGCAAGCAAACCACTCCTTCACAAAGGTTTTCAGTGGAAGGTAGCAAGACAACTAGACCTGCTGTGGTCCCACACTGGCATCAAATGCTACCTAGGATTAGGTATGCTGCTTAGAGGTACAAAACATGGGCAGCACTGGCAGCACACTTCGTCATGTTCAGTGCCCTTCTACTGCAGCTGCTGAAAGTAATGCTCAAGAGCTGCACGAACACTAACGTCCATCATGTATTCTCTTTAGGCAACCCGCAATAGCCAGGCGGCGCCACTGTCGCGCTGCTTTCAGCGCCGCCACCATGTTTTTTTTGATACTGGGTAGGGCGGAAGCTCTTCGTGGCGTACGCTCCCAGTACGAATTTTAAAATTTCTGTGGTTTTATATTGCGGATTCAAGCCTACTGATGCCATCGATGTGTATTTTCGGCGACCGTAGCTCGAAAAAGGACGTCGCCTTTACGAAAGCAACCATGTGCACTCAGTGAAGGAAACGGACGGCACCGAAATTTCGGCGAAGTGTCAGTCTCAACAGGGCAAACACGTGTACGACGTTCAACTTGAGGTGAGTTAAACGTGGGCTTACTTGCACCCTCATGCATGCTTCCTCCCAGTGAGGTTTCTTTAAGACGCACTTGTTGCTTTTGCTTGGAGACGAACCTTAGAGGCTGTGGCACTGGAGAAAAGTTGCAGCGGTGGTTCGTTTGCATAGTTGCAGTGGCGGTTCGCTTGCGATCTGCGAGTTTGTGTCATCATTGCAACTAAACTCACGATTTTCATTCGCAGCTGGTGCCTGGAGGACGACGAATTCTGCAAGGGAAGTGCAGCTGCCGCTACGGCATCCTAGGCGATTTTAAGCACTGTGCAGCTGTCGCTTTGTACATAAACCTCCATGAAGACGCTCCATGAACAGCTGGGTTCTCTTTTCAGGTGGGCCTCCTCCTCCATCCTGAGCAACCATGGCTTTGTGGGAGTCCTGATGGTATTTTTTTTAGCATCCAGATGTCTCTTGTACAAGTGGCCTGCAGGCTTAGGGAAAGCCATCAAAGCCTGCTACTAACGATAAAACGTCGATCGGAGAACTCTTTGGAGGTACGGTATCACTGGGGCACTGTTTCGCCAATATCGCGCTGCAGTTTTTCTATTTCCTCTAGTGCATGTGTAAGCAACCGTTTTGCCGCTTTGTATTGGTACCTGATCTGGAAATTAATTTTTATAAACATAAAGGGACAAAGTTTAGATGCACGGGACCTGCGAATATGTGAATTTTTTCCGTAGTGTGTAATTGAAAACACAGTAAACAGTGGTGGATGTACTGAAAGAATTGCTTCTGTCGAGCCCAGACTGGCTTTTCACACAACGCGCAGTGTGCGAAAATGCGTACTTGCCTTGTTTATTCAATAGCAGCAGTTAAAATGAGATGCTCTTTTGACTACCCGAGTGTTGGGAACGTAACGCTCATGGGACTCTGTTTGCAGGAGGTGGTCACGAAAGCACACTAGCCAAGGTGCCCTACCCTGGACATTCTACTGGGAGCTGCACAGACTTTTGGGAAGCCTGCCAGTAAATGACCGGTGTGACAGAGATGAAGACCGAAAAACTTTCCTTCTCTTGGGTGTTAAGAGACTTTCACTCGTGTTTGGTGCAGTTCAAAGAAGGAATATATAGTTGCCCGTTCCCTTCACGACAAGAAGACGATGAGGAATGGTGTCTTAGCTCTCTGGTGGAAGAAAGTAGCTGCCAACCTGTCAGTACAGTCGAAGAGGTAATTTTCTTGGAAGAATATGAATCTCCATCTGCAAGTACGACTTCCAAACCTTTGAAATCTGAACAAATATAAATGCCAGGCTAATAAGTTGAAAACTGCTAGTGGGAAAATTCAGTGCCCTTTATTCAAGCCAGAACTCCCACTAGATTTTCAGACTGCTCAATGGGGATGGAATTGCATTGGTTGGAGTCTGAAGCTACACTGCACAACAAACCAGTGTTCATAAGTTGGTCATCGAAGGCTTTGTATAGTTTATTTTGGATGATAACGCCTCTACATATGTTATGACATGAAGGTGAATCAAACATATGAATGCAAAATTGGTAAATCATGCTAAGTGCCAAGTAAAACATATCAGCAGGTGATCACAGCTCTGTTACTGAGGTGTAACGGACAGAGGCTCATTTCAGTTGTAACACTCTTATAACGGCAGACAAAAAGATAAACCTTTACATACGTTATGACATGAAGGCGTATCAAACATACAAACGCAAGATTGGTAAATCATGCTAAGTGCCAAGTTAAAAGATATCAGCAAGTGACCACAGCCGTTTTGTACTGAGGTGTAACGGACAGACTGACAGAGGTTCATTTCAGTTGTAACACTCTTGTGACAGCAGACAAAAAGATGGTTTACCACTGTAAACATATATATGCTTTCATGGACAACACTTATCAGAGCACTGAAAAGTATAGCTTGTGGGTTATTTATTCAATTTCTTTGCGAGCAAGTGCTTGACCTCCTGTTAATGTTTCGTCATTGTTTCGAACCCTCTTCATACAGATTACCTTCACCATGGAGACTGGCGATGTACATGAAAGCTCATTTGAGCTTGAAGCAACGGCTGAGACAGCTGACACATCTGCTGCTGCAGAAGACCCTGCACTAGAGCATCAACCACACTTGCGGGGCACAGTAAACACTGTCACAGTTGTGGCTAGTACCAGCCGCGGAAGCGACCACTCTTGGCAGCTCAAGAGACCCAGCAATGTCTGCTAGAGGAGCAGCGACTCCTGCGGCAGGATCTGAAGGACTACAGAGCAAAAGAGCTTCGGCTCCGTGAGCGACAAGTGAAGGCTGAAGAAGACCTCATTCAGGTGCTGAAGGCCTTCCTGAACAAATGAAATGCATAAATCTCAGCTTGCATTCATGTACATGCTACTATTGGGCCACAGACTGTGTGAAAGGCACAAGGCAGTGTTGTGATACAGTACTGATAGCTGTGCAAGTTTAACAACAAAGCGACAAAAAGTGCCTCATAAAAGGCACGGGCAGAAGAACAAGGCAAAATTGACATGCACTGACTTGCGCTAGCAATAACTAATCGTGAAAGTACTGATACTGTATACAAAAACATTTATTCACACAAGGCGCATATTGAAACATATATCAATATCAGTGCTTGTGTGTCTTGCACGAGGTTAACCATGTCCAGATCATGACCCGTCAGAAATCGCCTTGAAGGAGTGCTTCTCACACCAACGAAATCAGGTGCGAAATCCCACTGACGTCAGTTAATTAACCTGGCTGTTCAGACATCTAGGTTAAGAAGTTGACGTGACTGGTGTAACCCATTCCGATTTTGTTTGTGCAAGCAAACCACTCCTTCACAAAGGTTTTCAGTGGAAGGTAGCAAGACAACTAGACCTGCTGTGGTCTCACACTGGCATCAAATGCTACCTAGGATTAGGTATGCTGCTTAGAGGTACAAAACATGGGCAGCACTGGCAGCACACTTCGTCATGTTCAGTGCCCTTCTACTGCAGCTGCTAAAGTAATGCTCAAGAGCTGCACGAACACTAACGTCCATCATGTATTCTCTATAGGCAACCCGCAATAGCCAGGCGGCGCCACTGTCGCGCTGCTTTCAGCGCCGCCACCATGTTTTTTTTTGATACTGGGTAGGGCGGAAGCTCTTCGTGGCGTACGCTCCCAGTACGAATTTTAAAATGTCTGTGGTTTTATATTGCGGATTCAAGCCTACTGATGCCATCGATGTGTATTTTCGGCGACCGTAGCTCGAAAAAGGACGTCGCCTTTACGAAAGCAACCATGTGCACTCAGTGAAGGAAACGGACGGCACCGAAATTTCGGCGAAGTGTCAGTCTCAACAGGGCAAACACGTGTACGACGTTCAACTTGAGGTGAGTTAAACGTGGGCTTACTTGCACCCTCATGCATGCTTCCTCCCAGTGAGGTTTCTTTAAGACACACTTGTTGCTTTTGCTTGGAGACGAACCTTAGAGGCTGTGGCACTGGAGAAAAGTTGCAGCGGTGGTTCGTTTGCATAGTTGCAGTGGCGGTTCGCTTGCGATCTGCGAGTTTGTGTCATCATTGCAACTAAACTCACGATTTTCATTCGCAGCTGGTGCCTGGAGGACGACGAATTCTGCAAGGGAAGTGCAGCTGCCGCTACGGCATCCTAGGCGATTTTAAGCACTGTGCAGCTGTCGCTTTGTACATAAACCTCCATGAAGACGCTCCATGAACAGCTGGGTTCTCTTTTCAGGTGGGCCTCCTCCTCCATCCTGAGCAACCATGGCTTTGTGGGAGTCCTGATGGTATTTTTTTTAGCATCCAGATGTCTCTTGTACAAGTGGCCTGCAGGCTTAGGGAAAGCCATCAAAGCCTGCTACTAACGATAAAACGTCGATCGGAGAACTCTTTGGAGGTACGGTATCACTGGGGCACTGTTTCGCCAATATCGCGCTGCAGTTTTTCTATTTCCTCTAGTGCATGTGTAAGCAACCGTTTTGCCGCTTTGTATTGGTACCTGATCTGGAAATTAATTTTTATAAACATAAAGGGACAAAGTTTAGATGCACGGGACCTGCGAATATGTGAATTTTTTCCGTAGTGTGTAATTGAAAACACAGTAAACAGTGGTGGATGTACTGAAAGAATTGCTTCTGTCGAGCCCAGACTGGCTTTTCACACAACGCGCAGTGTGCGAAAATGCGTACTTGCCTTGTTTATTCAATAGCAGCAGTTAAAATGAGATGCTCTTTTGACTACCCGAGTGTTGGGAACGTAATGCTCATGGGACTCTGTTTGCAGGAGGTGGTCACGAAAGCACACTAGCCAAGGTGCCCTACCCTGGACATTCTACTGGGAGCTGCACAGACTTTTGGGAAGCCTGCCAGTAAATGACCGGTGTGACAGAGATGAAGACCGAAAAACTTTCCTTCTCTTGGGTGTTAAGAGACTTTCACTCGTGTTTGGTGCAGTTCAAAGAAGGAATATATAGTTGCCCGTTCCCTTCACGACAAGAAGACGATGAGGAATGGTGTCTTAGCTCTCTGGTGGAAGAAAGTAGCTGCCAACCTGTCAGTACAGTCGAAGAGGTAATTTTCTTGGAAGAATATGAATCTCCATCTGCAAGTACGACTTCCAAACCTTTGAAATCTGAACAAATATAAATGCCAGGCTAATAAGTAGAAAACTGCTAGTGGGAAAATTCAGTGCCCTTTATTCAAGCCAGAACTCCCACTAGATTTTCAGACTGCTCAATGGGGATGGAATTGCATTGGTTGGAGTCTGAAGCTACACTGCACAACAAACCAGTGTTCATAAGTTGGTCATCGAAGGCTTTGTATAGTTTATTTTGGATGATAACGCCTTTACATATGTTATGACATGAAGGTGAATCAAACATATGAATGCAAAATTGGTAAATCATGCTAAGTGCCAAGTAAAACATATCAGCAGGTGATCACAGCTCTGTTACTGAGGTGTAACGGACAGAGGCTCATTTCAGTTGTAACACTCTTATAACGGCAGACAAAAAGATAAACCTTTACATACGTTATGACATGAAGGCGTATCAAACATACAAACGCAAGATTGGTAAATCATGCTAAGTGCCAAGTTAAAAGATATCAGCAAGTGACCACAGCCGTTTTGTACTGAGGTGTAACGGACAGACTGACAGAGGTTCATTTCAGTTGTAACACTCTTGTGACAGCAGACAAAAAGATGGTTTACCACTGTAAACATATATATGCTTTCATGAACAACACTTATCAGAGCACTGAAAAGTATAGCTTGTGGGTTATTTATTCAATTTCTTTGCGAGCAAGTGCTTGACCTCCTGTTAATGTTTCGTCATTGTTTCGAACCCTCTTCATACAGATTACCTTCACCATGGAGACTGGCGATGTACATGAAAGCTCATTTGAGCTTGAAGCAACGGCTGAGACAGCTGACACATCTGCTGCTGCAGAAGACCCTGCACTAGAGCATCAACCACACTTGCGGGGCACAGTAAACACTGTCACAGTTGTGGCTAGTACCAGCCGCGGAAGCGACCACTCTTGGCAGCTCAAGAGACCCAGCAATGTCTGCTAGAGGAGCAGCGACTCCTGCGGCAGGATCTGAAGGACTACAGAGCAAAAGAGCTTCGGCTCCGTGAGCGACAAGTGAAGGCTGAAGAAGACCTCATTCAGGTGCTGAAGGCCTTCCTGAACAAATGAAATGCATAAATCTCAGCTTGCATTCATGTACATGCTACTATTGGGCCACAGACTGTGTGAAAGGCACAAGGCAGTGTTGTGATACAGTACTGATAGCTGTGCAAGTTTAACAACAAAGCGACAAAAAGTGCCTCATAAAAGGCACGGGCAGAAGAACAAGGCAAAATTGACATGAACTGTCTTGCGCTAGCAATAACTAATCGTGAAAGTACTGATACTGTATTCAAAAACATTTATTCACACAAGGCGCATATTGAAACATATATCAATATCAGTGCTTGTGTGTCTTGCACGAGGTTAACCATGTCCAGATCATGACCCGTCAGAAATCGCCTTGAAGGAGTGCTTCTCACACCAACGAAATCAGGTGCGAAATCCCACTGACGTCAGTTAATTAACCTGGCTGTTCAGACATCTAGGTTAAGAAGTTGACGTGACTGGTGTAACCCATTCCGATTTTGTTTGTGCAAGCAAACCACTCCTTCACAAAGGTTTTCAGTGGAAGGTAGCAAGACAACTAGACCTGCTGTGGTCCCACACTGGCATCAAATGCTACCTAGGATTAGGTATGCTGCTTAGAGGTACAAAACATGGGCAGCACTGGCAGCACACTTCGTCATGTTCAGTGCCCTTCTACTGCAGCTGCTGAAAGTAATGCTCAAGAGCTGCACGAACACTAACGTCCATCATGTATTCTCTTTAGGCAACCCGCAATAGCCAGGCGGCGCCACTGTCGCGCTGCTTTCAGCGCCGCCACCATGTTTTTTTTGATACTGGGTAGGGCGGAAGCTCTTCGTGGCGTACGCTCCCAGTACGAATTTTAAAATTTCTGTGGTTTTATATTGCGGATTCAAGCCTACTGATGCCATCGATGTGTATTTTCGGCGACCGTAGCTCGAAAAAGGACGTCGCCTTTACGAAAGCAACCATGTGCACTCAGTGAAGGAAACGGACGGCACCGAAATTTCGGCGAAGTGTCAGTCTCAACAGGGCAAACACGTGTACGACGTTCAACTTGAGGTGAGTTAAACGTGGGCTTACTTGCACCCTCATGCATGCTTCCTCCCAGTGAGGTTTCTTTAAGACGCACTTGTTGCTTTTGCTTGGAGACGAACCTTAGAGGCTGTGGCACTGGAGAAAAGTTGCAGCGGTGGTTCGTTTGCATAGTTGCAGTGGCGGTTCGCTTGCGATCTGCGAGTTTGTGTCATCATTGCAACTAAACTCACGATTTTCATTCGCAGCTGGTGCCTGGAGGACGACGAATTCTGCAAGGGAAGTGCAGCTGCCGCTACGGCATCCTAGGCGATTTTAAGCACTGTGCAGCTGTCGCTTTGTACATAAACCTCCATGAAGACGCTCCATGAACAGCTGGGTTCTCTTTTCAGGTGGGCCTCCTCCTCCATCCTGAGCAACCATGGCTTTGTGGGAGTCCTGATGGTATTTTTTTTAGCATCCAGATGTCTCTTGTACAAGTGGCCTGCAGGCTTAGGGAAAGCCATCAAAGCCTGCTACTAACGATAAAACGTCGATCGGAGAACTCTTTGGAGGTACGGTATCACTGGGGCACTGTTTCGCCAATATCGCGCTGCAGTTTTTCTATTTCCTCTAGTGCATGTGTAAGCAACCGTTTTGCCGCTTTGTATTGGTACCTGATCTGGATATTAATTTTTATAAACATAAAGGGACAAAGTTTAGATGCACGGGACCTGCGAATATGTGAATTTTTTCCGTAGTGTGTAATTGAAAACACAGTAAACAGTGGTGGATGTACTGAAAGAATTGCTTCTGTCGAGCCCAGACTGGCTTTTCACACAACGCGCAGTGTGCGAAAATGCGTACTTGCCTTGTTTATTCAATAGCAGCAGTTAAAATGAGATGCTCTTTTGACTACCCGAGTGTTGGGAACGTAATGCTCATGGGACTCTGTTTGCAGGAGGTGGTCACGAAAGCACACTAGCCAAGGTGCCCTACCCTGGACATTCTACTGGGAGCTGCACAGACTTTTGGGAAGCCTGCCAGTAAATGACCGGTGTGACAGAGATGAAGACCGAAAAACTTTCCTTCTCTTGGGTGTTAAGAGACTTTCACTCGTGTTTGGTGCAGTTCAAAGAAGGAATATATAGTTGCCCGTTCCCTTCACGACAAGAAGACGATGAGGAATGGTGTCTTAGCTCTCTGGTGGAAGGAAGTAGCTGCCAACCTGTCAGTACAGTCGAAGAGGTAATTTTCTTGGAAGAATATGAATCTCCATCTGCAAGTACGACTTCCAAACCTTTGAAATCTGAACAAATATAAATGCCAGGCTAATAAGTAGAAAACTGCTAGTGGGAAAATTCAGTGCCCTTTATTCAAGCCAGAACTCCCACTAGATTTTCAGACTGCTCAATGGGGATGGAATTGCATTGGTTGGAGTCTGAAGCTACACTGCACAACAAACCAGTGTTCATAAGTTGGTCATCGAAGGCTTTGTATAGTTTATTTTGGATGATAACGCCTTTACATATGTTATGACATGAAGGTGAATCAAACATATGAATGCAAAATTGGTAAATCATGCTAAGTGCCAAGTAAAACATATCAGCAGGTGATCACAGCTCTGTTACTGAGGTGTAACGGACAGAGGCTCATTTCAGTTGTAACACTCTTATAACGGCAGACAAAAAGATAAACCTTTACATACGTTATGACATGAAGGCGTATCAAACATACAAACGCAAGATTGGTAAATCATGCTAAGTGCCAAGTTAAAAGATATCAGCAAGTGACCACAGCCGTTTTGTACTGAGGTGTAACGGACAGACTGACAGAGGTTCATTTCAGTTGTAACACTCTTGTGACAGCAGACAAAAAGATGGTTTACCACTGTAAACATATATATGCTTTCATGGACAACACTTATCAGAGCACTGAAAAGTATAGCTTGTGGGTTATTTATTCAATTTCTTTGCGAGCAAGTGCTTGACCTCCTGTTAATGTTTCGTCATTGTTTCGAACCCTCTTCATACAGATTACCTTCACCATGGAGACTGGCGATGTACATGAAAGCTCATTTGAGCTTGAAGCAACGGCTGAGACAGCTGACACATCTGCTGCTGCAGAAGACCCTGCACTAGAGCATCAACCACACTTGCGGGGCACAGTAAACACTGTCACAGTTGTGGCTAGTACCAGCCGCGGAAGCGACCACTCTTGGCAGCTCAAGAGACCCAGCAATGTCTGCTAGAGGAGCAGCGACTCCTGCGGCAGGATCTGAAGGACTACAGAGCAAAAGAGCTTCGGCTCCGTGAGCGACAAGTGAAGGCTGAAGAAGACCTCATTCAGGTGCTGAAGGCCTTCCTGAACAAATGAAATGCATAAATCTCAGCTTGCATTCATGTACATGCTACTATTGGGCCACAGACTGTGTGAAAGGCACAAGGCAGTGTTGTGATACAGTACTGATAGCTGTGCAAGTTTAACAACAAAGCGACAAAAAGTGCCTCATAAAAGGCACGGGCAGAAGAACAAGGCAAAATTGACATGCACTGTCTTGCGCTAGCAATAACTAATCGTGAAAGTACTGATACTGTATACAAAAACATTTATTCACACAAGGCGCATATTGAAACATATATCAATATCAGTGCTTGTGTGTCTTGCACGAGGTTAACCATGTCCAGATCATGATCCGTCAGAAATCGACTTGAAGGAGTGCTTCTCACACCAACGAAATCAGGTGCGAAATCCCACTGACGTCAGTTAATTAACCTGGCTGTTCAGACATCTAGGTTAAGAAGTTGACGTGACTGGTGTAACCCATTCCGATTTTGTTTGTGCAAGCAAACCACTCCTTCACAAAGGTTTTCAGTGGAAGGTAGCAAGACAACTAGACCTGCTGTGGTCCCACACTGGCATCAAATGCTACCTAGGATTAGGTATGCTGCTTAGAGGTACAAAACATGGGCAGCACTGGCAGCACACTTCGTCATGTTCAGTGCCCTTCTACTGCAGCTGCTGAAAGTAATGCTCAAGAGCTGCACGAACACTAACGTCCATCATGTATTCTCTATAGGCAACCCGCAATAGCCAGGCGGCGCCACTGTCGCGCTGCTTTCAGCGCCGCCACCATGTTTTTTTTTTATACTGGGTAGGGCGGAAGCTCTTCGTGGCGTACGCTCCCAGTACGAATTTTAAAATGTCTGTGGTTTTATATTGCGGATTCAAGCCTACTGATGCCATCGATGTGTATTTTCGGCGACCGTAGCTCGAAAAAGGACGTCGCCTTTACGAAAGCAACCATGTGCACTCAGTGAAGGAAACGGACGGCACCGAAATTTCGGCGAAGTGTCAGTCTCAACAGGGCAAACACGTGTACGACGTTCAACTTGAGGTGAGTTAAACGTGGGCTTACTTGCACCCTCATGCATGCTTCCTCCCAGTGAGGTTTCTTTAAGACACACTTGTTGCTTTTGCTTGGAGACGAACCTTAGAGGCTGTGGCACTGGAGAAAAGTTGCAGCGGTGGTTCGTTTGCATAGTTGCAGTGGCGGTTCGCTTGCGATCTGCGAGTTTGTGTCATCATTGCAACTAAACTCACGATTTTCATTCGCAGCTGGTGCCTGGAGGACGACGAATTCTGCAAGGGAAGTGCAGCTGCCGCTACGGCATCCTAGGCGATTTTAAGCACTGTGCAGCTGTCGCTTTGTACATAAACCTCCATGAAGACGCTCCATGAACAGCTGGGTTCTCTTTTCAGGTGGGCCTCCTCCTCCATCCTGAGCAACCATGGCTTTGTGGGAGTCCTGATGGTATTTTTTTTAGCATCCAGATGTCTCTTGTACAAGTGGCCTGCAGGCTTAGGGAAAGCCATCAAAGCCTGCTACTAACGATAAAACGTCGATCGGAGAACTCTTTGGAGGTACGGTATCACTGGGGCACTGTTTCGCCAATATCGCGCTGCAGTTTTTCTATTTCCTCTAGTGCATGTGTAAGCAACCGTTTTGCCGCTTTGTATTGGTACCTGATCTGGAAATTAATTTTTATAAACATAAAGGGACAAAGTTTAGATGCACGGGACCTGCGAATATGTGAATTTTTTCCGTAGTGTGTAATTGAAAACACAGTAAACAGTGGTGGATGTACTGAAAGAATTGCTTCTGTCGAGCCCAGACTGGCTTTTCACACAACGCGCAGTGTGCGAAAATGCGTACTTGCCTTGTTTATTCAATAGCAGCAGTTAAAATGAGATGCTCTTTTGACTACCCGAGTGTTGGGAACGTAATGCTCATGGGACTCTGTTTGCAGGAGGTGGTCACGAAAGCACACTAGCCAAGGTGCCCTACCCTGGACATTCTACTGGGAGCTGCACAGACTTTTGGGAAGCCTGCCAGTAAATGACCGGTGTGACAGAGATGAAGACCGAAAAACTTTCCTTCTCTTGGGTGTTAAGAGACTTTCACTCGTGTTTGGTGCAGTTCAAAGAAGGAATATATAGTTGCCCGTTCCCTTCACGACAAGAAGACGATGAGGAATGGTGTCTTAGCTCTCTGGTGGAAGAAAGTAGCTGCCAACCTGTCAGTACAGTCGAAGAGGTAATTTTCTTGGAAGAATATGAATCTCCATCTGCAAGTACGACTTCCAAACCTTTGAAATCTGAACTAATATAAATGCCAGGCTAATAAGTTGAAAACTGCTAGTGGGAAAATTCAGTGCCCTTTATTCAAGCCAGAACTCCCACTAGATTTTCAGACTGCTCAATGGGGATGGAATTGCATTGGTTGGAGTCTGAAGCTACACTGCACAACAAACCAGTGTTCATAAGTTGGTCATCGAAGGCTTTGTATAGTTTATTTTGGATGATAACGCCTTTACATATGTTATGACATGAAGGTGAATCAAACATATGAATGCAAAATTGGTAAATCATGCTAAGTGCCAAGTAAAACATATCAGCAGGTGATCACAGCTCTGTTACTGAGGTGTAACGGACAGAGGCTCATTTCAGTTGTAACACTCTTATAACGGCAGACAAAAAGATAAACCTTTACATACGTTATGACATGAAGGCGTATCAAACATACAAACGCAAGATTGGTAAATCATGCTAAGTGCCAAGTTAAAAGATATCAGCAAGTGACCACAGCCGTTTTGTACTGAGGTGTAACGGACAGACTGACAGAGGTTCATTTCAGTTGTAACACTCTTGTGACAGCAGACAAAAAGATGGTTTACCACTGTAAACATATATATGCTTTCATGGACAACACTTATCAGAGCACTGAAAAGTATAGCTTGTGGGTTATTTATTCAATTTCTTTGCGAGCAAGTGCTTGACCTCCTGTTAATGTTTCGTCATTGTTTCGAACCCTCTTCATACAGATTACCTTCACCATGGAGACTGGCGATGTACATGAAAGCTCATTTGAGCTTGAAGCAACGGCTGAGACAGCTGACACATCTGCTGCTGCAGAAGACCCTGCACTAGAGCATCAACCACACTTGCGGGGCACAGTAAACACTGTCACAGTTGTGGCTAGTACCAGCCGCGGAAGCGACCACTCTTGGCAGCTCAAGAGACCCAGCAATGTCTGCTAGAGGAGCAGCGACTCCTGCGGCAGGATCTGAAGGACTACAGAGCAAAAGAGCTTCGGCTCCGTGAGCGACAAGTGAAGGCTGAAGAAGACCTCATTCAGGTGCTGAAGGCCTTCCTGAACAAATGAAATGCATAAATCTCAGCTTGCATTCATGTACATGCTACTATTGGGCCACAGACTGTGTGAAAGGCACAAGGCAGTGTTGTGATACAGTACTGATAGCTGTGCAAGTTTAACAACAAAGCGACAAAAAGTGCCTCATAAAAGGCACGGGCAGAAGAACAAGGCAAAATTGACATGCACTGTCTTGCGCTAGCAATAACTAATCGTGAAAGTACTGATACTGTATACAAAAACATTTATTCACACAAGGCGCATATTGAAACATATATCAATATCAGTGCTTGTGTGTCTTGCACGAGGTTAACCATGTCCAGATCATGATCCGTCAGAAATCGACTTGAAGGAGTGCTTCTCACACCAACGAAATCAGGTGCGAAATCCCACTGACGTCAGTTAATTAACCTGGCTGTTCAGACATCTAGGTTAAGAAGTTGACGTGACTGGTGTAACCCATTCCGATTTTGTTTGTGCAAGCAAACCACTCCTTCACAAAGGTTTTCAGTGGAAGGTAGCAAGACAACTAGACCTGCTGTGGTCCCACACTGGCATCAAATGCTACCTAGGATTAGGTATGCTGCTTAGAGGTACAAAACATGGGCAGCACTGGCAGCACACTTCGTCATGTTCAGTGCCCTTCTACTGCAGCTGCTGAAAGTAATGCTCAAGAGCTGCACGAACACTAACGTCCATCATGTATTCTCTATAGGCAACCCGCAATAGCCAGGCGGCGCCACTGTCGCGCTGCTTTCAGCGCCGCCACCATGTTTTTTTTTTATACTGGGTAGGGCGGAAGCTCTTCGTGGCGTACGCTCCCAGTACGAATTTTAAAATGTCTGTGGTTTTATATTGCGGATTCAAGCCTACTGATGCCATCGATGTGTATTTTCGGCGACCGTAGCTCGAAAAAGGACGTCGCCTTTACGAAAGCAACCATGTGCACTCAGTGAAGGAAACGGACGGCACCGAAATTTCGGCGAAGTGTCAGTCTCAACAGGGCAAACACGTGTACGACGTTCAACTTGAGGTGAGTTAAACGTGGGCTTACTTGCACCCTCATGCATGCTTCCTCCCAGTGAGGTTTCTTTAAGACACACTTGTTGCTTTTGCTTGGAGACGAACCTTAGAGGCTGTGGCACTGGAGAAAAGTTGCAGCGGTGGTTCGTTTGCATAGTTGCAGTGGCGGTTCGCTTGCGATCTGCGAGTTTGTGTCATCATTGCAACTAAACTCACGATTTTCATTCGCAGCTGGTGCCTGGAGGACGACGAATTCTGCAAGGGAAGTGCAGCTGCCGCTACGGCATCCTAGGCGATTTTAAGCACTGTGCAGCTGTCGCTTTGTACATAAACCTCCATGAAGACGCTCCATGAACAGCTGGGTTCTCTTTTCAGGTGGGCCTCCTCCTCCATCCTGAGCAACCATGGCTTTGTGGGAGTCCTGATGGTATTTTTTTTAGCATCCAGATGTCTCTTGTACAAGTGGCCTGCAGGCTTAGGGAAAGCCATCAAAGCCTGCTACTAACGATAAAACGTCGATCGGAGAACTCTTTGGAGGTACGGTATCACTGGGGCACTGTTTCGCCAATATCGCGCTGCAGTTTTTCTATTTCCTCTAGTGCATGTGTAAGCAACCGTTTTGCCGCTTTGTATTGGTACCTGATCTGGAAATTAATTTTTATAAACATAAAGGGACAAAGTTTAGATGCACGGGACCTGCGAATATGTGAATTTTTTCCGTAGTGTGTAATTGAAAACACAGTAAACAGTGGTGGATGTACTGAAAGAATTGCTTCTGTCGAGCCCAGACTGGCTTTTCACACAACGCGCAGTGTGCGAAAATGCGTACTTGCCTTGTTTATTCAATAGCAGCAGTTAAAATGAGATGCTCTTTTGACTACCCGAGTGTTGGGAACGTAATGCTCATGGGACTCTGTTTGCAGGAGGTGGTCACGAAAGCACACTAGCCAAGGTGCCCTACCCTGGACATTCTACTGGGAGCTGCACAGACTTTTGGGAAGCCTGCCAGTAAATGACCGGTGTGACAGAGATGAAGACCGAAAAACTTTCCTTCTCTTGGGTGTTAAGAGACTTTCACTCGTGTTTGGTGCAGTTCAAAGAAGGAATATATAGTTGCCCGTTCCCTTCACGACAAGAAGACGATGAGGAATGGTGTCTTAGCTCTCTGGTGGAAGGAAGTAGCTGCCAACCTGTCAGTACAGTCGAAGAGGTAATTTTCTTGGAAGAATATGAATCTCCATCTGCAAGTACGACTTCCAAACCTTTGAAATCTGAACAAATATAAATGCCAGGCTAATAAGTAGAAAACTGCTAGTGGGAAAATTCAGTGCCCTTTATTCAAGCCAGAACTCCCACTAGATTTTCAGACTGCTCAATGGGGATGGAATTGCATTGGTTGGAGTCTGAAGCTACACTGCACAACAAACCAGTGTTCATAAGTTGGTCATCGAAGGCTTTGTATAGTTTATTTTGGATGATAACGCCTTTACATATGTTATGACATGAAGGTGAATCAAACATATGAATGCAAAATTGGTAAATCATGCTAAGTGCCAAGTAAAACGTATCAGCAGGTGATCACAGCTCTGTTACTGAGGTGTAACGGACAGAGGCTCATTTCAGTTGTAACACTCTTATAACGGCAGACAAAAAGATAAACCTTTACATACGTTATGACATGAAGGCGTATCAAACATACAAACGCAAGATTGGTAAATCATGCTAAGTGCCAAGTTAAAAGATATCAGCAAGTGACCACAGCCGTTTTGTACTGAGGTGTAACGGACAGACTGACAGAGGTTCATTTCAGTTGTAACACTCTTGTGACAGCAGACAAAAAGATGGTTTACCACTGTAAACATATATATGCTTTCATGGACAACACTTATCAGAGCACTGAAAAGTATAGCTTGTGGGTTATTTATTCAATTTCTTTGCGAGCAAGTGCTTGACCTCCTGTTAATGTTTCGTCATTGTTTCGAACCCTCTTCATACAGATTACCTTCACCATGGAGACTGGCGATGTACATGAAAGCTCATTTGAGCTTGAAGCAACGGCTGAGACAGCTGACACATCTGCTGCTGCAGAAGACCCTGCACTAGAGCATCAACCACGCTTGCGGGGCACAGTAAACACTGTCACAGTTGTGGCTAGTACCAGCCGCGGAAGCGACCACTCTTGGCAGCTCAAGAGACCCAGCAATGTCTGCTAGAGGAGCAGCGACTCCTGCGGCAGGATCTGAAGGACTACAGATCAAAAGAGCTTCGGCTCCGTGAGCGACAAGTGAAGGCTGAAGAAGACCTCATTCAGGTGCTGAAGGCCTTCCTGAACAAATGAAATGCATAAATCTCAGCTTGCATTCATGTACATGCTACTATTGGGCCACAGACTGTGTGAAAGGCACAAGGCAGTGTTGTGATACAGTACTGATAGCTGTGCAAGTTTAACAACAAAGCGACAAAAAGTGCCTCATAAAAGGCACGGGCAGAAGAACAAGGCAAAATTGACATGCACTGTCTTGCGCTAGCAATAACTAATCGTGAAAGTACTGATACTGTATACAAAAACATTTATTCACACAAGGCGCATATTGAAACATATATCAATATCAGTGCTTGTGTGTCTTGCACGAGGTTAACCATGTCCAGATCATGACCCGTCAGAAATCGCCTTGAAGGAGTGCTTCTCACACCAACGAAATCAGGTGCGAAATCCCACTGACGTCAGTTAATTAACCTGGCTGTTCAGACATCTAGGTTAAGAAGTTGACGTGACTGGTGTAACCCATTCCGATTTTGTTTGTGCAAGCAAACCACTCCTTCACAAAGGTTTTCAGTGGAAGGTAGCAAGACAACTAGACCTGCTGTGGTCCCACACTGGCATCAAATGCTACCTAGGATTAGGTATGCTGCTTAGAGGTACAAAACATGGGCAGCACTGGCAGCACACTTCGTCATGTTCAGTGCCCTTCTACTGCAGCTGCTGAAAGTAATGCTCAAGAGCTGCACGAACACTAGCCCCACCATCAACTTCTAACATGCTCTCCAAAAAATTCATTCAGGAGAATAGGGTATCGCAGCGGTGTATTCCATGTACCACCTTTACTGTAAGAATGAATTCCATATTGAAAATAATTCCAAAGTCCATCATGTATTCTCTATAGGCAACCCGCAATAGCCAGGCGGCGCCACTGTCGCGCTGCTTTCAGCGCCGCCACCATGTTTTTTTTGATACTGGGTAGGGCGGAAGCTCTTCGTGGCGTACGCTCCCAGTACGAATTTTAAAATGTCTGTGGTTTTATATTGCGGATTCAAGCCTACTGATGCCATCGATGTGTATTTTCGGCGACCGTAGCTCGAAAAAGGACGTCGCCTTTACGAAAGCAACCATGTGCACTCAGTGAAGGAAACGGACGGCACCGAAATTTCGGCGAAGTGTCAGTCTCAACAGGGCAAACACGTGTACGACGTTCAACTTGAGGTGAGTTAAACGTGGGCTTACTTGCACCCTCATGCATGCTTCCTCCCAGTGAGGTTTCTTTAAGACGCACTTGTTGCTTTTGCTTGGAGACGAACCTTAGAGGCTGTGGCACTGGAGAAAAGTTGCAGCGGTGGTTCGTTTGCATAGTTGCAGTGGCGGTTCGCTTGCGATCTGCGAGTTTGTGTCATCATTGCAACTAAACTCACGATTTTCATTCGCAGCTGGTGCCTGGAGGACGACGAATTCTGCAAGGGAAGTGCAGCTGCCGCTACGGCATCCTAGGCGATTTTAAGCACTGTGCAGCTGTCGCTTTGTACATAAACCTCCATGAAGACGCTCCATGAACAGCTGGGTTCTCTTTTCAGGTGGGCCTCCTCCTCCATCCTGAGCAACCATGGCTTTGTGGGAGTCCTGATGGTATTTTTTTTAGCATCCAGATGTCTCTTGTACAAGTGGCCTGCAGGCTTAGGGAAAGCCATCAAAGCCTGCTACTAACGATAAAACGTCGATCGGAGAACTCTTTGGAGGTACGGTATCACTGGGGCACTGTTTCGCCAATATCGCGCTGCAGTTTTTCTATTTCCTCTAGTGCATGTGTAAGCAACCGTTTTGCCGCTTTGTATTGGTACCTGATCTGGAAATTAATTTTTATAAACATAAAGGGACAAAGTTTAGATGCACGGGACCTGCGAATATGTGAATTTTTTCCGTAGTGTGTAATTGAAAACACAGTAAACAGTGGTGGATGTACTGAAAGAATTGCTTCTGTCGAGCCCAGACTGGCTTTTCACACAACGCGCAGTGTGCGAAAATGCGTACTTGCCTTGTTTATTCAATAGCAGCAGTTAAAATGAGATGCTCTTTTGACTACCCGAGTGTTGGGAACGTAATGCTCATGGGACTCTGTTTGCAGGAGGTGGTCACGAAAGCACACTAGCCAAGGTGCCCTACCCTGGACATTCTACTGGGAGCTGCACAGACTTTTGGAAAGCCTGCCAGTAAATGACCGGTGTGACAGAGATGAAGACCGAAAAACTTTCCTTCTCTTGGGTGTTAAGAGACTTTCACTCGTGTTTGGTGCAGTTCAAAGAAGGAATATATAGTTGCCCGTTCCCTTCACGACAAGAAGACGATGAGGAATGGTGTCTTAGCTCTCTGGTGGAAGAAAGTAGCTGCCAACCTGTCAGTACAGTCGAAGAGGTAATTTTCTTGGAAGAATATGAATCTCCATCTGCAAGTACGACTTCCAAACCTTTGAAATCTGAACAAATATAAATGCCAGGCTAATAAGTAGAAAACTGCTAGTGGGAAAATTCAGTGCCCTTTATTCAAGCCAGAACTCCCACTAGATTTTCAGACTGCTCAATGGGGATGGAATTGCATTGGTTAGAGTGTGAAGCTACACTGCACAACAAACCAGTGTTCATAAGTTGGTCATCGAAGGCTTTGTATAGTTTATTTTGGATGATAACGCCTTTACATATGTTATGACATGAAGGTGAATCAAACATATGAATGCAAAATTGGTAAATCATGCTAAGTGCCAAGTAAAACATATCAGCAGGTGATCACAGCTCTGTTACTGAGGTGTAACGGACAGAGGCTCATTTCAGTTGTAACACTCTTATAACGGCAGACAAAAAGATAAACCTTTACATACGTTATGACATGAAGGCGTATCAAACATACAAACGCAAGATTGGTAAATCATGCTAAGTGCCAAGTTAAAAGATATCAGCAAGTGACCACAGCCGTTTTGTACTGAGGTGTAACGGACAGACTGACAGAGGTTCATTTCAGTTGTAACACTCTTGTGACAGCAGACAAAAAGATGGTTTACCACTGTAAACATACATATGCTTTCATGGACAACACTTATCAGAGCACTGAAAAGTATAGCTTGTGGGTTATTTATTCAATTTCTTTGCGAGCAAGTGCTTGACCTCCTGTTAATGTTTCGTCATTGTTTCGAACCCTCTTCATACAGATTACCTTCACCATGGAGACTGGCGATGTACATGAAAGCTCATTTGAGCTTGAAGCAACGGCTGAGACAGCTGACACATCTGCTGCTGCAGAAGACCCTGCACTAGAGCATCAACCACACTTGCGGGGCACAGTAAACACTGTCACAGTTGTGGCTAGTACCAGCCGCGGAAGCGACCACTCTTGGCAGCTCAAGAGACCCAGCAATGTCTGCTAGAGGAGCAGCGACTCCTGCGGCAGGATCTGAAGGACTACAGAGCAAAAGAGCTTCGGCTCCGTGAGCGACAAGTGAAGGCTGAAGAAGACCTCATTCAGGTGCTGAAGGCCTTCCTGAACAAATGAAATGCATAAATCTCAGCTTGCATTCATGTACATGCTACTATTGGGCCACAGACTGTGTGAAAGGCACAAGGCAGTGTTGTGATACAGTACTGATAGCTGTGCAAGTTTAACAACAAAGCGACAAAATGTGCCTCATAAAAGGCACGGGCAGAAGAACAAGGCAAAATTGACATGCACTGTCTTGCGCTAGCAATAACTAATCGTGAAAGTACTGATACTGTATACAAAAACATTTATTCACACAAGGCGCATATTGAAACATATATCAATATCAGTGCTTGTGTGTCTTGCACGAGGTTAACCATGTCCAGATCATGACCCGTCAGAAATCGCCTTGAAGGAGTGCTTCTCACACCAACGAAATCAGGTGCGAAATCCCACTGACGTCAGTTAATTAACCTGGCTGTTCAGACATCTAGGTTAAGAAGTTGACGTGACTGGTGTAACCCATTCCGATTTTGTTTGTGCAAGCAAACCACTCCTTCACAAAGGTTTTCAGTGGAAGGTAGCAAGGCAACTAGACCTGCTGTGGTCCCACACTGGCATCAAATGCTACCTAGGATTAGGTATGCTGCTTAGAGGTACAAAACATGGGCAGCACTGGCAGCACACTTCGTCATGTTCAGTGCCCTTCTACTGCAGCTGCTGAAAGTAATGCTCAAGAGCTGCACGAACACTAGCCCCACCATCAACTTCTAACATGCTCTCCAAAAAATTCATTCAGGAGAATAGGGTATCGCAGCGGTGTATTCCATGTACCACCTTTACTGTAAGAATGAATTCCATATTGAAAATAATTCCAAAGTCCATCATGTATTCTCTATAGGCAACCCGCAATAGCCAGGCGGCGCCACTGTCGCGCTGCTTTCAGCGCCGCCACCATGTTTTTTTTGATACTGGGTAGGGCGGAAGCTCTTCGTGGCGTACGCTCCCAGTACGAATTTTAAAATGTCTGTGGTTTTATATTGCGGATTCAAGCCTACTGATGCCATCGATGTGTATTTTCGGCGACCGTAGCTCGAAAAAGGACGTCGCCTTTACGAAAGCAACCATGTGCACTCAGTGAAGGAAACGGACGGCACCGAAATTTCGGCGAAGTGTCAGTCTCAACAGGGCAAACACGTGTACGACGTTCAACTTGAGGTGAGTTAAACGTGGGCTTACTTGCACCCTCATGCATGCTTCCTCCCAGTGAGGTTTCTTTAAGACACACTTGTTGCTTTTGCTTGGAGACGAACCTTAGAGGCTGTGGCACTGGAGAAAAGTTGCAGCGGTGGTTCGTTTGCATAGTTGCAGTGGCGGTTCGCTTGCGATCTGCGAGTTTGTGTCATCATTGCAACTAAACTCACGATTTTCATTCGCAGCTGGTGCCTGGAGGACGACGAATTCTGCAAGGGATGTGCAGCTGCCGCTACGGCATCCTAGGCGATTTTAAGCACTGTGCAGCTGTCGCTTTGTACATAAACCTCCATGAAGACGCTCCATGAACAGCTGGGTTCTCTTTTCAGGTGGGCCTCCTCCTCCATCCTGAGCAACCATGGCTTTGTGGGAGTCCTGATGGTATTTTTTTTAGCATCCAGATGTCTCTTGTACAAGTGGCCTGCAGGCTTAGGGAAAGCCATCAAAGCCTGCTACTAACGATAAAACGTCGATCGGAGAACTCTTTGGAGGTACGGTATCACTGGGGCACTGTTTCGCCAATATCGCGCTGCAGTTTTTCTATTTCCTCTAGTGCATGTGTAAGCAACCGTTTTGCCGCTTTGTATTGGTACCTGATCTGGAAATTAATTTTTATAAACATAAAGGGACAAAGTTTAGATGCACGGGACCTGCGAATATGTGAATTTTTTCCGTAGTGTGTAATTGAAAACAAAGTAAACAGTGGTGGATGTACTGAAAGAATTGCTTCTGTCGAGCCCAGACTGGCTTTTCACACAACGCGCAGTGTGCGAAAATGCGTACTTGCCTTGTTTATTCAATAGCAGCAGTTAAAATGAGATGCTCTTTTGACTACCCGAGTGTTGGGAACGTAATGCTCATGGGACTCTGTTTGCAGGAGGTGGTCACGAAAGCACACTAGCCAAGGTGCCCTACCCTGGACATTCTACTGGGAGCTGCACAGACTTTTGGGAAGCCTGCCAGTAAATGACCGGTGTGACAGAGATGAAGACCGAAAAACTTTCCTTCTCTTGGGTGTTAAGAGACTTTCACTCGTGTTTGGTGCAGTTCAAAGAAGGAATATATAGTTGCCCGTTCCCTTCACGACAAGAAGACGATGAGGAATGGTGTCTTAGCTCTCTGGTGGAAGAAAGTAGCTGCCAACCTGTCAGTACAGTCGAAGAGGTAATTTTCTTGGAAGAATATGAATCTCCATCTGCAAGTACGACTTCCAAACCTTTGAAATCTGAACAAATATAAATGCGAGGCTAATAAGTAGAAAACTGCTAGTGGGAAAATTCAGTGCCCTTTATTCAAGCCAGAACTCCCACTAGATTTTCAGACTGCTCAATGGGGATGGAATTGCATTGGTTGGAGTGTGAAGCTACACTGCACAACAAACCAGTGTTCATAAGTTGGTCATCGAAGGCTTTGTATAGTTTATTTTGGATGATAACGCCTTTACATATGTTATGACATGAAGGTGAATCAAACATATGAATGCAAAATTGGTAAATCATGCTAAGTGCCAAGTAAAACATATCAGCAGGTGATCACAGCTCTGTTACTGAGGTGTAACGGACAGAGGCTCATTTCAGTTGTAACACTCTTATAACGGCAGACAAAAAGATAAACCTTTACATACGTTATGACATGAAGGCGTATCAAACATGCAAACGCAAGATTGGTAAATCATGCTAAGTGCCAAGTTAAAAGATATCAGCAAGTGACCACAGCCGTTTTGTACTGAGGTGTAACGGACAGACTGACAGAGGTTCATTTCAGTTGTAACACTCTTGTGACAGCAGACAAAAAGATGGTTTACCACTGTAAACATATATACGCTTTCATGGACAACACTTATCAGAGCACTGAAAAGTATAGCTTGTGGGTTATTTATTCAATTTCTTTGCGAGCATGTGCTTGACCTCCTGTTAATGTTTCGTCATTGTTTCGAACCCTCTTCATACAGATTACCTTCACCATGGAGACTGGCGATGTACATGAAAGCTCATTTGAGCTTGAAGCAACGGCTGAGACAGCTGACACATCTGCTGCTGCAGAAGACCCTGCACTAGAGCATCAACCACACTTGCGGGGCACAGTAAACACTGTCACAGTTGTGGCTAGTACCAGCCGCGGAAGCGACCACTCTTGGCAGCTCAAGAGACCCAGCAATGTCTGCTAGAGGAGCAGCGACTCCTGCGGCAGGATCTGAAGGACTACAGAGCAAAAGAGCTTCGGCTCCGTGAGCGACAAGTGAAGGCTGAAGAAGACCTCATTCAGATGCTGAAGGCCTTCCTGAACAAATGAAATGCATAAATCTCAGCTTGCATTCATGTACATGCTACTATTGGGCCACAGACTGTGTGAAAGGCACAAGGCAGTGTTGTGATACAGTACTGATAGCTGTGCAAGTTTAACAACAAAGCGACAAAAAGTGCCTCATAAAAGGCACGGGCAGAAGAACAAGGCAAAATTGACATGAACTGTCTTGCGCTAGCAATAACTAATCGTGAAAGTACTGATACTGTATACAAAAACATTTATTCACACAAGGCGCATATTGAAACATATATCAATATCAGTGCTTGTGTGTCTTGCACGAGGTTAACCATGTCCAGATCATGACCCGTCAGAAATCGCCTTGAAGGAGTGCTTCTCACACCAACGAAATCAGGTGCGAAATCCCACTGACGTCAGTTAATTAACCTGGCTGTTCAGACATCTAGGTTAAGAAGTTGACGTGACTGGTGTAACCCATTCCGATTTTGTTTGTGCAAGCAAACCACTCCTTCACAAAGGTTTTCAGTGGAAGGTAGCAAGACAACTAGACCTGCTGTGGTCCCACACTGGCATCAAATGCTACCTAGGATTAGGTATGCTGCTTAGAGGTACAAAACATGGGCAGCACTGGCAGCCCACTTCGTCATGTTCAGTGCGCTTCTACTGCAGCTGCTGAAAGTAATGCTCAAGAGCTGCACGAACACTAACGTCCATCATGTATTCTCTATAGGCAACCCGCAATAGCAAGGCGGCGCCACTGTCGCGCTGCTTTCAGCGCCGCCACCATGTTTTTTTTTGATACTGGGTAGGGCGGAAGCTCTTCGTGGCGTACGGTCCCAGTACGAATTTTAAAATGTCTGTGGTTTTATATTGCGGATTCAAGCCTACTGATGCCATCGATGTGTATTTTCGGCGACCGTAGCTCGAAAAAGGACGTCGCCTTTACGAAAGCAACCATGTGCACTCAGTGAAGAAAACGGACGGCACCGAAATTTCGGCGAAGTGTCAGTCTCAACAGGGCAAACACGTGTACGACGTTCAACTTGAGGTGAGTTAAACGTGGGCTTACTTGCACCCTCATGCATGCTTCCTCCCAGTGAGGTTTCTTTAAGACACACTTGTTGCTTTTGCTTGGAGACGAACCTTAGAGGCTGTGGCACTGGAGAAAAGTTGCAGCGGTGGTTCGTTTGCATAGTTGCAGTGGCGGTTCGCTTGCGATCTGCGAGTTTGTGTCATCATTGCAACTAAACTCACGATTTTCATTCGCAGCTGGTGCCTGGAGGACGACGAAATCTGCAAGGGAAGTGCAGCTGCCGCTACGGCATCCTAGGCGATTTTAAGCACTGTGCAGCTGTCGCTTTGTACATAAACCTCCATGAAGACGCTCCATGAACAGCTGGGTTCTCTTTTCAGGTGGGCCTCCTCCTCCATCCTGAGCAACCATGGCTTTGTGGGAGTCCTGATGGTATTTTTTTTAGCATCCAGATGTCTCTTGTACAAGTGGCCTGCAGGCTTAGGGAAAGCCATCAAAGCCTGCTACTAACGATAAAACGTCGATCGGAGAACTCTTTGGAGGTACGGTATCACTGGGGCACTGTTTCGCCAATATCGCGCTGCAGTTTTTCTATTTCCTCTAGTGCATGTGTAAGCAACCGTTTTGCCGCTTTGTATTGGTACCTGATCTGGAAATTAATTTTTATAAACATAAAGGGACAAAGTTTAGATGCACGGGACCTGCGAATATGTGAATTTTTTCCGTAGTGTGTAATTGAAAACACAGTAAACAGTGGTGGATGTACTGAAAGAATTGCTTCTGTCGAGCCCAGACTGGCTTTTCACACAACGCGCAGTGTGCGAAAATGCGTACTTGCCTTGTTTATTCAATAGCAGCAGTTAAAATGAGATGCTCTTTTGACTACCCGAGTGTTGGGAACGTAATGCTCATGGGACTCTGTTTGCAGGAGGTGGTCACGAAAGCACACTAGCCAAGGTGCCCTACCCTGGACATTCTACTGGGAGCTGCACAGACTTTTGGGAAGCCTGCCAGTAAATGACCGGTGTGACAGAGATGAAGACCGAAAAACTTTCCTTCTCTTGGGTGTTAAGAGACTTTCACTCGTGTTTGGTGCAGTTCAAAGAAGGAATATATAGTTGCCCGTTCCCTTCACGACAAGAAGACGATGAGGAATGGTGTCTTAGCTCTCTGGTGGAAGAAAGTAGCTGCCAACCTGTCAGTACAGTCGAAGAGGTAATTTTCTTGGAAGAATATGAATCTCCATCTGCAAGTACGACTTCCAAACCTTTGAAATCTGAACAAATATAAATGCCAGGCTAATAAGTAGAAAACTGCTAGTGGGAAAATTCAGTGCCCTTTATTCAAGCCAGAACTCCCACTAGATTTTCAGACTGCTCAATGGGGATGGAATTGCATTGGTTGGAGTCTGAAGCTACACTGCACAACAAACCAGTGTTCATAAGTTGGTCATCGAAGGCTTTGTATAGTTTATTTTGGATGATAACGCCTTTACATATGTTATGACATGAAGGTGAATCAAACATATGAATGCAAAATTGGCAAATCATGCTAAGTGCCAAGTAAAACATATCAGCAGGTGATCACAGCTCTGTTACTGAGGTGTAACGGACAGAGGCTCATTTCAGTTGTAACACTCTTATAACGGCAGACAAAAAGATAAACCTTTACATATGTTATGACATGAAGGCGTATCAAACATACAAACGCAAGATTGGTAAATCATGCTAAGTGCCAAGTTAAAAGATATCAGCAAGTGACCACAGCCGTTTTGTACTGAGGTTAACGGACAGACTGACAGAGGTTCATTTCAGTTGTAACACTCTTGTGACAGCAGACAAAAAGATGGTTTACCACTGTAAACATATATATGCTTTCATGGACAACACTTATCAGAGCACTGAAAAGTATAGCTTGTGGGTTATTTATTCAATTTCTTTGCGAGCAAGTGCTTGACCTCCTGTTAATGTTTCGTCATTGTTTCGAACCCTCTTCATACAGATTACCTTCACCATGGAGACTGGCGATGTACATGAAAGCTCATTTGAGCTTGAAGCAACGGCTGAGACAGCTGACACATCTGCTGCTGCAGAAGACCCTGCACTAGAGCATCAACCACACTTGCGGGGCACAGTAAACACTGTCACAGTTGTGGCTAGTACCAGCCGCGGAAGCGACCACTCTTGGCAGCTCAAGAGACCCAGCAATGTCTGCTAGAGGAGCAGCGACTCCTGCGGCAGGATCTGAAGGACTACAGAGCAAAAGAGCTTCGGCTCCGTGAGCGACAAGTGAAGGCTGAAGAAGACCTCATTCAGGTGCTGAAGGCCTTCCTGAACAAATGAAATGCATAAATCTCAGCTTGCATTCATGTACATGCTACTATTGGGCCACAGACTGTGTGAAAGGCACAAGGCAGTGTTGTGATACAGTACTGATAGCTGTGCAAGTTTAACAACAAAGCGACAAAAAGTGCCTCATAAAAGGCACGGGCAGAAGAACAAGGCAAAATTGACATGCACTGTCTTGCGCTAGCAATAACTAATCGTGAAAGTACTGATACTGTATACAAAAACATTTATTCACACAAGGCGCATATTGAAACATATATCAATATCAGTGCTTGTGTGTCTTGCACGAGGTTAACCATGTCCAGATCATGACCCGTCAGAAATCGCCTTGAAGGAGTGCTTCTCACACCAACGAAATCAGGTGCGAAATCCCACTGACGTCAGTTAATTAACCTGGCTGTTCAGACATCTAGGTTAAGAAGTTGACGTGACTGGTGTAACCCATTCCGATTTTGTTTGTGCAAGCAAACCACTCCTTCACAAAGGTTTTCAGTGGAAGGTAGCAAGACAACTAGACCTGCTGTGGTCCCACACTGGCATCAAATGCTACCTAGGATTAGGTATGCTGCTTAGAGGTACAAAACATGGGCAGCACTGGCAGCACACTTCGTCATGTTCAGTGCGCTTCTACTGCAGCTGCTGAAAGTAATGCTCAAGAGCTGCACGAACACTAACGTCCATCATGTATTCTCTATAGGCAACCCGCAATAGCCAGGCGGCGCCACTGTCGCGCTGCTTTCAGCGCCGCCACCATGTTTTTTTTTGATACTGGGTAGGGCGGAAGCTCTTCGTGGCGTATGCTCCCAGTACGAATTTTAAAATGTCTGTGGTTTTATATTGCGGATTCAAGCCTACTGATGCCATCGATGTGTATTTTCGGCGACCGTAGCTCGAAAAAGGACGTCGCCTTTACGAAAGCAACCATGTGCACTCAGTGAAGGAAACGGACGGCACCGAAATTTCGGCGAAGTGTCAGTCTCAACAGGGCAAACACGTGTACGACGTTCAACTTGAGGTGAGTTAAACGTGGGCTTACTTGCACCCTCATGCATGCTTCCTCCCAGTGAGGTTTCTTTAAGACACACTTGTTGCTTTTGCTTGGAGACGAACCTTAGAGGCTGTGGCACTGGAGAAAAGTTGCAGCGGTGGTTCGTTTGCATAGTTGCAGTGGCGGTTCGCTTGCGATCTGCGAGTTTGTGTCATCATTGCAACTAAACTCACGATTTTCATTCGCAGCTGGTGCCTGGAGGACGACGAAATCTGCAAGGGAAGTGCAGCTGCCTTACGGCATCCTAGGCGATTTTAAGCACTGTGCAGCTGTCGCTTTGTACATAAACCTCCATGAAGACGCTCCATGAACAGCTGGGTTCTCTTTTCAGGTGGGCCTCCTCCTCCATCCTGAGCAACCATGGCTTTGTGGGAGTCCTGATGGTATTTTTTTTAGCATCCAGATGTCTCTTGTAAAAGTGGCCTGCAGGCTTAGGGAAAGCCATCAAAGCCTGCTACTAACGATAAAACGTCGATCGGAGAACTCTTTGGAGGTACGGTATCACTGGGGCACTGTTTCGCCAATATCGCGCTGCAGTTTTTCTATTTCCTCTAGTGCATGTGTAAGCAACCGTTTTGCCGCTTTGTATTGGTACCTGATCTGGAAATTAATTTTTATAAACATAAAGGGACAAAGTTTAGATGCACGGGACCTGCGAATATGTGAATTTTTTCCGTAGTGTGTAATTGAAAACACAGTAAACAGTGGTGGATGTACTGAAAGAATTGCTTCTGTCGAGCCCAGACTGGCTTTTCACACAACACGCAGTGTGCGAAAATGCGTACTTGCCTTGTTTATTCAATAGCAGCAGTTAAAATGAGATGCTCTTTTGACTACCCGAGTGTTGGGAACGTAATGCTCATGGGACTCTGTTTGCAGGAGGTGGTCACGAAAGCACACTAGCCAAGGTGCCCTACCCTGGACATTCTACTGGGAGCTGCACAGACTTTTGGGAAGCCTGCCAGTAAATGACCGGTGTGACAGAGATGAAGACCGAAAAACTTTCCTTCTCTTGGGTGTTAAGAGACTTTCACTCGTGTTTGGTGCAGTTCAAAGAAGGAATATATAGTTGCCCGTTCCCTTCACGACACGAAGGCGATGAGGAATGGTGTCTTAGCTCTCTGGTGGAAGAAAGTAGCTGCCAACCGGTCAGTACAGTCGAAGAGGTAATTTTCTTGGAAGAATATGAATCTCCATCTGCAAGTACGACTTCCAAACCTTTGAAATCTGAACAAATATAAATGCCAGGCTAATAAGTAGAAAACTGCTAGTGGGAAAATTCAGTGCCCTTTATTCAAGCCAGAACTCCCACTAGATTTTCAGACTGCTCAATGGGGATGGAATTGCATTGGTTGGAGTCTGAAGCTACACTGCACAACAAACCAGTGTTCATAAGTTGGTCATCGAAGGCTTTGTATAGTTTATTTTGGATGATAACGCCTTTACATATGTTATGACATGAAGGTGAATCAAACATATGAATGCAAAATTGGTAAATCATGCTAAGTGCCAAGTAAAACATATCAGCAGGTGATCACAGCTCTGTTACTGAGGTGTAACGGACAGAGGCTCATTTCAGTTGTAACACTCTTATAACGGCAGACAAAAAGATAAACCTTTACATACGTTATGACATGAAGGCGTATCAAACATACAAACGCAAGATTGGTAAATCATGCTAAGTGCCAAGTTAAAAGATATCAGCAAGTGACCACAGCCGTTTTGTACTGAGGTGTAACGGACAGACTGACAGAGGTTCATTTCAGTTGTAACACTCTTGTGACAGCAGACAAAAAGATGGTTTACCACTGTAAACATATATATGCTTTCATGGACAACACTTATCAGAGCACTGAAAAGTATAGCTTGTGGGTTATTTATTCAATTTCTTTGCGAGCAAGTGCTTGACCTCCTGTTAATGTTTCGTCATTGTTTCGAACCCTCTTCATACAAATTACCTTCACCATGGAGACTGGCGATGTACATGAAAGCTCATTTGAGCTTGAAGCAACGGCTGAGACAGCTGACACATCTGCTGCTGCAGAAGACCCTGCACTAGAGCATCAACCACACTTGCGGGGCACAGTAAACACTGTCACAGTTGTGGCTAGTACCAGCCGCGGAAGCGACCACTCTTGGCAGCTCAAGAGACCCAGCAATGTCTGCTAGAGGAGCAGCGACTCCTGCGGCAGGATCTGAAGGACTACAGAGCAAAAGAGCTTCGGCTCCGTGAGCGACAAGTGAAGGCTGAAGAAGACCTCATTCAGGTGCTGAAGGCCTTCCTGAACAAATGAAATGCATAAATCTCAGCTTGCATTCATGTACATGCTACTATTGGGCCACAGACTGTGTGAAAGGCACAAGGCAGTGTTGTGATACAGTACTGATAGCTGTGCAAGTTTAACAACAAAGCGACAAAAAGTGCCTCATAAAAGGCACGGGCAGAAGAACAAGGCAAAATTGACATGAACTGTCTTGCGCTAGCAATAACTAATCGTGAAAGTACTGATACTGTATTCAAAAACATTTATTCACACAAGGCGCATATTGAAACATATATCAATATCAGTGCTTGTGTGTCTTGCACGAGGTTAACCATGTCCAGATCATGACCCGTCAGAAATCGCCTTGAAGGAGTGCTTCTCACACCAACGAAATCAGGTGCGAAATCCCACTGACGTCAGTTAATTAACCTGGCTGTTCAGACATCTAGGTTAAGAAGTTGACGTGACTGGTGTAACCCATTCCGATTTTGTTTTGTGGGAAGCCTGCTAGATTCCCGCCGTGGCGTCTGCGCGGCATCCCGCGTCGCTCTCTTTCCCTTTCTCCCGCCTCGGGCGGCGGAGAGGCGGCTGGTGGCTAATCGCTGTCATTCGGCCGCAGCTCCGCCCCCGGCTTCCCAAGGGCCTTTGCCATTGGTGACTTTTGGCGGGAATTCGGGACCCGTTTGGGGTGGTCGCGCGACCTTCCGAGCGGGGCCCCGGAGAGGAGAGATCCCTCCGAGACAGCGTAAGGTGCGTACGTTACTGTTCGTCCGGGCCGGCCTCTGCCGTTCGGACCAGTTCATACTCGAGCTCGCCAGCGTGGGTCCTTGATCCGCCGCGGCTCGAGCCTGTCCAGGGGTCCAACGACCTCTGACAGGCGCACCTTGCGTTGACTGCCCACTCTCTCTCGCAAACGGCCCAACGGCCGACACGAGAGAGATCACAGCACTGCCGCGGGGACAATCTCCTGCAGCGGCGTGCTAGCGGCGCGCATTTCTCTTGTTGCCCCGAGCGCGCACCGGAGCCTTGCTCTGAGCGCGCCCCGGGACGGGGTGACTGTTGAGTGTGTGTATGTACCGCTGGAGGACGGCGTCAATAAACGTCTCCTTTGTGAACTTGGAGGCCTGTTTCTTGCGGCGAGCCGCTCTCCTCTCTTCAGAGGTTGAACGCCGCCGCAGCGGTGCCCCAGGGTGCGTGTGGTGACGGCTGATCGGGGCCCTTGGCTCGCGCGAAGCTCGAACCCGCGGTGGGTAGTGGCCTGTGCCTACTGAGAAACCCACAACTGGCGCCCAACGTGCTAAGTCACTGGCTCTTAGCCTTTGATAGCACATTTGCCGAGCAGGTCGCCTTGACGATCACGCTTGCGCACCATGTCTGCCACCCCCATCGGGGCACTCGGCAGCTACGTGTCGGCTCCCTTAGGAGTCGAAGCGTCCTTTGATCCGTTGGCGGCTGTTTCTTCGAATAGCCAAACACCGTGGTTGGCCGCGGCCCCCATTGGGGCATACGGCGGTACAACCCCCAACGTCGATCACGCAGCTCCCATTGGAGCTGTATCGGGAGCACCCTGCGGTGCACCCGTCAATCACATGCCTCCGCTGTGCGTGCTTTGCACCCAGTGCGAAAGCGGTGCGTGCGACGCTGCCGCAACCGGCAGCCCCGCACAGCAGCAGCCGTGCCCCGCGAGCAGTCAATTCTGCTCTGGGAACGGTGAGGCGCTGGCCCGGCTCCCTGTGGAAACCGCGCCGCTCATCGAACTGGGCGCCTTGCTGCCCCCTGCGTTCGTGCAGCCCGCCCAAGCCTCCTCTGAGGCCGGGGCGCAGTCGCTGCCCAAATAGCGCGGACCCGAGTTCAGTTGCTAGGGTTCACGCTGGGCGAGGGCTCCATTGAGCCCGATGCGGACAAACTCCGAGCCATACTCGAGTTTCCCGTGCCCAAGGACGTACGCGGCCTCCGCCGTTTTCTGGGAATGGCCAATTTCTATCGGTCGTTCATCCCGTCCTGTGCCCGCGTGCAGGCACCCTTGACCAAGCTCTTGGGAAAGACTGCCGCGTGGCGATGGGGGCCCGAGCAAGAGCGATCCTTTCGCCTCCTGTCTAGTGCTATTGCCGAGACAGCGCAGCTCAGGCTACCCGACCTGACCAGACAGTTCGTAGTCCAGACTGACGCGAGCGTTCTGGGTTTAGGAGCAGTTCTCCTACAGGATTTCGATGGCGTGCTGCAGCCGCTGGCCTTTGCCAGCCGCTCCTTGCTACCCTCGGAGAGGAATTATTCCGTGACCGAGAAGGAGTGCCTCGCCATCGTGTTTGCACTGCGGAAATTCGACGTCTACCTTGACGGAACGCAATTCGTGGTGCAGACAGACCACAGTGCGCTCAGTTGACTGATGCGGCTCCGCGAGCCTGCGGGTCGGCTGGCGCGCTGGGCTCTCCTGATACCGCATTAAGACTTTTCGGTGCAGTATCGAAAGGGGAGCACGAACGTGGTAGCTGACGCGCTATCCCGTGCCCCACTCGCCAGCGGCGCCTTGACGCCAGCAGGCGGAGCGGGCGAAAAAGCGGACGAGCCGCCGGGCGGCAAGGAGGGGGAGCCCGCAAACGGGCTAACCCATTCCGCTAACCAGGCAAGCAGCGCTTCGCAAAGCGGGCGGGAGGCAAAGCTCCGCGTGAGCGCCTCGGAGACGCCGTCGCGAGCGGAAATTTTGGCTGCAAACCTGAAGGGGGACGAGACCAGGCCCCCCTCTGGGAGAACTGGAATCGTTTTCAGCCGGAAAGAGCTGCTGAAAGCCCAGCAAAATGACCCCATGTGTCGCGAGATGAGCGACGGTCTCAGGGAGACGGAGCGCCGGGACGCTACTTGTATTGTAGCGGGCGCAGGGGGTGAAAGCCAGCGTGGGTCGCGGCGAGCCCCGGGGGATCCATATTTGCTGGGCCATGACGGGCTCGTGCTGAAATACATAGCCACCGATGATGAGTCCATTGACCCGTTCAAGGTGGTTATCCCCAAAAGTCTGAGAGGCGCACTGTTGCGATTTTCTCATGACGAACCACTGGCCGGTCACCTGAGTGGCTCCAAAGTTTTTGCAAAACTGAGTCAATCGGTGACGTGGCCCGGCATGAAGCGTGACATTTTCCGCTATTGCCGTTCCTGCCATGTCTGTCAAGCGGTGAAGTCAAGGGGCGGCAAGCCGCCCGGAATGATGAAACCAATTGACAGTGTGCGTCCGTGGCAGATGGCCACCTGCGATCTGATGGGGCCTTTCCCCAGGAGTAAGCAGGGGTTCATTCACCTGATGGTAGTAGCTGACCATTTTTCCAAATGGGTCGAGTTGTACCCGCTTCGGAAAGTGTCAGCACGAGCGGTGCTGGATAAACTCCAGGAAGTGTTCTGTCGGTTCGGCTTTCCGGAAAGACTGATCACGGACAATGCGTCCTATTTCACCGCTCGGGTGTTCGGTAACACGTGCCGTTCCCTCGGAATCGAGCACTACACCACTTCACCCTACCATCCCCAGTCCAACTTGACCGAGCGAATCAACCGAACGCTCAAGCCAATGCTGGCGGCCTTTGCCGAGTGTCAAAAGGACTGGGCAGACCATTTGAGCGAATTTGCGTTCGCCATTCGAACCGCTGAGAATCGCTCAACTGGTTTCTCTCCCGCCTTCCTCAATTTCGGGATGGAGCTGGCGAATCCGATGTCAAACGTCGTGCAGAGCCAGCTCGGGGATGAGCAGACGCGGGCAGACTGCTCTGCTTATGCGTCGACGCTTCGGGACCGGCTTGGTCGGGCTCTCAATAGAGCAAGGCAGAGTTTGGCGGCAGCCAGAGCCCAACAGAAGGCTCAGTATGACCGCAAGCACCGCAGCCTGACTTTTCAGGCGGGCGATCTTGTCCTGAAGCGTAACCACGTTCTTAGTGATGCGAGCAAGGGGTTCTCAGCCTCGCTCGCTCCTAAGTGGCTTGGTCCGTACCGAGTGGTCAGAGTCTGGTCGCCGCTCGCGTACCTGCTGGAGGATCCCATTACGGGGAAAACCAGCCGTGCCCACATCGCAGACCTGAAGGCCTATGCGTCACGGTCTGACGAGTTTGCGTCGGTACCCATTGGTATCACAAGCAAGCGCAAAGGCACAACTGGTGCTGCGGAACGCACTCGTACCGAGCACCGGTACAATCTGAGGCGACGGTCACCGATGTGATTGATGCCGAATGGCGGACTCTTCCGCAACCGAAGGCACGCAGCCTCAGCTAGCTTGCGAGCTTTCTCGCCGGGCCCTACCCCAGGTGAAGCACGGCGATTTCTTTTTTGTTTTGTTTTCCGCATGCTCAGTTCCAGCCTTGTGCAGTTATTTAGTCGTTTGTTTGTTTTAGTCAGTCTGTAGCATATTTTTGTTTCCAGTTTATTCGTTGTTTCGTCTAACGTTCCGAGATCTGTACATATGTAATATACGTTTGCGTTGGCGTTCAGTTTTTTAAACCAGACTTGTACATATGTAAAGTTCAGCCTACTCGCGATTGCACTTTTCTTGTAGCGCAGAGATGGCCTTTTTTTTTGTACAGCGCGCCTTCTTTTCATTTATGTTCTGACCCCACGGGTGCGGCGAGGAAGAACACGGGACCGGTTGGTTCGCGGAGGGGTCGGCGAAAGTCTCCCCTTCCGGCTGGGGAGTGGTTTGCTCGTTAAGGAGCGAGTGTCTCGCGGCATGGTCTTTGTGTGGCTATGGGGAGCGTGAAGAGTGCGTCTGAAGAGTGACCTTTGACCCCTGCCACGGCGCCTCGGGACGATTCCGACAAGCGGGTCGTTGTGACTGATCAATGTCCGCTTCTGTGCCGGTGCGCACCTGGGATGATGTGCGTGTTCCCAAGATCAAAGGCAACGCCGAGAAGGGGGCAGGAAGGACAGCACCCTTTCCCGTTGGGGTTCCCGCCGGCGGGCGGAGGCCAGCCCGGCGTTCGCCGCGCTGTTGGCCCCCGGAGTGCCGGCGCCTAGCGGCGGCCAGGCAAGTGGTCCACCGGCGAGGAGGTGTCGGGCTGCGGGTACTCTTCGGGATCGTCGAGCGTCGTCAACGTCCCCATGCTCAACTTTGATGACCTTGTGGAGGACATGGGACCGCCGTCTATTAAATCGTCTACCGGGACCCTGAAGGCAGCAAAAGCGTGAGTTGGCCGCCGACAGGCCCAATGGGCCGCGCCACCGAACATTATGAGGCTGCAGGCCACCTGTCAGCTGACCTTGTGTACAGTGTACAGTGTAGTTAGTTTTGTCTCTTTGAAACGTATGCAAGTGTTGTTTGTTTTCTGTTCTTATTTGTGTGTCTTTTGAGTTTATGGCTGGAACTGAAGTGTGGTAGTTTTATATGGATTAATTTTTTTATTTTTTTTATTATTTTGCCGCACGCTTCCGCCGATGGGTAGGAGGGCATTTAAGGAGAGGAGGATGTGGGAAGCCTGCTAGATTCCCGCCGTGGCGTCTGCGCGGCATCCCGCGTCGCTCTCTTTCCCTTTCTCCCGCCTCGGGCGGCGGAGAGGCGGCTGGTGGCTAATCGCTGTCATTCGGCCGCAGCTCCGCCCCCGGCTTCCCAAGGGCCTTTGCCATTGGTGACTTTTGGCGGGAATTCGGGACCCGTTTGGGGTGGTCGCGCGACCTTCCAAGCGGGGCCCCGGAGAGGAGAGATCCCTCCGAGACAGCGTAAGGTGCGTACGTTACTGTTCGTCCGGGCCGGCCTCTGCCGTTCGGACCAGTTCATACTCGAGCTCGCCAGCGTGGGTCCTTGATCCGCCGCGGCTCGAGCCTGTCCAGGGGTCCAACGACCTCTGACAGGCGCACCTTGCGTTGACTGCCCACTCTCTCTCGCAAACGGCCCAACGGCCGACACGAGAGAGATCACAGCACTGCCGCGGGGACAATCTCCTGCAGCGGCGTGCTAGCGGCGCGCATTTCTCTTGTTGCCCCGAGCGCGCACCGGAGCCTTGCTCTGAGCGCGCCCCGGGACGGGGTGACTGTTGAGTGTGTGTATGTACCGCTGGAGGACGGCGTCAATAAACGTCTCCTTTGTGAACTTGGAGGCCTGTTTCTTGCGGCGAGCCGCTCTCCTCTCTTCAGAGGTTGAACGCCGCCGCAGCGGTGCCCCAGGGTGCGTGTGGTGACGGCTGATCGGGGCCCTTGGCTCGCGCGAAGCTCGAACCCGCGGTGGGTAGTGGCCTGTGCCTACTGAGAAACCCACAGTTTGTGCAAGCAAACCACTCCTTCACAAAGGTTTTCAGTGGAAGGTAGCAAGACAACTAGACCTGCTGTGGTCCCACACTGGCATCAAATGCTACCTAGGATTAGGTATGCTGCTTAGAGGTACAAAACATGGGCAGCACTGGCAGCACACTTCGTCATGTTCAGTGCGCTTCTACTGCAGCTGCTGAAAGTAATGCTCAAGAGCTGCACGAACACTAACGTCCATCATGTATTCTCTATAGGCAACCCGCAATAGCGAGGCGGCGCCACTGTCGCGCTGCTTTCAGCGCCGCCACCATGTTTTTTTTTTATACTGGGTAGGGCGGAAGCTCTTCGTGGCGTACGCTCCCAGTACGAATTTTAAAATGTCTGTGGTTTTATATTGCGGATTCAAGCCTACTGATGCCATCGATGTGTATTTTCGGCGACCGTAGCTCGAAAAAGGACGTCGCCTTTACGAAAGCAACCATGTGCACTCAGTGAAGGAAACGGACGGCACCGAAATTTCGGCGAAGTGTCAGTCTCAACAGGGCAAACACGTGTACGACGTTCAACTTGAGGTGAGTTAAACGTGGGCTTACTTGCACCCTCATGCATGCTTCCTCCCAGTGAGGTTTCTTTAAGACACACTTGTTGCTTTTGCTTGGAGACGAACCTTAGAGGCTGTGGCACTGGAGAAAAGTTGCAGCGGTGGTTCGTTTGCATAGTTGCAGTGGCGGTTCGCTTGCGATCTGCGAGTTTGTGTCATCATTGCAACTAAACTCACGATTTTCATTCGCAGCTGGTGCCTGGAGGACGACGAATTCTGCAAGGGAAGTGCAGCTGCCGCTACGGCATCCTAGGCGATTTTAAGCACTGTGCAGCTGTCGCTTTGTACATAAGCCTCCATGAAGACGCTCCATGAACAGCTGGGTTCTCTTTTCAGGTGGGCCTCCTCCTCCATCCTGAGCAACCATGGCTTTGTGGGAGTCCTGATGGTATTTTTTTTAGCATCCAGATGTCTCTTGTACAAGTGGCCTGCAGGCTTAGGGAAAGCCATCAAAGCCTGCTACTAACGATAAAACGTCGATCGGAGAACTCTTTGGAGGTACGGTATCACTGGGGCACTGTTTCGCCAATATCGCGCTGCAGTTTTTCTATTTCCTCTAGTGCATGTGTAAGCAACCGTTTTGCCGCTTTGTATTGGTACCTGATCTGGAAATTAATTTTTATAAACATAAAGGGACAAAGTTTAGATGCACGGGACCTGCGAATATGTGAATTTTTTCCGTAGTGTGTAATTGAAAACACAGTAAACAGTGGTGGATGTACTGAAAGAATTGCTTCTGTCGAGCCCAGACTGGCTTTTCACACAACGCGCAGTGTGCGAAAATGCGTACTTGCCTTGTTTATTCAATAGCAGCAGTTAAAATGAGATGCTCTTTTGACTACCCGAGTGTTGGGAACGTAATGCTCATGGGACTCTGTTTGCAGGAGGTGGTCACGAAAGCACACTAGCCAAGGTGCCCTACCCTGGACATTCTACTGGGAGCTGCACAGACTTTTGGGAAGCCTGCCAGTAAATGACCGGTGTGACAGAGATGAAGACCGAAAAACTTTCCTTCTCTTGGGTGTTAAGAGACTTTCACTCGTGTTTGGTGGAGTTCAAAGAAGGAATATATAGTTGCCCGTTCCCTTCACGACAAGAAGACGATGAGGAATGGTGTCTTAGCTCTCTGGTGGAAGAAAGCTGCCAACCTGTCAGTACAGTCGAAGAGGTAATTTTCTTGGAAGAATATGAATCTCCATCTGCAAGTACGACTTCCAAACCTTTGAAATCTGAACAAATATAAATGCCAGGCTAATAAGTAGAAAACTGCTAGTGGGAAAATTCAGTGCCCTTTATTCAAGCCAGAACTCCCACTAGATTTTCAGACTGCTCAATGGGGATGGAATTGCATTGGTTGGAGTCTGAAGCTACAGTGCACAACAAACCAGTGTTCATAAGTTGGTCATCGAAGGCTTTGTATAGTTTATTTTGGCTGATAACGCCTTTACATATGTTATGACATGAAGGTGAATCAAACATATGAATGCAAAATTGGTAAATCATGCTAAGTGCCAAGTAAAACATATCAGCAGGTGATCACAGCTCTGTTACTGAGGTGTAACGGACAGAGGCTCATTTCAGTTGTAACACTCTTATAACGGCAGACAAAAAGATAAACCTTTACATACGTTATGACATGAAGGCGTATCAAACATACAAACGCAAGATTGGTAAATCATGCTAAGTGCCAAGTTAAAAGATATCAGCAAGTGACCACAGCCGTTTTGTACTGAGGTGTAACGGACAGACTGACAGAGGTTCATTTCAGTTGTAACACTCTTGTGACAGCAGACAAAAAGATGGTTTACCACTGTAAACATATATATGCTTTCATGGACAACACTTATCAGAGCACTGAAAAGTATAGCTTGTGGGTTATTTATTCAATTTCTTTGCGAGCAAGTGCTTGACCTCCTGTTAATGTTTCGTCATTGTTTCGAACCCTCTTCATACAGATTACCTTCACCATGGAGACTGGCGATGTACATGAAAGCTCATTTGAGCTTGAAGCAACGGCTGAGACAGCTGACACATCTGCTGCTGCAGAAGACCCTGCACTAGAGCATCAACCACACTTGCGGGGCACAGTAAACACTGTCACAGTTGTGGCTAGTACCAGCCGCGGAAGCGACCACTCTTGGCAGCTCAAGAGACCCAGCAATGTCTGCTAGAGGAGCAGCGACTCCTGCGGCAGGATCTGAAGGACTACAGAGCAAAAGAGCTTCGGCTCCGTGAGCGACAAGTGAAGGCTGAAGAAGACCTCATTCAGGTGCTGAAGGCCTTCCTGAACAAATGAAATGCATAAATCTCAGCTTGCATTCATGTACATGCTACTATTGGGCCACAGACTGTGTGAAAGGCACAAGGCAGTGTTGTGATACAGTACTGATAGCTGTGCAAGTTTAACAACAAAGCGACAAAAAGTGCCTCATAAAAGGCACGGGCAGAAGAACAAGGCAAAATTGACATGCACTGTCTTGCGCTAGCAATAACTAATCGTGAAAGTACTGATACTGTATACAAAAACATTTATTCACACAAGGCGCATATTGAAACATATATCAATATCAGTGCTTGTGTGTCTTGCACGAGGTTAACCATGTCCAGATCATGACCCGTCGGAAATCGCCTTGAAGGAGTGCTTCTCACACCAACGAAATCAGGTGCGAAATCCCACTGACGTCAGTTAATTAACCTGGCTGTTCAGACATCTAGGTTAAGTTGACGTGACTGGTGTAACCCATTCCGATTTTGTTTGTGCAAGCAAACCACTCCTTCACAAAGGTTTTCAGTGGAAGGTAGCAAGACAACTAGACCTGCTGTGGTCCCACACTGGCATCAAATGCTACCTAGGATTAGGTATGCTGCTTAGAGGTACAAAACATGGGCAGCACTGGCAGCACACTTCGTCATGTTCAGTGCCCTTCTACTGCAGCTGCTGAAAGTAATGCTCAAGAGCTGCACGAACACTAACGTCCATCATGTATTCTCTATAGGCAACCCGCAATAGCCAGGCGGCGCCACTGTCGCGCTGCTTTCAGCGCCGCCACCATGTTTTTTTTGATACTGGGTAGGGCGGAAGCTCTTCGTGGCGTACGCTCCCAGTACGAATTTTAAAATGTCTGTGGTTTTATATTGCGGATTCAAGCCTACTGATGCCATCGATGTGTATTTTCGGCGACCGTAGCTCGAAAAAGGACGTCGCCTTTACGAAAGCAACCATGTACACTCAGTGAAGGAAACGGACGGCACCGAAATTTCGGCGAAGTGTCAGTCTCAACAGGGCAAACACGTGTACGACGTTCAACTTGAGGTGAGTTAAACGTGGGCTTACTTGCACCCTCATGCATGCTTCCTCCCAGTGAGGTTTCTTTAAGACACACTTGTTGCTTTTGCTTGGAGACGAACCTTAGAGGCTGTGGCACTGGAGAAAAGTTGCAGCGGTGGTTCGTTTGCATAGTTGCAGTGGCGGTTCGCTTGCGATCTGCGAGTTTGTGTCATAATTGCAACTAAACTCACGATTTTCATTCGCAGCTGGTGCCTGGAGGACGACGAATTCTGCAAGGGAAGTGCAGCTGCCGCTACGGCATCCTAGGCGATTTTAAGCACTGTGCAGCTGTCGCTTTGTACATAAACCTCCATGAAGACGCTCCATGAACAGCTGGGTTCTCTTTTCAGGTGGGCCTCCTCCTCCATCCTGAGCAACCATGGCTTTGTGGGAGTCCTGATGGTATTTTTTTTAGCATCCAGATGTCTCTTGTACAAGTGGCCTGCAGGCTTAGGGAAAGCCATCAAAGCCTGCTACTAACGATAAAACGTCGATCGGAGAACTCTTTGGAGGTACGGTATCACTGGGGCACTGTTTCGCCAATATCGCGCTGCAGTTTTTCTATTTCCTCTAGTGCATGTGTAAGCAACCGTTTTGCCGCTTTGTATTGGTACCTGATCTGGAAATTAATTTTTATAAACATAAAGGGACAAAGTTTAGATGCACGGGACCTGCGAATATGTGAATTTTTTCCGTAGTGTGTAATTGAAAACACAGTAAACAGTGGTGGATGTACTGAAAGAATTGCTTCTGTCGAGCCCAGACTGGCTTTTCACACAACGCGCAGTGTGCGAAAATGCGTACTTGCCTTGTTTATTCAATAGCAGCAGTTAAAATGAGATGCTCTTTTGACTACCCGAGTGTTGGGAACGTAATGCTCATGGGACTCTGTTTGCAGGAGGTGGTCACGAAAGCACACTAGCCAAGGTGCCCTACCCTGGACATTCTACTGGGAGCTGCACAGACTTTTGGGAAGCCTGCCAGTAAATGACCGGTGTGACAGAGATGAAGACCGAAAAACTTTCCTTCTCTTGGGTGTTAAGAGACTTTCACTCGTGTTTGGTGCAGTTCAAAGAAGGAATATATAGTTGCCCGTTCCCTTCACGACAAGAAGACGATGAGGAATGGTGTCTTAGCTCTCTGGTGGAAGAAAGTAGCTGCCAACCTGTCAGTACAGTCGAAGAGGTAATTTTCTTGGAAGAATATGAATCTCCATCTGCAAGTACGACTTCCAAACCTTTGAAATCTGAACAAATATAAATGCCAGGCTAATAAGTAGAAAACTGCTAGTGGGAAAATTCAGTGCCCTTTATTCAAGCCAGAACTCCCACTAGATTTTCAGACTGCTCAATGGGGATGGAATTGCATTGGTTGGAGTCTGAAGCTACACTGCACAACAAACCAGTGTTCATAAGTTGGTCATCGAAGGCTTTGTATAGTTTATTTTGGCTGATAACGCCTTTACATATGTTATGACATGAAGGTGAATCAAACATATGAATGCAAAATTGGTAAATCATGCTAAGTGCCAAGTAAAACATATCAGCAGGTGATCACAGCTCTGTTACTGAGGTGTAACGGACAGAGGCTCATTTCAGTTGTAACACTCTTATAACGGCAGACAAAAAGATAAACCTTTACATACGTTATGACATGAAGGCGTATCAAACATACAAACGCAAGATTGGTAAATCATGCTAAGTGCCAAGTTAAAAGATATCAGCAAGTGACCACAGCCGTTTTGTACTGAGGTGTAACGGACAGACTGACAGAGGTTCATTTCAGTTGTAACACTCTTGTGACAGCAGACAAAAAGATGGTTTACCACTGTAAACATATATATGCTTTCATGGACAACACTTATCAGAGCACTGAAAAGTATAGCTTGTGGGTTATTTATTCAATTTCTTTGCGAGCAAGTGCTTGACCTCCTGTTAATGTTTCGTCATTGTTTCGAACCCTCTTCATACAGATTACCTTCACCATGGAGACTGGCGATGTACATGAAAGCTCATTTGAGCTTGAAGCAACGGCTGAGACAGCTGACACATCTGCTGCTGCAGAAGACCCTGCACTAGAGCATCAACCACACTTGCGGGGCACAGTAAACACTGTCACAGTTGTGGCTAGTACCAGCCGCGGAAGCGACCACTCTTGGCAGCTCAAGAGACCCAGCAATGTCTGCTAGAGGAGCAGCGACTCCTGCGGCAGGATCTGAAGGACTACAGAGCAAAAGAGCTTCGGCTCCGTGAGCGACAAGTGAAGGCTGAAGAAGACCTCATTCAGGTGCTGAAGGCCTTCCTGAACAAATGAAATGCATAAATCTCAGCTTGCATTCATGTACATGCTACTATTGGGCCACAGACTGTGTGAAAGGCACAAGGCAGTGTTGTGATACAGTACTGATAGCTGTGCAAGTTTAACAACAAAGCGACAAAAAGTGCCTCATAAAAGGCACGGGCAGAAGAACAAGGCAAAATTGACATGCACTGTCTTGCGCTAGCAATAACTAATCGTGAAAGTACTGATACTGTATACAAAAACATTTATTCACACAAGGCGCATATTGAAACATATATCAATATCAGTGCTTGTGTGTCTTGCACGAGGTTAACCATGTCCAGATCATGACCCGTCGGAAATCGCCTTGAAGGAGTGCTTCTCACACCAACGAAATCAGGTGCGAAATCCCACTGACGTCAGTTAATTAACCTGGCTGTTCAGACATCTAGGTTAAGTTGACGTGACTGGTGTAACCCATTCCGATTTTGTTTGTGCAAGCAAACCACTCCTTCACAAAGGTTTTCAGTGGAAGGTAGCAAGACAACTAGACCTGCTGTGGTCCCACACTGGCATCAAATGCTACCTAGGATTAGGTATGCTGCTTAGAGGTACAAAACATGGGCAGCACTGGCAGCACACTTCGTCATGTTCAGTGCCCTTCTACTGCAGCTGCTGAAAGTAATGCTCAAGAGCTGCACGAACACTAACGACCATCATGTATTCTCTATAGGCAACCCGCAATAGCCAGGCGGCGCCACTGTCGCGCTGCTTTCAGCGCCGCCACCATGTTTTTTTTGATACTGGGTAGGGCGGAAGCTCTTCGTGGCGTACGCTCCCAGTACGAATTTTAAAATGTCTGTGGTTTTATATTGCGGATTCAAGCCTACTGATGCCATCGATGTGTATTTTCGGCGACCGTAGCTCGAAAAAGGACGTCGCCTTTACGAAAGCAACCATGTACACTCAGTGAAGGAAACGGACGGCACCGAAATTTCGGCGAAGTGTCAGTCTCAACAGGGCAAACACGTGTACGACGTTCAACTTGAGGTGAGTTAAACGTGGGCTTACTTGCACCCTCATGCATGCTTCCTCCCAGTGAGGTTTCTTTAAGACACACTTGTTGCTTTTGCTTGGAGACGAACCTTAGAGGCTGTGGCACTGGAGAAAAGTTGCAGCGGTGGTTCGTTTGCATAGTTGCAGTGGCGGTTCGCTTGCGATCTGCGAGTTTGTGTCATCATTGCAACTAAACTCACGATTTTCATTCGCAGCTGGTGCCTGGAGGACGACGAATTCTGCAAGGGAAGTGCAGCTGCCGCTACGGCATCCTAGGCGATTTTAAGCACTGTGCAGCTGTCGCTTTGTACATAAACCTCCATGAAGACGCTCCATGAACAGCTGGGTTCTCTTTTCAGGTGGGCCTCCTCCTCCATCCTGAGCAACCATGGCTTTGTGGGAGTCCTGATGGTATTTTTTTTAGCATCCAGATGTCTCTTGTACAAGTGGCCTGCAGGCTTAGGGAAAGCCATCAAAGCCTGCTACTAACGATAAAACGTCGATCGGAGAACTCTTTGGAGGTACGGTATCACTGGGGCACTGTTTCGCCAATATCGCGCTGCAGTTTTTCTATTTCCTCTAGTGCATGTGTAAGCAACCGTTTTGCCGCTTTGTATTGGTACCTGATCTGGAAATTAATTTTTATAAACATAAAGGGACAAAGTTTAGATGCACGGGACCTGCGAATATGTGAATTTTTTCCGTAGTGTGTAATTGAAAACACAGTAAACAGTGGTGGATGTACTGAAAGAATTGCTTCTGTCGAGCCCAGACTGGCTTTTCACACAACGCGCAGTGTGCGAAAATGCGTACTTGCCTTGTTTATTCAATAGCAGCAGTTAAAATGAGATGCTCTTTTGACTACCCGAGTGTTGGGAACGTAATGCTCATGGGACTCTGTTTGCAGGAGGTGGTCACGCAAGCACACTAGCCAAGGTGCCCTACCCTGGACATTCTACTGGGAGCTGCACAGACTTTTGGGAAGCCTGCCAGTAAATGACCGGTGTGACAGAAATGAAGACCGAAAAACTTTTCTTCTCTTGGGTGTTAAGAGACTTTCACTCGTGTTTGGTGCAGTTCAAAGAAGGAATATATAGTTGCCCGTTCCCTTCACGACAAGAAGACGATGAGGAATGGTGTCTTAGCTCTCTGGTGGAAGAAAGTAGCTGCCAACCTGTCAGTACAGTCGAAGAGGTAATTTTCTTGGAAGAATATGAATCTCCATCTGCAAGTACGGCTTCCAAACCTTTGAAATCTGAACAAATATAAATGCCAGGCTAATAAGTAGAAAACTGCTAGTGGGAAAATTCAGTGCCCTTTATTCAAGCCAGAACTCCCACTAGATTTTCAGACTGCTCAATGGGGATGGAATTGCATTGGTTGGAGTCTGAAGCTACACTGCACAACAAACCAGTGTTCATAAGTTGGTCATCGAAGGCTTTGTATAGTTTATTTTGGATGATAACGCCTTTACATATGTTATGACATGAAGGTGAATCAAACATATGAATGCAAAATTGGTAAATCATGCTAAGTGCCAAGTAAAACATATCAGCAGGTGATCACAGCTCTGTTACTGAGGTGTAACGGACAGAGGCTCATTTCAGTTGTAACACTCTTATAACGGCAGACAAAAAGATAAACCTTTACATACGTTATGACATGAAGGCGTATCAAACATACAAACGCAAGATTGGTAAATCATGCTAAGTGCCAAGTTAAAAGATATCAGCAAGTGACCACAGCCGTTTTGTACTGAGGTGTAACGGACAGACTGACAGAGGTTCATTTCAGTTGTAACACTCTTGTGACAGCAGACAAAAAGATGGTTTACCACTGTAAACATATATATGCTTTCATGGACAACACTTATCAGAGCACTGAAAAGTATAGCTTGTGGGTTATTTATTCAATTTCTTTGCGAGCAAGTGCTTGACCTCCTGTTAATGTTTCGTCATTGTTTCGAACCCTCTTCATACAGATTACCTTCACCATGGAGACTGGCGATGTACATGAAAGCTCATTTGAGCTTGAAGCAACGGCTGAGACAGCTGACACATCTGCTGCTGCAGAAGACCCTGCACTAGAGCATCAACCACACTTGCGGGGCACAGTAAACACTGTCACAGTTGTGGCTAGTACCAGCCGCGGAAGCGACCACTCTTGGCAGCTCAAGAGACCCAGCAATGTCTGCTAGAGGAGCAGCGACTCCTGCGGCAGGATCTGAAGGACTACAGAGCAAAAGAGCTTCGGCTCCGTGAGCGACAAGTGAAGGCTGAAGAAGACCTCATTCAGGTGCTGAAGGCCTTCCTGAACAAATGAAATGCATAAATCTCAGCTTGCATTCATGTACATGCTACTATTGGGCCACAGACTGTGTGAAAGGCACAAGGCAGTGTTGTGATACAGTACTGATAGCTGTGCAAGTTTAACAACAAAGCGACAAAAAGTGCCTCATAAAAGGCACGGGCAGAAGAACAAGGCAAAATTGACATGAACTGTCTTGCGCTAGCAATAACTAATCGTGAAAGTACTGATACTGTGTTCAAAAACATTTATTCACACAAGGCGCATATTGAAACATATATCAATATCAGTGCTTGTGTGTCTTGCACGAGGTTAACCATGTCCAGATCATGACCCGTCAGAAATCGCCTTGAAGGAGTGCTTCTCACACCAACGAAATCAGGTGCGAAATCCCACTGACGTCAGTTAATTAACCTGGCTGTTCAGACATCTAGGTTAAGAAGTTGACGTGACTGGTGTAACCCATTCCGATTTTGTTTGTGCAAGCAAACCACTCCTTCACAAAGGTTTTCAGTGGAAGGTAGCAAGACAACTAGACCTGCTGTGGTCCCACACTGGCATCAAATGCTACCTAGGATTAGGTATGCTGCTTAGAGGTACAAAACATGGGCAGCACTGGCAGCACACTTCGTCATGTTCAGTGCGCTTCTACTGCAGCTGCTGAAAGTAATGCTCAAGAGCTGCACGAACACTAACGTCCATCATGTATTCTCTATAGGCAACCCGCAATAGCCAGGCGGCGCCACTGTCGCGCTGCTTTCAGCGCCGCCACCATGTTTTTTTTTGATACTGGGTAGGGCGGAAGCTCTTCGTGGCGTACGCTCCCAGTACGAATTTTAAAATGTCTGTGGTTTTATATTGCGGATTCAAGCCTACTGATGCCATCGATGTGTATTTTCGGCGACCGTAGCTCGAAAAAGGACGTCGCCTTTACGAAAGCAACCATGTGCACTCAGTGAAGGGAACGGACGGCACCGAAATTTCGGCGAAGTGTCAGTCTCAACAGGGCAAACACGTGTACGACGTTCAACTTGAGGTGAGTTAAACGTGGGCTTACTTGCACCCTCATGCATGCTTCCTCCCAGTGAGGTTTCTTTAAGACACACTTGTTGCTTTTGCTTGGAGACGAACCTTAGAGGCTGTGGCACTGGAGAAAAGTTGCAGCGGTGGTTCGTTTGCATAGTTGCAGTGGCGGTTCGCTTGCGATCTGCGAGTTTGTGTCATCATTGCAACTAAACTCACGATTTTCATTCGCAGCTGGTGCCTGGAGGACGACGAATTCTGCAAGGGAAGTGCAGCTGCCGCTACGGCATCCTAGGCGATTTTAAGCACTGTGCAGCTGTCGCTTTGTACATAAACCTCCATGAAGACGCTCCATGAACAGCTGGGTTCTCTTTTCAGGTGGGCCTCCTCCTCCATCCTGAGCAACCATGGCTTTGTGGGAGTCCTGATGGTATTTTTTTAGCATCCAGATGTCTCTTGTACAAGTGGCCTGCAGGCTTAGGGAAAGCCATCAAAGCCTGCTACTAACGATAAAACGTCGATCGGAGAACTCTTTGGAGGTACGGTATCACTGGGGCACTGTTTCGCCAATATCGCGCTGCAGTTTTTCTATTTCCTCTAGTGCATGTGTAAGCAACCGTTTTGCCGCTTTGTATTGGTACCTGATCTGGAAATTAATTTTTATAAACATAAAGGGACAAAGTTTAGATGCACGGGACCTGCGAATATGTGAATTTTTTCCGTAGTGCGTAATTGAAAACACAGTAAACAGTGGTGGATGTACTGAAAGAATTGCTTCTGTCGAGCCCAGACTGGCTTTTCACACAACGCGCAGTGTGCGAAAATGCGTACTTGCCTTGTTTATTCAATAGCAGCAGTTAAAATGAGATGCTCTTTTGACTACCCGAGTGTTGGGAACGTAATGCTCATGGGACTCTGTTTGCAGGAGGTGGTCACGAAAGCACACTAGCCAAGGTGCCCTACCCTGGACATTCTACTGGGAGCTGCACAGACTTTTGGGAAGCCTGCCAGTAAATGACCGGTGTGACAGAGATGAAGACCGAAAAACTTTCCTTCTCTTGGGTGTTAAGAGACTTTCACTCGTGTTTGGTGGAGTTCAAAGAAGGAATATATAGTTGCCCGTTCCCTTCACGACAAGAAGACGATGAGGAATGGTGTCTTAGCTCTCTGGTGGAAGAAAGTAGCTGCCAACCTGTCAGTACAGTCGAAGAGGTAATTTTCTTGGAAGAATATGAATCTCCATCTGCAAGTACGACTTCCAAATTTTTGAAATCTGAACAAATATAAATGCCAGGCTAATAAGTAGAAAACTGCTAGTGGGAAAATTCAGTGCCCTTTATTCAAGCCAGAACTCCCACTAGATTTTCAGACTGCTCAATGGGGATGGAATTGCATTGGTTGGAGTCTGAAGCTACAGTGCACAACAAACCAGTGTTCATAAGTTGGTCATCGAAGGCTTTGTATAGTTTATTTTGGCTGATAACGCCTTTACATATGTTATGACATGAAGGTGAATCAAACATATGAATGCAAAATTGGTAAATCATGCTAAGTGCCAAGTAAAACATATCAGCAGGTGATCACAGCTCTGTTACTGAGGTGTAACGGACAGAGGCTCATTTCAGTTGTAACACTCTTATAACGGCAGACAAAAAGATAAACCTTTACATACGTTATGACATGAAGGCGTATCAAACATACAAACGCAAGATTGGTAAATCATGCTAAGTGCCAAGTTAAAAGATATCAGCAAGTGACCACAGCCGTTTTGTACTGAGGTGTAACGGACAGACTGACAGAGGTTCATTTCAGTTGTAACACTCTTGTGACAGCAGACAAAAAGATGGTTTACCACTGTAAACATACATATGCTTTCATGGACAACACTTATCAGAGCACTGAAAAGTATAGCTTGTGGGTTATTTATTCAATTTCTTTGCGAGCAAGTGCTTGACCTCCTGTTAATGTTTCGTCATTGTTTCGAACCCTCTTCATACAGATTACCTTCACCATGGAGACTGGCGATGTACATGAAAGCTCATTTGAGCTTGAAGCAACGGCTGAGACAGCTGACACATCTGCTGCTGCAGAAGACCCTGCACTAGAGCATCAACCACACTTGCGGGGCACAGTAAACACTGTCACAGTTGTGGCTAGTACCAGCCGCGGAAGCGACCACTCTTGGCAGCTCAAGAGACCCAGCAATGTCTGCTAGAGGAGCAGCGACTCCTGCGGCAGGATCTGAAGGACTACAGAGCAAAAGAGCTTCGGCTCCGTGAGCGACAAGTGAAGGCTGAAGAAGACCTCATTCAGGTGCTGAAGGCCTTCCTGAACAAATGAAATGCATAAATCTCAGCTTGCATTCATGTACATGCTACTATTGGGCCACAGACTGTGTGAAAGGCACAAGGCAGTGTTGTGATACAGTACTGATAGCTGTGCAAGTTTAACAACAAAGCGACAAAAAGTGCCTCATAAAAGGCACGGGCAGATGAACAAGGCAAAATTGACATGAACTGTCTTGCGCTAGCAATAACTAATCGTGAAAGTACTGATACTGTATACAAAAACATTTATTCACACAAGGCGCATATTGAAACATATATCAATATCAGTGCTTGTGTGTCTTGCACGAGGTTAACCATGTCCAGATCATGACCCGTCAGAAATCGCCTTGAAGGAGTGCTTCTCACACCAACAAAATCAGGTGCGAAATCCCACTGACGTCAGTTAATTAACCTGGCTGTTCAGACATCTAGGTTAAGAAGTGGACGTGACTGGTGTAACCCATTCCGATTTTGTTTGTGCAAGCAAACCACTCCTTCACAAAGGTTTTCAGTGGAAGGTAGCAAGACAACTAGACCTGCTGTGGTCCCACACTGGCATCAAATGCTACCTAGGATTAGGTATGCTGCTTAGAGGTACAAAACATGGGCAGCACTGGCAGCACACTTCGTCATGTTCAGTGCGCTTCTACTGCAGCTGCTGAAAGTAATGCTCAAGAGCTGCACGAACACTAACGTCCATCATGTATTCTCTATAGGCAACCCGCAATAGCCAGGCGGCGCCACTGTCGCGCTGCTTTCAGCGCCGCCACCATGTTTTTTTTTGATACTGGGTAGGGCGGAAGCTCTTCGTGGCGTACGGTCCCAGTACGAATTTTGAAATGTCTGTGGTTTTATATTGCGGATTCAAGCCTACTGATGCCATCGATGTGTATTTTCGGCGACCGTAGCTCGAAAAAGGACGTCGCCTTTACGAAAGCAACCATGTGCACTCAGTGAAGGAAACGGACGGCACCGAAATTTCGGCGAAGTGTCAGTCTCAACAGGGCAAACACGTGTACGACGTTCAACTTGAGGTGAGTTAAACGTGGGCTTACTTGCACCCTCATGCATGCTTCCTCCCAGTGAGGTTTCTTTAAGACACACTTGTTGCTTTTGCTTGGAGACGAACCTTAGAGGCTGTGGCACTGGAGAAAAGTTGCAGCGGTGGTTCGTTTGCATAGTTGCAGTGGCGGTTCGCTTGCGATCTGCGAGTTTGTGTCATCATTGCAACTAAACTCACGATTTTCATTCGCAGCTGGTGCCTGGAGGACGACGAATTCTGCAAGGGAAGTGCAGCTGCCGCTACGGCATCCTAGGCGATTTTAAGCACTGTGCAGCTGTCGCTTTGTACATAAACCTCCATGAAGACGCTCCATGAACAGCTGGGTTCTCTTTTCAGGTGAGCCTCCTCCTCCATCCTGAGCAACCATGGCTTTGTGGGAGTCCTGATGGTATTTTTTTAGCATCCAGATGTCTCTTGTACAAGTGGCCTGCAGGCTTAGGGAAAGCCATCAAAGCCTGCTACTAACGATAAAACGTCGATCGGAGAACTCTTTGGAGGTACGGTATCACTGGGGCACTGTTTCGCCAATATCGCGCTGCAGTTTTTCTATTTCCTCTAGTGCATGTGTAAGCAACCGTTTTGCCGCTTTGTATTGGTACCTGATCTGGAAATTAATTTTTATAAACATAAAGGGACAAAGTTTAGATGCACGGGACCTGCGAATATGTGAATTTTTTCCGTAGTGTGTAATTGAAAACACAGTAAACAGTGGTGGATGTACTGAAAGAATTGCTTCTGTCGAGCCCAGACTGGCTTTTCACACAACGCGCAGTGTGCGAAAATGCGTACTTGCCTTGTTTATTCAATAGCAGCAGTTAAAATGAGATGCTCTTTTGACTACCCGAGTGTTGGGAACGTAATGCTCATGGGACTCTGTTTGCAGGAGGTGGTCACGAAAGCACACTAGCCAAGGTGCCCTACCCTGGACATTCTACTGGGAGCTGCACAGACTTTTGGGAAGCCTGCCAGTAAATGACCGGTGTGACAGAGATGAAGACCGAAAAACTTTCCTTCTCTTGGGTGTTAAGAGACTTTCACTCGTGTTTGGTGCAGTTCAAAGAAGGAATATATAGTTGCCCGTTCCCTTCACGACAAGAAGACGATGAGGAATGGTGTCTTAGCTCTCTGGTGGAAGAAAGTAGCTGCCAACCTGTCAGTACAGTCGAAGAGGTAATTTTCTTGGAAGAATATGAATCTCCATCTGCAAGTACGACTTCCAAACCTTTGAAATCTGAACAAATATAAATGCTAGGCTAATAAGTAGAAAACTGCTAGTGGGAAAATTCAGTGCCCTTTATTCAAGCCAGAACTCCAACTAGATTTTCAGACTGCTCAATGGGGATGGAATTGCATTGGTTGGAGTCTGAAGCTACACTGCACAACAAACCAGTGTTCATAAGTTGGTCATCGAAGGCTTTGTATAGTTTATTTTGGATGATAACGCCATTACATATGTTATGACATGAAGGTGAATCAAACATATGAATGCAAAATTGGTAAATCATGCTAAGTGCCAAGTAAAACATATCAGCAGGTGATCACAGCTCTGTTACTGAGGTGTAACGGACAGAGGCTCATTTCAGTTGTAACACTCTTATAACGGCAGACAAAAAGATAAACCTTTACATACGTTATGACATGAAGGCGTATCAAACATACAAACGCAAGATTGGTAAATCATGCTAAGTGCCAAGTTAAAAGATATCAGCAAGTGACCACAGCCGTTTTGTACTGAGGTGTAACGGACAGACTGACAGAGGTTCATTTCAGTTGTAACACTCTTGTGACAGCAGACAAAAAGATGGTTTACCACTGTAAACATATATATGCTTTCATGGACAACACTTATCAGAGCACTGAAAAGTATAGCTTGTGGGTTATTTATTCAATTTCTTTGCGAGCAAGTGCTTGACCTCCTGTTAATGTTTCGTCATTGTTTCGAACCCTCTTCATACAGATTACCTTCACCATGGAGACTGGCGATGTACATGAAAGCTCATTTGAGCTTGAAGCAACGGCTGAGACAGCTGACACATCTGCTGCTGCAGAAGACCCTGCACTAGAGCATCAACCACACTTGCGGGGCACAGTAAACACTGTCACAGTTGTGGCTAGTACCAGCCGCGGAAGCGACCACTCTTGGCAGCTCAAGAGACCCAGCAATGTCTGCTAGAGGAGCAGCGACTCCTGCGGCAGGATCTGAAGGACTACAGAGCAAAAGAGCTTCGGCTCCGTGAGCGACAAGTGAAGGCTGAAGAAGACCTCATTCAGGTGTTGAAGGCCTTCCTGAACAAATGAAATGCATAAATCTCAGCTTGCATTCATGTACATGCTACTATTGGGCCACAGACGGTGTGAAAGGCACAAGGCAGTGTTGTGATACAGTACTGATAGCTGTGCAAGTTTAACAACAAAGCGACAAAAAGTGCCTCATAAAAGGCACGGGCAGAAGAACAAGGCAAAATTGACATGCACTGTCTTGCGCTAGCAATAACTAATCGTGAAAGTACTGATACTGTATACAAAAACATTTATTCACACAAGGCGCATATTGAAACATATATCAATATCAGTGCTTGTGTGTCTTGCACGAGGTTAACCATGTCCAGATCATGACCCGTCAGAAATCGCCTTGAAGGAGTGCTTCTCACACCAACGAAATCAGGTGCGAAATCCCACTGACCTCAGTTAATTAACCTGGCTGTTCAGACATCTAGGTTAAGAAGTTGACGTGACTGGTGTAACCCATTCCGATTTTGTTTGTGCAAGCAAACCACTCCTTCACAAAGGTTTTCAGTGGAAGGTAGCAAGACAACTAGACCTGCTGTGGTCCCACACTGGCATCAAATGCTACCTAGGATTAGGTATGCTGCTTAGAGGTACAAAACATGGGCAGCACTGGCAGCACACTTCGTCATGTTCAGTGCCCTTCTACTGCAGCTGCTGAAAGTAATGCTCAAGAGCTGCACGAACACTAGCCCCACCATCAACTTCTAACATGCTCTCCAAAAAATTCATTCAGGAGAATAGGGTATCGCAGAGGTGTATTCCATGTACCACCTTTACTGTAAGAATGAATTCCATATTGAAAATAATTCCAAAGTCCATCATGTATTCTCTATAGGCAACCCGCAATAGCCAGGCGGCGCCACTGTCGCGCTGCTTTCAGCGCCGCCACCATGTTTTTTTTGATACTGGGTAGGGCGGAAGCTCTTCGTGGCGTACGCTCCCAGTACGAATTTTAAAATGTCTGTGGTTTTATATTGCGGATTCAAGCCTACTGATGCCATCGTTGTGTATTTTCGGCGACCGTAGCTCGAAAAAGGACGTCGCCTTTACGAAAGCAACCATGTGCACTCAGTGAAGGAAACGGACGGCACCGAAATTTCGGCGAAGTGTCAGTCTCAACAGGGCAAACACGTGTACGACGTTCAACTTGAGGTGAGTTAAACGTGGGCTTACTTGCACCCTCATGCATGCTTCCTCCCAGTGAGGTTTCTTTAAGACACACTTGTTGCTTTTGCTTGGAGACGAACCTTAGAGGCTGTGGCACTGGAGAAAAGTTGCAGCGGTGGTTCGTTTGCATAGTTGCAGTGGCGGTTCGCTTGCGATCTGCGAGTTTGTGTCATCATTGCAACTAAACTCACGATTTTCATTCGCAGCTGGTGCCTGGAGGACGACGAATTCTGCAAGGGAAGTGCAGCTGCCGCTACGGCATCCTAGGCGATTTTAAGCACTGTGCAGCTGTCGCTTTGTACATAAACCTCCATGAAGACGCTCCATGAACAGCTGGGTTCTCTTTTCAGGTGGGCCTCCTCCTCCATCCTGAGCAACCATGGCTTTGTGGGAGTCCTGATGGTATTTTTTTAGCATCCAGATGTCTCTTGTACAAGTGGCCTGCAGGCTTAGGGAAAGCCATCAAAGCCTGCTACTAACGATAAAACGTCGATCGGAGAACTCTTTGGAGGTACGGTATCACTGGGGCACTGTTTCGCCAATATCGCGCTGCAGTTTTTCTATTTCCTCTAGTGCATGTGTAAGCAACCGTTTTGCCGCTTTGTATTGGTACCTGATCTGGAAATTAATTTTTATAAACATAAAGGGACAAAGTTTAGATGCACGGGACCTGCGAATATGTGAATTTTTTCCGTAGTGTGTAATTGAAAACACAGTAAACAGTGGTGGATGTACTGAAAGAATTGCTTCTGTCGAGCCCAGACTGGCTTTTCACACAACGCGCAGTGTGCGAAAATGCGTACTTGCCTTGTTTATTCAATAGCAGCAGTTAAAATGAGATGCTCTTTTGACTACCCGAGTGTTGGGAACGTAATGCTCATGGGACTCTGTTTGCAGGAGGTGGTCACGAAAGCACACTAGCCAAGGTGCCCTACCCTGGACATTCTACTGGGAGCTGCACAGACTTTTGGGAAGCCTGCCAGTAAATGACCGGTGTGACAGAGATGAAGACCGAAAAACTTTCCTTCTCTTGGGTGTTAAGAGACTTTCACTCGTGTTTGGTGCAGTTCAAAGAAGGAATATATAGTTGCCCGTTCCCTTCACGACAAGAAGACGATGAGGAATGGTGTCTTAGCTCTCTGGTGGAAGAAAGTAGCTGCCAACCTGTCAGTACAGTCGAAGAGGTAATTTTCTTGGAAGAATATGAATCTCCATCTGCAAGTACGACTTCCAAACCTTTGAAATCTGAACAAATATAAATGCTAGGCTAATAAGTAGAAAACTGCTAGTGGGAAAATTCAGTGCCCTTTATTCAAGCCAGAACTCCAACTAGATTTTCAGACTGCTCAATGGGGATGGAATTGCATTGGTTGGAGTCTGAAGCTACACTGCACAACAAACCAGTGTTCATAAGTTGGTCATCGAAGGCTTTGTATAGTTTATTTTGGATGATAACGCCATTACATATGTTATGACATGAAGGTGAATCAAACATATGAATGCAAAATTGGTAAATCATGCTAAGTGCCAAGTAAAACATATCAGCAGGTGATCACAGCTCTGTTACTGAGGTGTAACGGACAGAGGCTCATTTCAGTTGTAACACTCTTATAACGGCAGACAAAAAGATAAACCTTTACATACGTTATGACATGAAGGCGTATCAAACATACAAACGCAAGATTGGTAAATCATGCTAAGTGCCAAGTTAAAAGATATCAGCAAGTGACCACAGCCGTTTTGTACTGAGGTGTAACGGACAGACTGACAGAGGTTCATTTCAGTTGTAACACTCTTGTGACAGCAGACAAAAAGATGGTTTACCACTGTAAACATATATATGCTTTCATGGACAACACTTATCAGAGCACTGAAAAGTATAGCTTGTGGGTTATTTATTCAATTTCTTTGCGAGCAAGTGCTTGACCTCCTGTTAATGTTTCGTCATTGTTTCGAACCCTCTTCATACAGATTACCTTCACCATGGAGACTGGCGATGTACATGAAAGCTCATTTGAGCTTGAAGCAACGGCTGAGACAGCTGACACATCTGCTGCTGCAGAAGACCCTGCACTAGAGCATCAACCACACTTGCGGGGCACAGTAAACACTGTCACAGTTGTGGCTAGTACCAGCCGCGGAAGCGACCACTCTTGGCAGCTCAAGAGACCCAGCAATGTCTGCTAGAGGAGCAGCGACTCCTGCGGCAGGATCTGAAGGACTACAGAGCAAAAGAGCTTCGGCTCCGTGAGCGACAAGTGAAGGCTGAAGAAGACCTCATTCAGGTGTTGAAGGCCTTCCTGAACAAATGAAATGCATAAATCTCAGCTTGCATTCATGTACATGCTACTATTGGGCCACAGACTGTGTGAAAGGCACAAGGCAGTGTTGTGATACAGTACTGATAGCTGTGCAAGTTTAACAACAAAGCGACAAAAAGTGCCTCATAAAAGGCACGGGCAGAAGAACAAGGCAAAATTGACATGCACTGTCTTGCGCTAGCAATAACTAATCGTGAAAGTACTGATACTGTATACAAAAACATTTATTCACACAAGGCGCATATTGAAACATATATCAATATCAGTGCTTGTGTGTCTTGCACGAGGTTAACCATGTCCAGATCATGACCCGTCAGAAATCGCCTTGAAGGAGTGCTTCTCACACCAACAAAATCAGGTGCGAAATCCCACTGACCTCAGTTAATTAACCTGGCTGTTCAGACATCTAGGTTAAGAAGTTGACGTGACTGGTGTAACCCATTCCGATTTTGTTTGTGCAAGCAAACCACTCCTTCACAAAGGTTTTCAGTGGAAGGTAGCAAGACAACTAGACCTGCTGTGGTCCCACACTGGCATCACATGCTACCTAGGATTAGGTATGCTGCTTAGAGGTACAAAACATGGGCAGCACTGGCAGCACACTTCGTCATGTTCAGTGCCCTTCTACTGCAGCTGCTGAAAGTAATGCTCAAGAGCTGCACGAACACTAGCCCCACCATCAACTTCTAACATGCTCTCCAAAAAATTCATTCAGGAGAATAGGGTATCGCAGAGGTGTATTCCATGTACCACCTTTACTGTAAGAATGAATTCCATATTGAAAATAATTCCAAAGTCCATCATGTATTCTCTATAGGCAACCCGCAATAGCCAGGCGGCGCCACTGTCGCGCTGCTTTCAGCGCCGCCACCATGTTTTTTTTGATACTGGGTAGGGCGGAAGCTCTTCGTGGCGTACGCTCCCAGTACGAATTTTAAAATGTCTGTGGTTTTATATTGCGGATTCAAGCCTACTGATGCCATCGTTGTGTATTTTCGGCGACCGTAGCTCGAAAAAGGACGTCGCCTTTACGAAAGCAACCATGTGCACTCAGTGAAGGAAACGGACGGCACCGAAATTTCGGCGAAGTGTCAGTCTCAACAGGGCAAACACGTGTACGACGTTCAACTTGAGGTGAGTTAAACGTGGGCTTACTTGCACCCTCATGCATGCTTCCTCCCAGTGAGGTTTCTTTAAGACACACTTGTTGCTTTTGCTTGGAGACGAACCTTAGAGGCTGTGGCACTGGAGAAAAGTTGCAGCGGTGGTTCGTTTGCATAGTTGCAGTGGCGGTTCGCTTGCGATCTGCGAGTTTGTGTCATCATTGCAACTAAACTCACGATTTTCATTCGCAGCTGGTGCCTGGAGGACGACGAATTCTGCAAGGGAAGTGCAGCTGCCGCTACGGCATCCTAGGCGATTTTAAGCACTGTGCAGCTGTCGCTTTGTACATAAACCTCCATGAAGACGCTCCATGAACAGCTGGGTTCTCTTTTCAGGTGGGCCTCCTCCTCCATCCTGAGCAACCATGGCTTTGTGGGAGTCCTGATGGTATTTTTTTAGCATCCAGATGTCTCTTGTACAAGTGGCCTGCAGGCTTAGGGAAAGCCATCAAAGCCTGCTACTAACGATAAAACGTCGATCGGAGAACTCTTTGGAGGTACGGTATCACTGGGGCACTGTTTCGCCAATATCGCGCTGCAGTTTTTCTATTTCCTCTAGTGCATGTGTAAGCAACCGTTTTGCCGCTTTGTATTGGTACCTGATCTGGAAATTAATTTTTATAAACATAAAGGGACAAAGTTTAGATGCACGGGACCTGCGAATATGTGAATTTTTTCCGTAGTGTGTAATTGAAAACACAGTAAACAGTGGTGGATGTACTGAAAGAATTGCTTCTGTCGAGCCCAGACTGGCTTTTCACACAACGCGCAGTGTGCGAAAATGCGTACTTGCCTAGTTTATTCAATAGCAGCAGTTAAAATGAGATGCTCTTTTGACTACCCGAGTGTTGGGAACGTAATGCTCATGGGACTCTGTTTGCAGGAGGTGGTCACGAAAGCACACTAGCCAAGGTGCCCTACCCTGGACATTCTACTGGGAGCTGCACAGACTTTTGGGAAGCCTGCCAGTAAATGACCGGTGTGACAGAGATGAAGACCGAAAAACTTTCCTTCTCTTGGGTGTTAAGAGACTTTCACTCGTGTTTGGTGGAGTTCAAAGAAGGAATATATAGTTGCCCGTTCCCTTCACGACAAGAAGACGATGAGGAATGGTGTCTTAGCTCTCTGGTGGAAGAAAGTAGCTGCCAACCTGTCAGTACAGTCGAAGAGGTAATTTTCTTGGAAGAATATGAATCTCCATCTGCAAGTACGACTTCCAAACCTTTGAAATCTGAACAAATATAAATGCCAGGCTAATAAGTAGAAAACTGCTAGTGGGAAAATTCAGTGCCCTTTATTCAAGCCAGAACTCCCACTAGATTTTCAGACTGCTCAATGGGGATGGAATTGCATTGGTTGGAGTCTGAAGCTACACTGCACAACAAACCAGTGTTCATAAGTTGGTCATCGAAGGCTTTGTATAGTTTATTTTGGATGATAACGCCTTTACATATGTTATGACATGAAGGTGAATCAAACATATGAATGCAAAATTGGTAAATCATGCTAAGTGCCAAGTAAAACATATCAGCAGGTGATCACAGCTCTGTTACTGAGGTGTAACGGACAGAGGCTCATTTCAGTTGTAACACTCTTATAACGGCAGACAAAAAGATAAACCTTTACATACGTTATGACATGAAGGCGTATCAAACATACAAACGCAAGATTGGTAAATCATGCTAAGTGCCAAGTTAAAAGATATCAGCAAGTGACCACAGCCGTTTTGTACTGAGGTGTAACGGACAGACTGACAGAGGTTCATTTCAGTTGTAACACTCTTGTGACAGCAGACAAAAAGATGGTTTACCACTGTAAACATATATATGCTTTCATGGACAACACTTATCAGAGCACTGAAAAGTATAGCTTGTGGGTTATTTATTCAATTTCTTTGCGAGCAAGTGCTTGACCTCCTGTTAATGTTTCGTCATTGTTTCGAACCCTCTTCATACAGATTACCTTCACCATGGAGACTGGCGATGTACATGAAAGCTCATTTGAGCTTGAAGCAACGGCTGAGACAGCTGACACATCTGCTGCTGCAGAAGACCCTGCACTAGAGCATCAACCACACTTGCGGGGCACAGTAAACACTGTCACAGTTGTGGCTAGTACCAGCCGCGGAAGCGACCACTCTTGGCAGCTCAAGAGACCCAGCAATGTCTGCTAGAGGAGCAGCGACTCCTGCGGCAGGATCTGAAGGACTACAGAGCAAAAGAGCTTCGGCTCCGTGAGCGACAAGTGAAGGCTGAAGAAGACCTCATTCAGGTGCTGAAGGCCTTCCTGAACAAATGAAATGCATAAATCTCAGCTTGCATTCATGTACATGCTACTATTGGGCCACAGACTGTGTGAAAGGCACAAGGCAGTGTTGTGATACAGTACTGATAGCTGTGCAAGTTTAACAACAAAGCGACAAAAAGTGCCTCATAAAAGGCACGGGCAGAAGAACAAGGCAAAATTGACATGAACTGTCTTGCGCTAGCAATAACTAATCGTGAAAGTACTGATACTGTATTCAAAAACATTTATTCACACAAGGCGCATATTGAAACATATATCAATATCAGTGCTTGTGTGTCTTGCACGAGGTTAACCATGTCCAGATCATGACCCGTCAGAAATCGCCTTGAAGGAGTGCTTCTCACACCAACGAAATCAGGTGCGAAATCCCACTGACGTCAGTTAATTAACCTGGCTGTTCAGACATCTAGGTTAAGAAGTTGACGTGACTGGTGTAACCCATTCCGATTTTGTTTGTGCAAGCAAACCACTCCTTCACAAAGGTTTTCAGTGGAAGGTAGCAAGACAACTAGACCTGCTGTGGTCCCACACTGGCATCAAATGCTACCTAGGATTAGGTATGCTGCTTAGAGGTACAAAACATGGGCAGCACTGGCAGCACACTTCGTCATGTTCAGTGCGCTTCTACTGCAGCTGCTGAAAGTAATGCTCAAGAGCTGCACGAACACTAACGTCCATCATGTATTCTCTATAGGCAACCCGCAATAGCCAGGCGGCGCCACTGTCGCGCTGCTTTCAGCGCCGCCACCATGTTTTTTTTTGATACTGGGTAGGGCGGAAGCTCTTCGTGGCGTACGCTCCCAGTACGAATTTTAAAATGTCTGGTTTTATATTGCGGATTCAAGCCTACTGATGCCATCGATGTGTATTTTCGGCGACCGTAGCTCGAAAAAGGACGTCGCCTTTACGAAAGCAACCATGTGCACTCAGTGAAGGAAACGGACGGCACCGAAATTTCGGCGAAGTGTCAGTCTCAACAGGGCAAACACGTGTACGACGTTCAACTTGAGGTGAGTTAAACGTGGGCTTACTTGCACCCTCATGCATGCTTCCTCCCAGTGAGGTTTCTTTAAGACACACTTGTTGCTTTTACTTGGAGACGAACCTTAGAGGCTGTGGCACTGGAGAAAAGTTGCAGCGGTGGTTCGTTTGCATAGTTGCAGTGGCGGTTCGCTTGCGATCTGCGAGTTTGTGTCATCATTGCAACTAAACTCACGATTTTCATTCGCAGCTGGTGCCTGGAGGACGACGAATTCTGCAAGGGAAGTGCAGCTGCCGCTACGGCATCCTAGGCGATTTTAAGCACTGTGCAGCTGTCGCTTTGTACATAAACCTCCATGAAGACGCTCCATGAACAGCTGGGTTCTCTTTTCAGGTGGGCCTCCTCCTCCATCCTGAGCAACCATGGCTTTGTGGGAGTCCTGATGGTATTTTTTTTAGCATCCAGATGTCTCTTGTACAAGTGGCCTGCAGGCTTAGGGAAAGCCATCAAAGCCTGCTACTAACGATAAAACGTCGATCGGAGAACTCTTTGGAGGTACGGTATCACTGGGGCACTGTTTCGCCAATATCGCGCTGCAGTTTTTCTATTTCCTCTAGTGCATGTGTAAGCAACCGTTTTGCCGCTTTGTATTGGTACCTGATCTGGAAATTAATTTTTATAAACATAAAGGGACAAAGTTTAGATGCACGGGACCTGCGAATATGTGAATTTTTTCCGTAGTGTGTAATTGAAAACACAGTAAACAGTGGTGGATGTACTGAAAGAATTGCTTCTGTCGAGCCCAGACTGGCTTTTCACACAACGCGCAGTGTGCGAAAATGCGTACTTGCCTTGTTTATTCAATAGCAGCAGTTAAAATGAGATGCTCTTTTGACTACCCGAGTGTTGGGAACGTAATGCTCATGGGACTCTGTTTGCAGGAGGTGGTCACGAAACCACACTAGCCAAGGTGCCCTACCCTGGACATTCTACTGGGAGCTGCACAGACTTTTGGGAAGCCTGCCAGTAAATGACCGGTGTGACAGAGATGAAGACCGAAAAACTTTCCTTCTCTTGGGTGTTAAGAGACTTTCACTCGTGTTTGGTGGAGTTCAAAGAAGGAATATATAGTTGCCCGTTCCCTTCACGACAAGAAGACGATGAGGAATGGTGTCTTAGCTCTCTGGTGGAAGAAAGTAGCTGCCAACCTGTCAGTACAGTCGAAGAGGTAATTTTCTTGGAAGAATATGAATCTCCATCTGCAAGTACGACTTCCAAACCTTTGAAATCTGAACAAATATAAATGCCAGGCTAATAAGTAGAAAACTGCTAGTGGGAAAATTCAGTGCCCTTTATTCAAGCCAGAACTCCCACTAGATTTTCAGACTGCTCAATGGGGATGGAATTGCATTGGTTGGAGTCTGAAGCTACAGTGCACAACAAACCAGTGTTCATAAGTTGGTCATCGAAGGCTTTGTATAGTTTATTTTGGCTGATAACGCCTTTACATATGTTATGACATGAAGGTGAATCAAACATATGAAAGCAAAATTGGTAAATCATGCTAAGTGCCAAGTAAAACATATCAGCAGGTGATCACAGCTCTGTTACTGAGGTGTAACGGACAGAGGCTCATTTCAGTTGTAACACTTATAACGGCAGACAAAAAGATAAACCTTTACATACGTTATGACATGAAGGCGTATCAAACATACAAACGCAAGATTGGTAAATCATGCTAAGTGCCAAGTTAAAAGATATCAGCAAGTGACCACAGCCGTTTTGTACTGAGGTGTAACGGACAGACTGACAGAGGTTCATTTCAGTTGTAACACTCTTGTGACAGCAGACAAAAAGATGGTTTACCACTGTAAACATATATATGCTTTCATGGACAACACTTATCAGAGCACTGAAAAGTATAGCTTGTGGGTTATTTATTCAATTTCTTTGCGAGCAAGTGCTTGACCTCCTGTTAATGTTTCGTCATTGTTTCGAACCCTCTTCATACAGATTACCTTCACCATGGAGACTGGCGATGTACATGAAAGCTCATTTGAGCTTGAAGCAACGGCTGAGACAGCTGACACATCTGCTGCTGCAGAAGACCCTGCACTAGAGCATCAACCACACTTGCGGGGCACAGTAAACACTGTCACAGTTGTGGCTAGTACCAGCCGCGGAAGCGACCACTCTTGGCAGCTCAAGAGACCCAGCAATGTCTGCTAGAGGAGCAGCGACTCCTGCGGCAGGATCTGAAGGACTACAGAGCAAAAGAGCTTCGGCTCCGTGAGCGACAAGTGAAGGCTGAAGAAGACCTCATTCAGGTGCTGAAGGCCTTCCTGAACAAATGAAATGCATAAATCTCAGCTTGCATTCATGTACATGCTACTATTGGGCCACAGACTGTGTGAAAGGCACAAGGCAGTGTTGTGATACAGTACTGATAGCTGTGCAAGTTTAACAACAAAGCGACAAAAAGTGCCTCATAAAAGGCACGGGCAGAAGAACAAGGCAAAATTGACATGCACTGTCTTGCGCTAGCAATAACTAATCGTGAAAGTACTGATACTGTATACAAAAACATTTATTCACACAAGGCGCATATTGAAACATATATCAATATCAGTGCTTGTGTGTCTTGCACGAGGTTAACCATGTCCAGATCATGACCCGTCAGAAATCGCCTTGAAGGAGTGCTTCTCACACCAACGAAATCAGGTGCGAAATCCCACTGACGTCAGTTAATTAACCTGGCTGTTCAGACATCTAGGTTAAGAAGTTGACGTGACTGGTGTAACCCATTCCGATTTTGTTTGTGCAAGCAAACCACTCCTTCACAAAGGTTTTCAGTGGAAGGTAGCAAGACAACTAGACCTGCTGTGGTCCCACACTGGCATCAAATGCTACCTAGGATTAGGTATGCTGCTTAGAGGTACAAAACATGGGCAGCACTGGCAGCACACTTCGTCATGTTCAGTGCCCTTCTACTGCAGCTGCTGAAAGTAATGCTCAAGAGCTGCACGAACACTAGCCCCACCATCAACTTCTAACATGCTCTCCAAAAAATTCATTCAGGAGAATAGGGTATCGCAGAGGTGTATTCCATGTACCACCTTTACTGTAAGAATGAATTCCATATTGAAAATAATTCCAAAGTCCATCATGTATTCTCTAGAGGCAACCCGCAATAGCCAGGCGGCGCCACTGTCGCGCTGCTTTCAGCGCCGCCACCATGTTTTTTTTGATACTGGGTAGGGCGGAAGCTCTTCGTGGCGTACGCTCCCAGTACGAATTTTAAAATGTCTGTGGTTTTATATTGCGGATTCAAGCCTACTGATGCCATCGTTGTGTATTTTCGGCGACCGTAGCTCGAAAAAGGACGTCGCCTTTACGAAAGCAACCATGTGCACTCAGTGAAGGAAACGGACGGCACCGAAATTTCGGCGAAGTGTCAGTCTCAACAGGGCAAACACGTGTACGACGTTCAACTTGAGGTGAGTTAAACGTGGGCTTACTTGCACCCTCATGCATGCTTCCTCCCAGTGAGGTTTCTTTAAGACACACTTGTTGCTTTTGCTTGGAGACGAACCTTAGAGGCTGTGGCACTGGAGAAAAGTTGCAGCGGTGGTTCGTTTGCATAGTTGCAGTGGCGGTTCGCTTGCGATCTGCGAGTTTGTGTCATCATTGCAACTAAACTCACGATTTTCATTCGCAGCTGGTGCCTGGAGGACGACGAATTCTGCAAGGGAAGTGCAGCTGCCGCTACGGCATCCTAGGCGATTTTAAGCACTGTGCAGCTGTCGCTTTGTACATAAACCTCCATGAAGACGCTCCATGAACAGCTGGGTTCTCTTTTCAGGTGGGCCTCCTCCTCCATCCTGAGCAACCATGGCTTTGTGGGAGTCCTGATGGTATTTTTTTTAGCATCCAGATGTCTCTTGTACAAGTGGCCTGCAGGCTTAGGGAAAGCCATCAAAGCCTGCTACTAACGATAAAACGTCGATCGGAGAACTCTTTGGAGGTACGGTATCACTGGGGCACTGTTTCGCCAATATCGCGCTGCAGTTTTTCTATTTCCTCTAGTGCATGTGTAAGCAACCGTTTTGCCGCTTTGTATTGGTACCTGATCTGGAAATTAATTTTTATAAACATAAAGGGACAAAGTTTAGATGCACGGGACCTGCGAATATGTGAATTTTTTCCGTAGTGTGTAATTGAAAACACAGTAAACAGTGGTGGATGTACTGAAAGAATTGCTTCTGTCGAGCCCAGACTGGCTTTTCACACAACGCGCAGTGTGCGAAAATGCGTACTTGCCTTGTTTATTCAATAGCAGCAGTTAAAATGAGATGCTCTTTTGACTACCCGAGTGTTGGGAACGTAATGCTCATGGGACTCTGTTTGCAGGAGGTGGTCACGAAAGCACACTAGCCAAGGTGCCCTACCCTGGACATTCTACTGGGAGCTGCACAGACTTTTGGGAAGCCTGCCAGTAAATGACCGGTGTGACAGAGATGAAGACCGAAAAACTTTCCTTCTCTTGGGTGTTAAGAGACTTTCACTCGTGTTTGGTGCAGTTCAAAGAAGGAATATATAGTTGCCCGTTCCCTTCACGACAAGAAGACGATGAGGAATGGTGTCTTAGCTCTCTGGTGGAAGAAAGTAGCTGCCAACCTGTCAGTACAGTCGAAGAGGTAATTTTCTTGGAAGAATATGAATCTCCATCTGCAAGTACGACTTCCAAACCTTTGAAATCTGAACAAATATAAATGCCAGGCTAATAAGTAGAAAACTGCTAGTGGGAAAATTCAGTGCCCTTTATTCAAGCCAGAACTCCCACTAGATTTTCAGACTGCTCAATGGGGATGGAATTGCATTGGTTGGAGTCTGAAGCTACACTGCACAACAAACCAGTGTTCATAAGTTGGTCATCGAAGGCTTTGTATAGTTTATTTTGGATGATAACGCCTTTACATATGTTATGACATGAAGGTGAATCAAACATATGAATGCAAAATTGGTAAATCATGCTAAGTGCCAAGTAAAACATATCAGCAGGTGATCACAGCTCTGTTACTGAGGTGTAACGGACAGAGGCTCATTTCAGTTGTAACACTCTTATAACGGCAGACAAAAAGATAAACCTTTACATACGTTATGACATGAAGGCGTATCAAACATACAAACGCAAGATTGGTAAATCATGCTAAGTGCCAAGTTAAAAGATATCAGCAAGTGACCACAGCCGTTTTGTACTGAGGTGTAACGGATAGACTGACAGAGGTTCATTTCAGTTGTAACACTCTTGTGACAGCAGACAAAAAGATGGTTTACCACTGTAAACATATATATGCTTTCATGGACAACACTTATCAGAGCACTGAAAAGTATAGCTTGTGGGTTATTTATTCAATTTCTTTGCGAGCAAGTGCTTGACCTCCTGTTAATGTTTCGTCATTGTTTCGAACCCTCTTCATACAGATTACCTTCACCATGGAGACTGGCGATGTACATGAAAGCTCATTTGAGCTTGAAGCAACGGCTGAGACAGCTGACACATCTGCTGCTGCAGAAGACCCTGCACTAGAGCATCAACCACACTTGCGGGGCACAGTAAACACTGTCACAGTTGTGGCTAGTACCAGCCGCGGAAGCGACCACTCTTGGCAGCTCAAGAGACCCAGCAATGTCTGCTAGAGGAGCAGCGACTCCTGCGGCAGGATCTGAAGGACTACAGAGCAAAAGAGCTTCATCTCCGTGAGCGACAAGTGAAGGCTGAAGAAGACCTCATTCAGGTGCTGAAGGCCTTCCTGAACAAATGAAATGCATAAATCTCAGCTTGCATTCATGTACATGCTACTATTGGGCCACAGACTGTGTGAAAGGCACAAGGCAGTGTTGTGATACAGTACTGATAGCTGTGCAAGTTTAACAACAAAGCGACAAAAAGTGCCTCATAAAAGGCACGGGCAGAAGAACAAGGCAAAATTGACATGCACTGTCTTGCGCTAGCAATAACTAATCGTGAAAGTACTGATACTGTATACAAAAACATTTATTCACACAACGCGCATATTGAAACATATATCAATATCAGTGCTTGTGTGTCTTGCACGAGGTTAACCATGTCCAGATCATGACCCGTCAGAAATCGCCTTGAAGGAGTGCTTCTCACACCAACGAAATCAGGTGCGAAATCCCACTGACGTCAGTTAATTAACCTGGCTGTTCAGACATCTAGGTTAAGAAGTTGACGTGACTGGTGTAACCCATTCCGATTTTGTTTGTGCAAGCAAACCACTCCTTCACAAAGGTTTTCAGTGGAAGGTAGCAAGACAACTAGACCTGCTGTGGTCCCACACTGGCATCAAATGCTACCTAGGATTAGGTATGCTGCTTAGAGGTACAAAACATGGGCAGCACTGGCAGCACACTTCGTCATGTTCAGTGCCCTTCTACTGCAGCTGCTGAAAGTAATTAATGCTCAAGAGCTGCACGAACACTAACGTCCATCATGTATTCTCTATAGGCAACCCGCAATAGCCAGGCGGCGCCACTGTCGCGCTGCTTTCAGCGCCGCCACCATGTTTTTTTTGATACTGGGTAGGGCGGAAGCTCTTCGTGGCGTACGCTCCCAGTACGAATTTTAAAATGTCTGTGGTTTTATATTGCGGATTCAAGCCTACTGATGCCATCGATGTGTATTTTCGGCGACCGTAGCTCGAAAAAGGACGTCGCCTTTACGAAAGCAACCATGTACACTCAGTGAAGGAAACGGACGGCACCGAAATTTCGGCGAAGTGTCAGTCTCAACAGGGCAAACACGTGTACGACGTTCAACTTGAGGTGAGTTAAACGTGGGCTTACTTGCACCCTCATGCATGCTTCCTCCCAGTGAGGTTTCTTTAAGACACACTTGTTGCTTTTGCTTGGAGACGAACCTTAGAGGCTGTGGCACTGGAGAAAAGTTGCAGCGGTGGTTCGTTTGCATAGTTGCAGTGGCGGTTCGCTTGCGATCTGCGAGTTTGTGTCATCATTGCAACTAAACTCACGATTTTCATTCGCAGCTGGTGCCTGGAGGACGACGAATTCTGCAAGGGAAGTGCAGCTGCCGCTACGGCATCCTAGGCGATTTTAAGCACTGTGCAGCTGTCGCTTTGTACATAAACCTCCATGAAGACGCTCCATGAACAGCTGGGTTCTCTTTTCAGGTGGGCCTCCTCCTCCATCCTGAGCAACCATGGCTTTGTGGGAGTCCTGATGGTATTTTTTTTAGCATGCAGATGTCTCTTGTACAAGTGGCCTGCAGGCTTAGGGAAAGCCATCAAAGCCTGCTACTAACGATAAAACGTCGATCGGAGAACTCTTTGGAGGTACGGTATCACTGGGGCACTGTTTCGCCAATATCGCGCTGCAGTTTTTCTATTTCCTCTAGTGCATGTGTAAGCAACCGTTTTGCCGCTTTGTATTGGTACCTGATCTGGAAATTAATTTTTATAAACATAAAGGGACAAAGTTTAGATGCACGGGACCTGCGAATATGTGAATTTTTTCCGTAGTGTGTAATTGAAAACACAGTAAACAGTGGTGGATGTACTGAAAGAATTGCTTCTGTCGAGCCCAGACTGGCTTTTCACACAACGCGCAGTGTGCGAAAATGCGTACTTGCCTTGTTTATTCAATAGCAGCAGTTAAAATGAGATGCTCTTTTGACTACCCGAGTGTTGGGAACGTAATGCTCATGGGACTCTGTTTGCAGGAGGTGGTCACGAAAGCACACTAGCCAAGGTGCCCTACCCTGGACATTCTACTGGGAGCTGCACAGACTTTTGGGAAGCCTGCCAGTAAATGACCGGTGTGACAGAGATGAAGACCGAAAAACTTTCCTTCTCTTGGGTGTTAAGAGACTTTCACTCGTGTTTGGTGCAGTTCAAAGAAGGAATATATAGTTGCCCGTTCCCTTCACGACAAGAAGACGATGAGGAATGGTGTCTTAGCTCTCTGGTGGAAGAAAGTAGCTGCCAACCTGTCAGTACAGTCGAAGAGGTAATTTTCTTGGTAGAATATGAATCTCCATCTGCAAGTACGACTTCCAAACCTTTGAAATCTGAACAAATATAAATGCCAGGCTAATAAGTAGAAAACTGCTAGTGGGAAAATTCAGTGCCCTTTATTCAAGCCAGAACTCCCACTAGATTTTCAGACTGCTCAATGGGGATGGAATTGCATTGGTTGGAGTCTGAAGCTACACTGCACAACAAACCAGTGTTCATAAGTTGGTCATCGAAGGCTTTGTATAGTTTATTTTGGATGATAACGCCTTTACATATGTTATGACATGAAGGTGAATCAAACATATGAATGCAAAATTGGTAAATCATGCTAAGTGCCAAGTAAAACATATCAGCAGGTGATCACAGCTCTGTTACTGAGGTGTAACGGACAGAGGCTCATTTCAGTTGTAACACTCTTATAACGGCAGACAAAAAGATAAACCTTTACATACGTTATGACATGAAGGCGTATCAAACATACAAACGCAAGATTGGTAAATCATGCTAAGTGCCAAGTTAAAAGATATCAGCAAGTGACCACAGCCGTTTTGTACTGAGGTGTAACGGACAGACTGACAGAGGTTCATTTCAGTTGTAACACTCTTGTGACAGCAGACAAAAAGATGGTTTACCACTGTAAACATATATATGCTTTCATGGACAACACTTATCAGAGCACTGAAAAGTATAGCTTGTGGGTTATTTATTCAATTTCTTTGCGAGCAAGTGCTTGACCTCCTGTTAATGTTTCGTCATTGTTTCGAACCCTCTTCATACAGATTACCTTCACCATGGAGACTGGCGATGTACATGAAAGCTCATTTGAGCTTGAAGCAACGGCTGAGACAGCTGACACATCTGCTGCTGCAGAAGACCCTGCACTAGAGCATCAACCACACTTGCGGGGCACAGTAAACACTGTCACAGTTGTGGCTAGTACCAGCCGCGGAAGCGACCACTCTTGGCAGCTCAAGAGACCCAGCAATGTCTGCTAGAGGAGCAGCGACTCCTGCGGCAGGATCTGAAGGACTACAGAGCAAAAGAGCTTCGGCTCCGTGAGCGACAAGTGAAGGCTGAAGAAGACCTCATTCAGGTGCTGAAGGCCTTCCTGAACAAATGAAATGCATAAATCTCAGCTTGCATTCATGTACATGCTACTATTGGGCCACAGACTGTGTGAAAGGCACAAGGCAGTGTTGTGATACAGTACTGAAAGCTGTGCAAGTTTAACAACAAAGCGACAAAAAGTGCCTCATAAAAGGCACGGGCAGAAGAACAAGGCAAAATTGACATGCACTGTCTTGCGCTAGCAATAACTAATCGTGAAAGTACTGATACTGTATACAAAAACATTTATTCACACAAGGCGCATATTGAAACATATATCAATATCAGTTCTTGTGTGTCTCGCACGAGGTTAACCATGTCCAGATCATGACCCGTCAGAAATCGCCTTGAAGGAGTGCTTCTCACACCAACGAAATCAGGTGCGAAATCCCACTGACGTCAGTTAATTAACCTGGCTGTTCAGACATCTAGGTTAAGAAGTTGACGTGACTGGTGTAACCCATTCCGATTTTGTTTGTGCAAGCAAACCACTCCTTCACAAAGGTTTTCAGTGGAAGGTAGCAAGACAACTAGACCTGCTGTGGTCCCACACTGGCATCAAATGCTACCTAGGATTAGGTATGCTGCTTAGAGGTACAAAACATGGGCAGCACTGGCAGCACACTTCGTCATGTTCAGTGCCCTTCTACTGCAGCTGCTGAAAGTAATGCTCAAGAGCTGCACGAACACTAGCCCCACTATCAACTTCTAACATGCTCTCCAAAAAATTCATTCAGGAGAATAGGGTATCGCAGAGGTGTATTCCATGTACCACCTTTACTGTAAGAATGAATTCCATATTGAAAATAATTCCAAAGTCCATCATGTATTCTCTATAGGCAACCCGCAATAGCCAGGCGGCGCCACTGTCGCGCTGCTTTCAGCGCCGCCACCATGTTTTTTTTGATACTGGGTAGGGCGGAAGCTCTTCGTGGCGTACGCTCCCAGTACGAATTTTAAAATGTCTGTGGTTTTATATTGCGGATTCAAGCCTACTGATGCCATCGTTGTGTATTTTCGGCGACCGTAGCTCGAAAAAGGACGTCGCCTTTACGAAAGCAACCATGTGCACTCAGTGAAGGAAACGGACGGCACCGAAATTTCGGCGAAGTGTCAGTCTCAACAGGGCAAACACGTGTACGACGTTCAACTTGAGGTGAGTTAAACGTGGGCTTACTTGCACCCTCATGCATGCTTCCTCCCAGTGAGGTTTCTTTAAGACACACTTGTTGCTTTTGCTTGGAGACGAACCTTAGAGGCTGTGGCACTGGAGAAAAGTTGCAGCGGTGGTTCGTTTGCATAGTTGCAGTGGCGGTTCGCTTGCGATCTGCGAGTTTGTGTCATCATTGCAACTAAACTCACGATTTTCATTCGCAGCTGGTGCCTGGAGGACGACGAATTCTGCAAGGGAAGTGCAGCTGCCGCTACGGCATCCTAGGCGATTTTAAGCACTGTGCAGCTGTCGCTTTGTACATAAACCTCCATGAAGACGCTCCATGAACAGCTGGGTTCTCTTTTCAGGTGGGCCTCCTCCATCCTGAGCAACCATGGCTTTGTGGGAGTCCTGATGGTATTTTTTTTAGCATCCAGATGTCTCTTGTACAAGTGGCCTGCAGGCTTAGGGAAAGCCATCAAAGCCTGCTACTAACGATAAAACGTCGATCGGAGAACTCTTTGGAGGTACGGTATCACTGGGGCACTGTTTCGCCAATATCGCGCTGCAGTTTTTCTATTTCCTCTAGTGCATGTGTAAGCAACCGTTTTGCCGCTTTGTATTGGTACCTGATCTGGAAATTAATTTTTATAAACATAAAGGGACAAAGTTTAGATGCACGGGACCTGCGAATATGTGAATTTTTTCCGTAGTGTGTAATTGAAAACACAGTAAACAGTGGTGGATGTACTGAAAGAATTGCTTCTGTCGAGCCCAGACTGAACTTCCAAGCAACGACACAGCGAGCCTCTTTATGGCTCCCGTGGTATCCAGCAGTTTCCAGCTGAATTCAGGTTGTTTATAATGTTAGGGCAGTTTAGTGCATGACCTTGCTTTTTCTGCAGTACTTTAAGTTTTTGGCCGTTTTTTTTCCTGCCGGTACTGTGGCACAATTGCTAAACTAATTGCCCACTCCCACCTTTCTGTTCACTTCTTGCAAAGTACTTTGACGCATGCCACTGCATGTAACTGACTCAGTATTGCAAGTGCCCATTTTTAATGTGCCACTATAGTTCTTGTTTTTCCTATTTCCAGACAAGACTAGCCCCTTTGTTGGAAACAGGCCACCAACAGAGTTCTCACCATTTCACATACATGAATATTTCAGTGCAATTGATTTGCCCTTCACTGAGGTGTTGCAACAAATGCAAAAGAGCGAGGCCGAAATCATTTGTTCCGATATTGTCGACGATGGCCTGCAAGCAGCAGTCGCAATTTCGCAGCAAAAACGCATTGACGCATTAATTCAGCCGTCATGCAAACCGCTGCATATGCTTGAAGTGTCGGGCATCTTTCCAACTGTACGCATAGCACCAAAAAACCACCTGCAACAGCTGACAGCCGAGGAAAGGGTTTTTTTTACAAAGCCCGCGTTGTATGCCAGTCAGTGCGTGAACTCTGTGCAAACCATTGATCAGCCCAGTTGCCAAAGGTAACACCGCTGCGTTGTGTCGGACATGCTGCATGACCTTGTACAGTGTACTCCCTAGCCAAGGAAGCGAAAATCAAGTACAGCTGCACACAGTGCCTGAAAATGAGCGGACGAGCAGCAGCGTGACCTCACCTAATGATATGTATATATACCCCCAGGTGCGATCTCACATCTTCGATTTGAAATCATTTACCTTCTTGCAAAGCCTTGCAAGTCTATAACATTTATCATGCAGTAGTATTAGTGCATGTGCATTTTGCGTCTATTGTAGAGCAAGCCAACTACAAGCATCAAATGTTACGCATGTGCTAAATTTTTTTCTTCATATCTTGTGACAGGACCGTGGACTACAGGTGGAACAAAGCTGCTTCTGGACTATTATGTAAGCTACATGCCACAGGTGGGGCCTCAAAGGATGTTCCACAGCAAGATGATGTATGAGCAGATTTCTCAAGACATACAAAGTTCTTGGAGTCACTCGCACAGGAGTCCTGCGTAATGCCGCGTTCAGACTACAGTCGCAACCGCCGTAAACGTCGTACATATCGCATTCTGCGCAACTGCTGTAACTTCCTTTTACGCAACAAAAAACCGCCGATGTTCACACGAGACCTTCGGTAAGATACGTTTGTTACGACCGGCCAATCACCGCTCTCGGAAAACTGCTCTCCGCATTTCTCAACATGGCGCCGGTTAGCAGGCAGGTGTTAGCGGAGGTCGAGGCACTTCAAGCTCAAAATGAGCTCATCATCGTGTATGCCCTTGACCAACGCAGACGGCGGTGTCGTAGAAGAATGTGGGTGCGGCAAATCTTCCTTGATAGAGCCATAGACGGAGACTTCCACAATCTTTTTGCGAAGCTGAGGACTGGCGACACTGCGCTGTTTTACAACTTCGTGCGGATGTCACCGCAGCAGTTTGACTTCCTCGACAGCCTTGTGAGACCACTTATTGAAGTGCAACAAACGCCACTGCGAGAATCTTTATCATCTGCTGAGCGTTTGGCTATAACGCTAAGGTAAGCATTATCTGGGCGTTTCTGCGTCCTTTTCTCTGCTTCAGATGGTGGACGCGGATGCAAGCGAGCTGCGCGGAGGGCTGTTGGCGAAATCTGTTTTTTTGTTTTTGCAGAGAGAAAGCTGCTGTGTCATGTATAATAAGAGGATTTATCTTCTAGTCACAGCGATGGGCATATTTTAAAGACAGTTTCAAAGGCTCCGAAGCCCGTATCAAGGGCATATTTAGATATCCGGGGGGGGGGATGCAATGCACTCTTGATGTAGCGAATTCACGTGGCTTTTCTACTTTCTTAAGGCTTTATGTATAGCATTTAGATTTCGCTATGCGAATTAGTGCGCAGAGTAAAGGCTTTTGCACAGGTGGGCCCTCATTTTTTTTTTGGTCAGAAGTAACATTGTCCTTTATCATGCCTCCTGCTCACAGCTTAGTCTATGAAAATGAACTGGTGTCACTTGACAAAAGCACATTTTGCAGAGCAGCTGTCAACTGTTGTCTGCATGCAATGTTTTAGACAAAGCCAGCAGAAACCTATGTTGTCTTTTATATTACAGGTTCTTGGCAAGCGAAAACAGTTACCAGTCCCTGGCATACAGCTTCAGGGTTGGGAAATCAACTATCTCGCAACTGGTTCCTCAAGTCTGCCTTGCCCTATGCAAGGTCCTAAAACCAAGCGTCCTGAGGCAGCTAGACCATAGGCAACTGAATTACATTGCTGATGAGTTCATGTGGAGATGGAACTTTCCAAATTGTGTCGGTGCTATCGACGGCAAACACATTCATTTGGATGCACCGCGAAACTTTGGTTCCGTGTATTTTAACTATAAGCGCAGCTTCAGTATGAACCTCATGGCATCCTGCGGCGCGGGCTACAGGTTTACAACAGTTTACATAGGGGCTGTTGGCAGTGAAAGTGATGGTGGTGTTTTTTCGTCATGCGGGCTTGGAGAAGTCGTTGAAAATGCACACGATACATTCCCATCCCCTTCGGCCCTGCCCATTGGTGGCCCTGTGCTCCCCTTTGTGATGGTATGAGACGATGCATTTCCCTTAAAAGTGAACCTGATGAAGCCGTACCCTGGTATCCAACCACCAAACACGCCAAGAAGAGTGTACAACTACAGGCTCTCCCTAGCACGACGCTGCATCGAGAATGCATTTGGAATTTTGTGTGCCCGATGGAGGGTCCTGCGGAACTGCATGAGTCTGCTGCCAAAGAATGCGGTTGCAGTCTCAGGTGCTTGTGTTTTTCTGCACAATTACTTGATGCAGGAGGGGAGGCTGCCAGGTGGCTATTGTCCACCACAGTTTGGAGACAGTACAAACAGTGCAGGTGTACTTATTCCAGGTGAATGGAGGAACAGCACAGAGTCCTTGCCACAGATGATTAGGCAAGGCTCTAATGCTTACTCTAGGAGAGCATCTGAAGAGACAGCTTTGCTACCTACTTTCATGGTCCGGGTTTTGTGAGTTTGCAATGGGTGTAAACACAGAATTTAAGTTGGAACTAATATTTCTCTGTGGCATTCTGTTCAAGTGACAGATGCCTTGACATAATGATTTGCTTTGACTGTCTGCTTTACTTTTGCTGACTGGATTGTATAAGTGCAGATATCAGTAATGTTTTGCAAACACAAGTGCTGTTTTCATAGTACTTTATTTTGTTGGCAAATGACATTTGCACTGCATGCAATTTTCATGACATTGTTCAGTAACTTGATGCAATAACAAAAAATTATAATTTTATTTCAGTAATGTTTCTTACGAGTCCAAAAACATTGCACAAGGAGAGGCAGTGTGAACACTTGTTTCATATATTAGAAATAAAATACAAAGAAAGAAGGTGATTAATATATTAGAAAAACAATACAATAGAAAGAAGCAAGAGCAAGCAAAACAAGCTAGAGCAAGAAGCGAAAATAAAGTGATAGAATGGGAAACAGGCAGAAAATATGTAGCGCAGAACATGTTTGTGATATGTTGTAAACTGTCGGAAAAGGCACTAAAGGCAAAAAAAGGGTCGGTGGTTCAGTGGCCGAATAATCGCCTGCCACGCGGGTGGCCCGAGTTCGATTCCCGGTCGACGCATGCATTTTTGTTCTTGCTTTCCTCGCTCACGGATTTTCAGTGAGAAATCATTTTATTTTTCTCTCCGTCTACAGTGTAAAAATACCATCGGCGTCGTTGGTTCAGTAGATTCAACTTCCGGCTGCCGTTGGGTGCGGACGTGCGATCATGGGCTCCGTTGAAGCGGCTGAAGTGGCCATGTCCGACCGCGGAAACCAGGTGCCTACTACGGAAGAATATCAGGTGATTCTGCCTACGTTGCCAACCGGTAGTTTAGCTTTAAATACTGCTTTTCTGCACGCTGATACCGAGGCTCGCCCTTACAGAGTCGAAGATTTCCGAGATATGCTTTCGCGTCAGTCGATGCTCGCTGACGTTTTGGCGCTAGGGGCGTATCGAATGAGTCACGTATGGGCGGTGACCTTCAAGGATGTGGAAGCCACTAAAAAAATGGTGAGCCTTGGCGAAGTGAAGGTGAAGCAACGCCGATGCGTTGTCATCGACCTGGCCAACCAAGGAACACGCATAAAGGTGCACTGGCTCCTTCACACGGTTCCAGAGGAAGATGTGCGGGTGGCTTTCGCTCCGTATGGCAAGGTCACCGAAGTGAGCCAGTAGCGATGGCGAGTGCAAGGAATTGCCGAAAAGGGATCAACGACACGCTTGGTCACGTTGATATTGAAGGCTGGAACCAAGCTGGAAGACCTTCCGCATAAAATGAGCATAGCGGGTGAGCTGGCACTCGTCATCGTGGCAGGTAGACCACTGTGCCTTCGTTGTCGCAGTCAGGGCCACATACGTCGTGACTGCCGTGTGCCCCGTTGCAACACCTGTCGCCGCTTTGGGCACAACGAGCAGTGCGTACGTACGCCAATGCCGTAGGAGTGGTGAGCGGTGAGGATACATCCGTGCTGTTCATGGATGAAGCGGATGCGGAAGAAGTCGCGGAGACTGCAGGGAAGAAGGCCCAGAAAGTGGTTTGAATTTGAATTTATTTCAAACAAGCATGTTTACATACATGTTTGGGGTGTATGGGAGTAAAAGCCGCTCAAGAGCAGTTGACAAAGCTCCCATATCCTTTCTATACTCGGCAGTGCAGGACAGAAAACACAGACTACACTAAAAAGATAACAGATAACAAAAATCAGCCAGAAGCAGTACAGTACAGCAAAAATTGTGCAAATACGACAATACAAGACATTATTATATGTTCAGCTTAAAACAGTACTCTTGCAATCAATATAGAGGTGCATTAAAAAACGTTTTTTTATGCTTTTAAACGAAGAAGAGCTGGCAATAATTTGTTGTGTAACTTTAAATTTATTTATTGTGTATGGCAAACCATAGTTAAGTGTTTGGAAGCCATAGTTTGTGCGCGGATGTGGAACATGCCAGTGTTCGCGGCATCGTGTTGTGTAATTTGTGGGATTTCCATGTAATTTAGCGATGCCTCTAAATAACATATTGTATTGTTTAACCTGAACTTTATAGGATCTAAGAATGCGAAATTCATATATTTTTTTCGATTTCTATGATGTGGTATGTTGCGGAATGGGAGCTAACGTGTAACATGAAAGATACATTCACTATGGCTCTCATCGCAGCCTTCTGCAATTTCAGTTTATTTTTACAAGTACACGTTATGGTTCCCCACACCAAATTACAGTAGTTGATATAAGGCTCGAATAAAGCATGATCTATTGCGATCTTTGTTTTAGTTGGTAATGTCCGCTGAAATTTTCTTTATACTCCTACAACAAGAGCTAGCTTAGTGGTTATCAGGTCCACATGATTGTTCTACAACATCAATTCGTTAAAATAAACACCTAGTGTTTTTACAGCACTCACTATTGCTATTGTGTTACTACCAAGGGTTAAGGTGAGGTCAGTAGCAAGATACACATTTATGCTCTGAATATGACGGCTTTAGATTTGTCTGTGTTAATGAGCAACGCATTTCTTCTGCACCATGCATGGAGTTTCGCCAGTACATCGTTTCCTCTACGTATTAAATATTCTGCATTAGTTCCTGAAATAAACATACCTCTGTCATCGGCAAAAATGATGTATTCGACCTCATTATCTATTTGCACCAAATCATCTATGTAGATGTTGAACAGCAGGGGCCCCAATATGCACCCCTGAGGGACACCATGACTAATTGACTTAAATTGCGAGCGATAGTTTCCCCAAGTGAACAGATTGAGTGCGGTCAGGCAAGTAGCTGGAAAATAGATTAAGCGGCACGCCACGATCTCCATATATAGAGAGTTTCTGTATCAGAGTTAAATGGTGCATCTTGTCGAAGGCTTTTGAATAGTCTACCAATATACCGAGGGTCAGTAGTTTGTGTTCTATGTTACTTAAAGGGACACTGAGGAGAGCTCTATCAATTTTATTTTGTTAGCGAAATCTGATAGTTCGGCATTTCATGGCTTCGTTGCCGCTTGTCCGGGCGCGAAAGATGCATTTATTTCAAAGAAATTTGGATTAGAAGATGAAAAGTTTTTCCCGCCGCTCTGATTCAAACTCAGGAAACTGTTATGACGCCACGGCAACTCTTATGACGTCTGAGAACGGAGTGACGTGCCACGTGACGTAAACGCAGACTCCGTGATTTCTGACGGATAGCGGTGCGGTGCGCAACCTTCCTTTGCCAGCCTCAGAGATTCGCGACGTCCATGAGGTAAGGCAAATTCCTCCAAGGTGACGCCTCTTGTCCTAGGAAGTCATCACGCTTGTACTTGCGAGATTGGCCTGTGGCGGCGATACCTGTATTTTGGTTCTTGCTATTTTCTACATTACAAGAGCTTTTGTTTTCAGTAAGAGTGGCGTTTTTGTGATCAGGAGCTGCTATATCTATCGATACAAGCCAACTTCAATTTCTTCTCAGTGCCCCTTTAATACTAATTCTTATTGTTTAAGTAGCGCTATTTCAGTAGATAAATTCTCTCTAAAGCCGAACTGCTTATTTGAATAAATATTATGTTTTTGAAAAAATCTGTTGAGGAGGATGAAACGTATCTGCTCTAGCCGTTTGGAGAAGATTGGAAGGATCCACACTGGTCTGTAATTACTGAGAACATTTTTAGGACCACTTTTATGTATGACAGCTACTTTGGCTTTTTTCATCGCTGACGGAAAGACACCGGAGTTCAGTGATAGGTTATACATATAAGTTAGGATCGGGGATATGACATCAAGTACATACAAAACAGGTTGTAGTTTTAAGCCATATACGTCTTCACATTTGGTCTTTTTCATGTTGTTAAATACTGATAACAGCTCTTCATTGCTTGAAGGCAATAGGGCCATAGAGTCGCGTACATAATTATTATTCTACTGAAGCGCACTAGGGTCATATGCACTGTCAACTAATGTAGTAAAATATTCATTAAATTTCTCTGCTAACTGAGTGACGCTGTACTGAATTCTATCAATTTCAAGAGTTTCGGGTGTTTTATTCGGAGTTCTGTTAAGTAGGCGATCAAGCTTTGTTCACACTTGACTTTGATCAGTTGTAGCATTGAACATGGAGATGTGGTAACTATCACTCGCCTTCTTCAAAGCCAGATCCGCCTCTCGAGCCTACCACAGAGTTGAAGGAGAAGATCTAGTCTAGGCGCCGAGGGCATCGGCTTCGGGGAGCGCATAATTCTGCCAGCTCAAAGGAGACTGTAAGCGATACGAATGATGCGCCTGTGATCACCCAGAGCCAGCAGCGCGACAACATGAAAGTAGGCGAGGATGACGTAAACAACCAGACTGTCAAGCGGCCTTGGGATGACAACGAAGGGGCGAAAGGGACGACGGAAGGCTGCTCAACCGAGGAGCCACCTCCAAAGGCGACCGCGAATAGGCGGCCGTCGTTGAAGCCGCGGCCGAATATACCGGCCGAACCAATACCGAATATACCAGCGCCTAAACCGCCGTCGTAGTGCCCTACTTGTGTCCGGCAAGGTGGTACCACACGGCATCAGAATTTGTGTCTGTGATTCATGTGCGTGGTGCTGTGCCGACGACAGATCGACTCTTCCCCAAAGATGGCAGAAGGAAGGACACGCACGTATGGCTCACATTGGCATCGAGTCGTCAGTACGAGGTGGGCCTCGTTTCTTTTCTGGCGGCGAACTTCAACTGATGGCTTTTAAACTACGAATTCCTCTGCGGATTGCCACCCTGAACGTGCAGGCACTGGGTGCGAGGAGAAGGCAGTGCTAACTCAGCCGTCTCTTCCTTGAAAATGAGCTTGATGTGGTGGCAGTCCAGAAAACAAAGTAGGAAAGCGAGGAGCAAACGTACAGAATGGTGGCACCATTCCGAGCTTAGTATGATGTATGCGTATGCCACTCCAGCGGTTTGTCTGGTGGATGTGCTTTGGTTATAAGTAATAATTTGGGAATAATCGTAGAATCTGTCACTGTCTGTCAAAGCAGGCGGCGATTTGTTGCTGATTTCTCTTTTTTCTGATAAGTTCTCGCTTATAGTATGTGTTTATGCCCCAAATGTTGAACGCAAGCGTAAAATTTTGTTCGAAGAGCTTGACATGTATTTGAGCTGTGAAAAAATGATTATTTTGTTAGGGGACTTTAACTATGTTTGTAAGGTGGAAGACAGAGCGAACTGTCACATTGTGTGTGACAAAAGTGCTGGAGTGTTGAACATATTGGTATCAGAAAATAACCTAGAGTATCTAGGTAGTGTTATGACGGACGATGTGCGCCCACAGTTCATGCACTTCCAGCGGGGAAGTAATGCTGGACTGGATAGGGTGTATGTTTCTTCGGAGATAGCGGCACTGTGCACCGGCTACGACGTTAAGCCGGTACATTTTAGTGACCACTGCTTCGTAATAACCACATTAGAGAATAAGGAGAGGAAGGCACGCTTTAACTGGAAGACCTGGAAACCGAATACAAAGCTCCTGGACGACAAGGCTTTCGAAATTATCATGTCGGAGGAAATTGAAAAGTTGCTGGTCGCCACGTGAAATTACTGCAAGGAATGGGAAGAATTTAAACAAAAATAAAAATAAAAGCTATTGAGATAAGTTGTGTAGCCAAGTACAACGAAAGGAAACAAGAAAAATAATTATGCGATGAACTTGAGTACCTGATTGGACTTGAATCTGATCAACCAGACTGCTTCACGAAAAAAATACGGGAAGTTAAAAGCAAGCTCGACCATATCAGCAGTGACAAGTATAGGGCCGCAATGATTACAGCGAGGGCCGAGACGCTCTGGGCAGGCGAAGCGCCGACTAAACGGGCCCTAGCCGACGAAAAAAATGCACGCATGCAGCAAAGAAATTAAGCAGATCATGTACAATAATAAGGTAACCAATGAAAAAGAAAATTACACGCTGCCTTTAAAGATTATTTCCAGGAGATGTTTGCTCTCAAGCGTAACAAAAAATTATTCTGAGCAGGATTTTTTTTTTGCATTTGATGCCGAGGCTTGAAGATGAAGTAAAGGAACGCCTCGAAGAACCAATCACTATTGGGGAGCTCGAATGCGCAATCGATTACCTGGTAGTTGGAAAATCACCCGGGCCTGATGGCCTTGGCGCGGCTTTTTACAAAGCCTTTAAGAGCACGATTGGTCAATTCCTGCTGAAGGTATTCGCTGAGGTCTATGAAACGAGGCGCGCCCCTCCTTCGTTCCGCACGTCTCACACGGTGCTCATTCCAAAAACAGATGACACCCAAATGAGATTGTCGGTGGGGTCTTATCGTCGCATAAGCCTCACCAACGTCGATAACAAAATTTTCATGAAGATACTTGCGAAACAATTGAAAACTGTTGTAAATCTGGTTGTGGGACATCACCAAAGCTGCGGAATTAAAGGATGGGCGATTGCCACCAAAATTCGTGCCGCTCGAAATGTCTTAGAGTGATGTGACGCTTCTTCAGCCCGCATTGCCATGATGCAGCTATACCTAACGAAAGCGTTTGATCGCGTATCGCATGACATGCTTTTCTGCATACTTGAACACTTATATGTCGGTGATGCAATAGTCTAAGGCGTGAAGATGGCGTATGCTGGCTGTACCACACATGTCATGGTGAACGGGGACCTCACGGAACCTTTGCATGTAGTACATTCTTCAGTGCGGCAGCGGTGTCCGCTCTCGCCTCAACTTTTTGTCCTTTATCTTGAACCGTTCTGCCTGGCGCTTTTAAATAGCAATAGGATTGTCGGCTACAGGCTAGAGTCAACAGAAGCGAAAGTACTTGCTTACGCTGATTATACTGCTGTGCTTTGCTCAGATAGAGACAGGGTCCGAGAAGTCGTTGCAGTTGCAGAAAAATATTGCAGACACACCGGCAGTAAAATAAACTGGGATAACAGTTCCGGTTTTTGGCATGAAAACTGGGATTCCACGCCTTCTTACTCAAATGCAGTGGTCGGTGGTGCCACAGAAGTATTTAGGAGTGCCCCTGGACAGTTACCGTAAACCCGAGCCTTACTGGAATGAGCAAACGAATCGGGCAAGAGAAAAAGGGAATGGATGACAGGGCAGACAATAGTCAGTATTTTCACGCGTGCCACTGTCTGCGACATCTTTCTGGTCTCAAAAATCTGGTGTGTTATTAGTGTTTTGTGCATGCCGAGAGTCAATGTGCAGAAAATTCACCGTGTGTTTGCGGTTTTCATTTGGGCTTCAACGTGGGAGAAGTCCAGCCGATGCAATTTGTTCCGCCCTGTGAAAAGCGGGGCCCTTGGCCTGGCACATTTATTTCTACGCGAGGTTGTGTCGCGATTTATGTACCTAAGTGACCAAAATCATGCCTTCCTACTGATCGTCATGCAACTTCACCCGTGGAAACATACCCCAGATTTCATTGTGTCGACTGATCAAGGATCTGCATGTGCTGTTACTGGGTGCTTGCACGAGGTTGTACTTGCATACCAAGTGTTGGACGTGCGATTTTCGATGGAGTACCTTGCTACGGTGTCTCGGAAAAAACTATACAAAGACCTAGTTGACACACTAATGCCAATGCCCTTGTTCCGCGCACCATACCGTGGAGGTCCAGGGCACGGTATTCTGAAGAGAGTGAAAAATATGCCCGTTAAACCATCTCTTAAAATCTTTTTCTGTAAATTGCACACAGGGACACTTCCTGTGAAAACTTGGCTTGAAGAAAAAGGAACATGTGTGCCGTGGATAGGATAGGATAGGAAAACTTTTAATATCCAACAGAAAGAGGGTAGACAGAGGGCTACCCGCCTAGACGACGGCCGAAAGGTCTTGACTCTCGGCGGCGGCTTCGGCCAGTCGGACGAGTTGTAACTGAGTCGCCGGGTCGGAGCTCAGTAGTAAGGTCTCCCATTGATCTTTTGTGTTAATACCTCGTCCCTCCCGGGGAGCATGAGGACATTCCCATAATATGTGGTCCAAGGTGGCCCTAAGTTCGCAGTTCGCGCATTTTTCTGAAAGTTGCCCTGGGTACATAAGACTCCAGAGGGCCGGGTTTGGAAATGTGTAAGTTTGTAACCGGCGCCAGTTGATGGCTTGGTATCTGGATAAGGATCTATCCGCTGGAGGAAGTCTAGCTCGTTGCAAACGATAGTGTTGTGTAATTTCTCTGTAGGTCACCATGCGATCCCTGTCTGTAAAGACCACCTCGCTCGGGTGCGCCCGGAAAGAAAAGCCTCGGGCGAACTCGTGGGCCGTCTCATTACCAGGCAGGGATGCATGTGCTGGTGTCCAGACTAGCGTAATTTTCCGGTCTATTACATGACGGCTTAGTATTGTATTCGTTAGAGGGGAGACTCGGCCCCTGCTGAAATTTAGTATGGCAACTTTGGAGTCACTGATGATGTATCTCGCTTTTGTGCCTACACAAGCCAGTGCTATGGCAGCTTCCTCTGCAGTCTCTGGGTTACCCGAGAGTATGGAGGCACTGATTTTGAGGAGTTGTTTATTATTGACGACCGCGACGGTCATCGTGTTCTTACCATACTCAGCGGCATCCACGTAGACCACGTCCTCGTCTTTGTAGGAGCGGAAGCGTTTCTCTAGCGCCTCTGCCCGCTTGGCCCGGCGCACTGAGTGATGAATAGGATGCATATTCCTGGGTAATGGGGGTACAACTATATTGTCTCGAATTTTTCCGAGCATGTCAACTTTGGCGGTTGTTCTGTTATCTCGGCTAAGATTGAGTTTTTCTAGAATGGCCCTGCCGGTTGTGGTCCCGGCTAAGCGTTCGATTTGGGACGTTCTCACTGCTTCCGTAATTTCTTCCAGGGTATTATGCATTCCCAGCTCTAGGAGGCGGTGAGTGGATGTACGGATGGGCAATCCTAGAGCTTGTTTCGTGCATCGCCTGATAATTCCATTTATCTTTTCCTTTTCTGAAACTTCAAAATCAGTGGGCAAGAAATTGTTTACTCTGTAAAAAGCCGGAAACCCTAGAACACGTTTTTATAGACTGCTGGGACCCAATATTTCACTAGGACGTCCTCCCACGTACTATTAAAAAAGAACTCCCCATAGATCCGTATGGAATAAGGTTTCTGCCAACAGAAAACGCAGGAGGTATACCTTATGACCTAATAGTGCTCTTGGGTCTTCACAGTTTGTGGAGAACAAGAATGCAGGTCCGGCACGCAGGCGTAAGCATACGATATGCGCAAGAAGATTTTATAGAGTGTGCCATGTACATGAGACAAGTGTATCGGCCTCAGCCCAATCCGCCTGACTGGATTAGCCTTTTTGATGATTTGGCCGCTTTAAGTAAATTTGAGCCGATTCACGGCAGCTGTAGAAAGGCTGACGTGATTTATTTCTACGTGTTGTGCTTCTGTGTTGTGTTGAAAATCAGGCAATAAAGAAAAAAAAGTCGGTGGTTCAGTGGTAGAACAATAAAGAAAAAACTGGTTCAGGATCTACTTCCGGCTACCGCTCGGTGCGGACTCAGAATCATGAGCTCCGGCGGAGCGGCGAAAGCGGCCCTTGCTGGCCGCGGAAACAGGATCACCGATAGCGACGACACCGATTATCACCTGATACTGCCCCAACTTCCAACAAGAAGCATCGTTCTGAACACCATGGTTTTGCACGGCGACGTGCCAGCGAGGCCCTGCAGGGTCGAAGATTTAAGAGATGTTCTCGTGCATACTGGTTTGCTGCCGGACGTGGTGGCCCTGAGAGCCTACCAGGTCACTCACGTGTGGGCAGTCACCCGTAATGGCGCGGATCGTCTACAAAGCGGCTGAACGTGTGGAAGCGTCGCTGCGTCATCGACCCACAGGATCAGCAGGTGAGGCTTAGGCTTCACTGGCTGCTGTACGGCGTGGCCGACGAGGTCGTGCGGACCGCATTAGCGGTATTTGAGACCGTCATGGACGTTAGCAGAGAGCGGTGGCGTGTGCAATGTGTGAGCGACAATGGTGCCACGACGAGGACGGTCGTGCTGAAACTAAAGAGGGGCGTGACAGTTGAACCTTTGCCGCATCAAATACGGATCAGAAGAGAACTGGCCTTAGTCGTCGCACCCGGTCGTTCGATGCAATGCTTGCGCTGTCACGGCACTGGCCACGTCCGGAGGGAGTGCAAGGTGCCGTGCTGCTCGAGCTGCAGGCGTTTCGGACACGAGGACTCCCAGTGCGTCCGTACGTATGCCTCGGCGATGGGATCGGGTGCAAGGGATGAGGCCGAGCACTTAATGGACGCGACCGAGGCAGAGGACGCGGCGAAGGGGACTGGTGAGCCGGTGCCTACTGCGGTGGCAGAGCTATCAGCCCTCGCTGGTGCACAACAGGACACAAGTGCGGGCCGTCCGTTGCCTGGTCCACCACCGGTGCAGCCGGACCTCGACAAACGCGGAGCGAGTAGTCAAGCACTACCGTCTCTATCGTCTAAGGGCCAGGAACCGCCAGCCAATGGCGCCTCCGCTACAACGGGTACCGGCACGGCAACGAAGCGCCCCCCCCCCCCCCCCCCCGAAGTCTCCGTAGACCACGACGACAAGGCGCACGCAAGCAGCGTCGACGAGCCGCCAGTGAAAGCGGTGCAAGGACGGCGGCCTACCTTCAAGCCGCGGCCAAACGTCAACGCGGACAGAAAGCCTGCCGACAAGCCACCCCCGTCGAAAAGCGAGAGCAGCCAGACGGCTCCGGAGGCGTCTAGCGGTATGCTAGATGCTAAAGGTAAGAACCATGCTCCGGGCCTCTTTCCTGCTGCTAACCTAAATGGCTCCTGATCCGCCTCTACGTGTAGCTACGTTGAACGTCAGAGGGTTAGCACACAAACGAAAACAAAGTAAATTGTATCGGTTAGTAACAGAAAATGACATTGAAATTCTAGCTGTTCAGGAGACAAAAGTCGAGGGAGAGGGGAAGACTGGGAGCATGGTGCTGCGTTTCACAGCAAGGTACTACGCCGTCGTTAGCCACTCTGTTGGGTTGTCAGCAGGATGTGTACTCTTTGTGAAAAAGTTCCCCGGTCTTACTGTTCAAAGCATCATGTCATGCCCGTCTGGCAGATTAATGGTGTGTGACTTCCGTTTGCGTAAAGCGGAATATCGGGCGATTTTTGTGTACGCGCCTATTGTAGTGGAGGAAAGATATAATTTTTTTGCCTGCGTTAAGGCAGTACATGATGCCGAAAAACGCCTCATTATTTTGGGGGACTTTAACTGCGTGCTGGAGTTCTCCGGACAAAACCAGCTGCGCAGCTTTTCGAGACAGGAGTACGGACTTAATTAGCTGAGGTCGTTGCCGAAGCATAATTATCAGATGTGGCTGAATGCCTGCAGAGCGCATGCGCTGTTAAGTACACTCATTTCCGGGGTGCTAGCCACCCACGCCTGGATCGGATCTACTTTGCTCTGGATTTGATGCCGATGTGCCGTAGTGACGATGTTGTACCAATGTGTTTTACTGATCACTGCCTGGTTAAATGCTCAATAGGCACAAAGAAACAATTGAAACACTTTGTATGGGACATGTGGAAAATTAATTCTAAACTCGACAAGGTAAGTTGTTGGGCGAGTTGGTTTCTATATGCCATAACTGCAGCGCAACGAACGGGACGTAGAACACAGGCAGGGACACAACACAACGCTATATTGTGTCCCTGCCTGTGTTCTTCTGCTACGTCCCGTTCGTTGCGCTGTACTTATGGAATTCTAAGCTACTTGGCGACGAACGATTTGTAGCAAATGTGTTAGACGAAATTAAAAGCATAAAACCAAACACTAATCTGAATGTGGGTAAGCAGTGAGAATATTCAAGCAGCAGATTAAAGTCGCAGCAATTGACAGGGCCAGTGCAATTCGTTTCGATGAAAAAATGAAGGAAACCGAGCTGCGAACAGCGTTTGAGAAACTGATAGCAGATGAGTGCAAAACACCTGGTATTTTCAAAGATGACGTCAGGAATCAAACAGAAACTGCAGTTGATCGAGGAAGAGCGCTATCGAGGTGCGCTGGTGCGATCACGAACAAATTCACTGAAAGGCAGTGAGGTACCTACGAAGCGGGCTTTAGGATTTGAAAAGACAAACGCTTTACGAAAGCACATAGCAGAGATAGAGCGGAATGGCGTCGTGGTGAATGATAACGAGGGCATTGGGCGCGAGTTTTCTGAGCATTATAAGGCGCTATTTTCGTTTCATCATGAATCCTTGGACGGATTTAATGGACATTTCTTGATCTCATGCCGCGATTGGACGATCCGATAAGAGAATTCTTGGAGTGACCAATAACTGAAGGTGAAGTGTGCCTAGCAATTGAAAATTTAAACAACGGAAAGTCGCCTGGGCCCGATGGCCTGTCGGCCTCGTTTTATAAGTTTTTCGAAGAAAAGCTTTCTGCAGTGCTCCCGGAAGTGTTCAATGAGGCGTACCAAATGCAAGTTTTACCACGGTTTTATAGTACATCACACACTGTTCTTATACCTAAGACTGATGCCGCGGAAAAACTTAGACTTGTGACAGACCAATCTCTTTAACCAACGTTGACTACAAAATTTTAATGAAAGGTTTAGCGAGCAGACTCCAAACAATGATTAAAGACCTAGCAGGCTGCCACCAGACATGTGGAATCAGGGGCAGGTCTATACTGAGTAACATACATAAGATGCGGTGCGTGCTTGAGTTCTGTGACATCATGAAAACTTGTGTCGCTGTACTACAGCTCGACCTAGAGAAGGGCTTTGACTGTGTCCCGCATGTTATCTTGTTCGCTATTCTTGACCATATTAATGTCGGCTCGATTATCAAAGACGGATTGGCCATGGTGTACAGGAATTGCACTACGCAGCTTATCATAAACAAGTCTTTTGGGGGCCCCATTGCCGTGCAGCGTTCTGCACGCCAGGGTTGCCCACTCAGTCAACTTTTATTTTGTCTTTACATTGAAACACTGTGTTTGACTATTATTCAGAATAATTCGATTCGCGGGTTTCAACTGCAAGCTTCTGAAGTAAAGCTCTTAGCATATGCCGATGATGTCACCGTATGCTGCATCGACCAAGAAAGTATTACAGCAACGGTTGAAGTAGTGAAGTGTTTCCGCGATCTCACGTGCAGTTTAATTAACTGGGGTAAATGCCTGGGATTCTGGTATGGAAAATGGCTGACAACCCCGGAAACATTTGCTGGCGTGACGTGGGTGAACACCCCAGCGAAGTACCTGGGTGTCCCTCTGGAATGCTGCAAAACCAATGACGACCTCTGGCTAAGCTAGCTGCACGAAACGCGAGAAAATGTAGACAGATGGAAGGGGGTTCCCCTTTCGTTCTTCGCCAGGGCCACAGTGTGCAATCTTTTTTTCGTAAGTTATGGTATTTGATGCAGGTACTGCACTGCTCGCGGCTGAATGTGCAAAGGCTACACAGAGTGTTCGCCACCTTTATATGGGAATCGCAATGGGAATGGTGTAGGCGAACCATTTGTCCAGAAGGGTGAAGGATGGCGGTCTCAGTCTGTCGCATGTCTTTGTGCGACAGCTCATTAATAGGTTTATGTTTTTTCGTGACACAAGCGATCCTTTTTTATGCATGGTGCGCCAAGTTAGATTAAGAAGTGCGCTGCCTAGTTTTGTTGTTGGCACAAATGTGATGCCTGGATCCATTTCAGGTTTTTTTCAAGGAGGTGGTGACTAGTGTACGATATTTGTCTCTGCGTTTTTCGAATGATTATCTTTCTTCAGTGAAAAGAACAACACTGTAGAAAGATGTGTGACAGCATTTTTGCGGAACCATTGTACAGAGCCTTGCATAGTGGAGAACCTGGTCAGAATGTTTTAAAAAGGGCAAAGAGAATGCAGGTGACGCCTGGTATGAAATCCGTTTTCTTCAAGCTACACACTGAAACACTGCCAGTAAAGAAATTCCTAGACCAACGGGGCTTTTTCTTACCGTGGGGAGCTGACTGTATGATATGCAAACAGCCCGAAACTACCAATGATGTTTTTCTACATTGCTGGGAAGGGGTGTACTTTTGGGATGTTCTGCAGAGAACGGCCAAAAAAAGATTTCCTACTGGACCCGTACGGCATTACATACCAAGCAATAAATAATGAAGGCGGGATTCCATTCGACCTCATAATGCTGGCCGGACTCCACTCTGTATGGCGCTCCCGCATGGCCGGTTTCCATTGTGATCCCGACGCGAGACCCGCGCGGATGTATTTTCGCGAGAGTATATCCAGATTTGTTGAAGTGCAGAAATCGCTTGAGTGTGTACCTCAGTGGCTGCCGAAAGTAGAAGCCTTGACATCGCTGAAGGAATTTTAAAGTGACAATATCATTTCAAAGCTGTCTGCTACTGCTTTTTTTGTGTGTTCCTATTTTGTGTTTTCTGTTTCTGTGTATCGTCCTGTATTAGTGCGCACTGTCGGATACCGACAATAAAGAAAAAAAAAGTGGTTCAGTAGTAGAAGACTCGCCTGTAGCGCGGGTGGCCCGGGTTCGATTCCCGGCCGACGCATGTATTTTTGTTTTCCTCGCTCACGGATTTTCAGTGAGAGTTGGTATGCTTTTTTTCTTTCCCTCTACAGTGTAAAATACCATTTGCGTCAGTGGTTCAGAATGCCACATCATACTGCCAATGCACCGGCAGTGTTATAAACTGGAACAAATGCTTGGGTTTCTGGCAGGGGGAATGGGAAGACACTCCTTCCTTATTTAAAATGTTCAGTGGTCAGGCGTGCCTACAAAGTACCTAGGCGTACCATTTCAGCACTACAAGGACACAAAGTATTGGCAAGAAGAAACTGAGCATGGTCGTACGAAAACTAATGGGGTGGCAGGGATTTTTTCCATTTTTGCTCGCGCAACAGTGTGTAACCTTTTCCTTGTAGCGAAAGTATGGTACGCGCTGCAGGCGATGTTCATGACAAGAATGTGTGTTCAGAAGCTGTACAGAGTGCACGCTAACTGTGTTTGTGTGCGGGTCAACCTGGGAGCGCGCAAGCCGGATAAACTTGTTTCGCTCAGTGCAGAACTGTGAATTGGGTCTTGTGCAATTGTTTTTAAGGCAAGTTGTCTCCAGATTTATTTTGCCTGCGTGACCAAAAGGATCCCTTTTTGAGGACAGTGATGCAAGTGCGGCTGCAAAACTTTTTACCCGAATTTCTGGTTTGTGCGCAAGGGTTTCGTCGTCGAGATGTGCAGGAGTATTCGCGTGATGTGGCTGGAGCTTTTCAAATATTGAAAGTGCGTTTCTCGATGCAGTACCTTAGTGGCGTAAAAAGTAGGCGGCTCTATACGGACCTTTCAGATTTTATGTTACCAGTGCCCATTTATCGCATACTGAATGGCGATGGTCAGGGTGGTGATGTTCTTAAAAGGGTGAAGAAGGCTGTGCGGCCATCGGTGAAAACTTTCTTTTTCCACTTACATAGTGGCACACTGCCCGTGAATCCATAGTTAGAAGAGAAGGGGATATATGTTCCATGGAGCATGAACTGTATAATATGTCGCAAGCCAGAAACTGTAGACCATATATTCTTGGACTGTTGGGATGCGGTCTTTAATTGAGACATCCTGCAAAGGACGTTAAAGAAAGGCCTTCCAGTAACGCCGTATGGCATCCGTTTTTTGCCAGTTGACAACGAAGACGGTGCACCGTATGATATGTTCATGCTGTTAGTACTGCATAGTACGAGTGCTGTCTTTGTTCAGATAGAACCTTTTAATGTGCTTTATTTGTTGTTACTGCTTGGTCGGTGGTTCAATGGTAGAATACTCGCCTGCCACGCGGGTGGCTCGGGTTCGATTCCCAGCCGACACATGTATTTTTGTTTTTGCTTTCCTCGCTCACTGATTTTCAGAGAGAGTTCGTATGCTTTTTTTTCTTCCCCTCAACAGCGTAAAATACCATCGCCGGCGGTGGTTCAGTTTCTACTTCCGGCCACCGAGTGTGACGGACGCAGAATCATGGGCTCCAGCGGAGCAGCGATAGCGGCCCTTACCGGCCGCGGCAACAGGATGGAAGATGCTGAAACAGATTACCAGATAATTCTGCCGACTTTGCTTATAGGACGTGTTGTTCGGAACACCGTTTTTTTTTTGCACGCTGAGGTGCGAATGCGACCGTACGGGGTCAAAGACTTCGGCGATGCCCTCGCCAACGTTGGCGCGCTGCCCGACGTTTTGGCGTTGGGAGCGTACCAAATCAACCACGTCTGGGCGGTGACGTTCGACTTTGCGGATGGTGCGAACATGCGGGACATATTTGCTGGGAATACTTGCCAAGGGCCGGCAAGCTGTTGAATTACAAGTCACATCATTATAAAACAGTAAAAACAGGAATTGTTGTCTCATCGTTGTTTTCTGCTTTGTCCAAATCTTGTGAACATTTGATTAACCAGAGCTTCAACGAACAGGCTAAAAGATTGATAGAAGCAGGGTACCCGAATGATGCCATCTTGTTGGGCTGCAGCAAGATAGCCAAAAAACCTAAGACTTCGGATGGTGTGCCTGGGTCAGACAGAGAGAAGGAAAGGAAGAAGGTTGCAGTTCTCCCGTATGTGCACCGCCTTTCGCATAACCTGAAAAAAGTGGCGAACAGGTATAAAATAGGGGTTGTCTTTTCAGCTCCTAAAAGACTTAAAAGGTTATGTGCTAAGGTGGAACGACAGGCTGAAAAACAAAACGAATCCCAAAGTACCTGTGGAATTAAAGATAAAACTAAGTATGTTCCATGCTGAGAAGGAGTTGTTTATAAAATTCCTTCTTGCGGACAAGTATATATTGGCCAGACTGGTCGTATTAACACGCGCCTAACTGAGCATGCTAATACATTGGAGGCTAACAAACCTACGAATCCAGTTGATCATGTGAGAGACTGTAAATCTTGCATCCCTCCTTTTCATCGCTGCGATGTTTTGTACAATCACCCAACGCAGTTTACTAGGGAGATTATGGAGGCGTTCTATATGAAAGAAAAAAACTAGATTGTGCGTTAGCAGCCCTACTGATCCGGAGTTCCCGGGTTCAAACCCGACCGCGGCGGCTGCATTTTTATGGAGGAAAAACGCTAAGGCGCCCGTGTGCTGTGCGATGTCAGTGCACGTTAAAGATCCCCAGGTGGTCGAAATTATTCCAGAGCCCTCCACTACGGCACCTCATTCTTCCGTTCTTCTTTCACTCCCTCCTTATCCCTTCCCTTACGGCGCGGTTCAGGTGTACAACGATATATGAGACAGATACTGTGCCGTTTCCTTTCCCCCAAAACCAATTATTATTAGCAGCCCGTCGGTTTGCCTGCATGATAGTAAAGTTCGGTTCTTCGATCCCACTTCGCTACACGTTTGTTTGCGCTGTTTATATTCCTGGTTTCCTGTGAATAAACCTTTTGTTGTGAGTTAGCGCTGATCCTGTTGTTTTCTTCACTTGTCCGCGTCTTTTGCGCTATTTTCCCTTAAGTATGTATCACCAACTCGCCCGTCTTGCCATTGTGTGGTGCGAAGAAATCAGTTGCGCTGAAGGAGCTCACGGTGAAAGGCCGCCGCTGCCTCATAATCGACCCCGAGGAGCAGCAGCTAAAGTTGCGGCTCCACTGGCTGCTGCACGGCGCACCCGATGAAGATGTCCGAACGGCGTACGGAAAGGTGATGCGGGAGCGTTGGCGCGTTCAAGGAGTCAAGGAGAAGGGCTCGACAACGAGGAGCATTCTTCTCAAAATGAAACCTGGCATAAAATTGGACGACCTGCCTCATCAGGTATACGCGTCGGCGGCGAATTGGCCCTCGTTGTCGCGCCTGGGCGCCCGATGCAAAATGCCTGCGTTGCTGCGGCACAGGACACGTCCGCCGAGAGTGCAAGGTGCCCCGGAGCATGAAATGCCGGCAGTTCGGTCACAATGATGACGAGTGCGTTCGCACGTACGCGACAGCTACAGGGCCTGGATTCACGGACGATTCGGCTGATTTGACCATGGGCGCCGTTGAGGTAGAGGATTCGGCGAAATGCACCGAGTTAGCCGAAAAGGGTCAAGCAATGGCGGAGACTTTTTTTCATTTTTATTTCCTTAAAGACTCCCTGTATGGGGTTTTAATTAAGGGGTGGAGTTAACATGAGGAAGCAAAACACTTTTTTCATGATGACAGGTGGGACGTAATTTTTTTCTAGGAAGGTTGATGGACAGGTGATGGCTGCAAATTCATGGGGAAGGTCGTTCCAGTCGCTTGCTGTTCGGAGGAAAAATATGACTTGGAAAATGTAGTCGTACGGGCACGTTGGCGTAAAACTTTCAGCGGATGACCAATGCGGTGAGACGTGCGTGATGCCGGTGCGCAGGTGTATGGCTGCTGTTTGAGCTGGGAATAATAAAATTTGTGAAATAGGCACAGGCTAGAAATACGGCGACAGAGGGAAAGACTATAATTGGGACTGTAGCTTGAGAGATGAAACACTAATATAGGATGAGTATGAGCGCTGAATGAAACGGGCGGCTCTGTTTTGCACGGCTTCTAATGAATCATTGAGGTAAGCTTGCTGTGGATTCCAGATGGCGGATGCATACTCGTTTTGACCTGATTAATGATTTGTAAGCAAGTAGCTTTACATTTTGAGGGGCGTCGTGAAGATTACGTTTAAGAAAGTCAAGTTTTTTATTCGCAGATATTAGCTTTGCTCCGTGCTCGCGCCATGACAAGTCATTACTGATAGTGATGCCGAGGTAAGTATAGGACAGGACAAGTTCGACAGGAGAATAAGAAATCTTATAAGTAAATAAATGCGGGTTGCGACGACGATGAAAAGACATGAGCCTTCACTTATTGGAATTAAGAATCAACCAGCGATTGCACCATGATTGGATGCGGTTAAGATTGTCCTGGGGGGATTCTTGATCAGCGGTATTAGTAATTGGGGCATGAATAACACAATCGTTGGCGAACAGACGGACATGACATGTTAAATTTTCTGGCAGATCGTTAATATAAATTAAGAATATGAGGGGGCCAAGGACAGTTCCCTGAAGTACGCCTGATGTTACCGGTAGACAGTTAGAGGAGTAGTTGTTAATAGTAACGGACTGTGAACGATGTGTGAGGAATTCTTTTAACCATGCAATAATTTCTCGATGAAAGTTTAGTCTGGAAAGTTTTAAGAGTAGAAGTTGATGAGGTACCTTATCGAATGCTTTGGCAAAGTCTAAAAACATGGCGTCAGTTTGTAGGTTAGTATCAAGGTACGAATGAAGATCGTGAAGAAAGATGGCAAGCTGTGTTTCGCACGATAAGACTTTTCTAAATCCATATTGGCATGGAGTGAAAAAAATTTATAGAGTCTAGATGCTGCATTATCTGGGAGTAAATGACGTGCTCCATGAGTTTACAAGGGATGGTAGTCAGGGAAATGGGGCGATAGTTGAGTGGAGAGTCTCTGTTACCTGATTTGAAAACAGGAACGACCTTCCCCATCTTTCAGTCTTCTGGGATGATACCTGTGGCGAGTGACAGAGAAAACAAGCACAAAAACTTGGATGAAATGTCCTTGGTGTTTTTGAGAAACTATTAATTTCGTCGATTCGAGCTGATGATGAAATTTTTTATTTGTCTATTGCGCACGAAATTCCATTTGGATTAAAGATGATGGCTGGCATTGCCAGTTCAGTAATGGAAGGTAGTGAAAGGAATGGATCTTGACGTTCTTTCGTGAATACTAATGAAAAGGTAGCACTAAATATATCGGCACACTGAGCATCACTAACAGAGTCTCCGTTATCATTAGTAAGGGTGATGTCGTGCGATTGCTGGGAATTTATCACGTTCCAAAATTTTCTCGGGTTATTTGTTATCATTTTGGGTAAGTCGTTGTGCCGGACGGCGGTTACCGTGCATTCGATACCGGACACCGGTGACGCCAAGACGCACCTAGAGAGGCGGAAATAGAGACATTTCTGCCACCAAGGGAAGTACGTCGAATCATAACGCAAGTTCTCTGGCACCCAAGGGCGCCGAACCGTCAAGGAGCGCGGATACCCCAGAAAAGGGCGGCGCACACACGGCTATCGTCACCGCACCAGCTAAGCGACCCCACTACCAGACCGGCGGCGATGGAGACAAGGCGACAGTAACCAGCGTGGAGGAGCCGCCGGCGAAAACGACCCAAGTGCGGCGGCCCAGTTTCAAGCGGCGGCCCAATGTCTCGGCGGACAAGCGGGTCGACGGCAAGGTGGCCACGCAGCAGAACCAGTCTCTCGCACCGGATGGCTCTGGTGGCGGCGTCTAGCTGCGTGCTAGACGCGAGCGGTAAGCACCGATCTCTCGGTCTCTTTACTGTCTGTGAAAATGGCTACTGCGCTTACGCTCACGTTGGTTACGCTCAATGTGAGGTGGCTAGCCGGTAAAAACAAGCAGAGCCAAGTATACCGCCTCTTAACAAACCGTGGGATTGATGTTCTTGCTATCCAAGAAACAGAGGTGGAAGGGGACGAAGAGACCTGGATTTTGGTGCAGCGTTTCACGTCCAGATATTACGCAGTCGTTAGCCACGGAAATGGCACATCGGCACGATGTGTTATTTTTGTTAAAAAACTGCCGAGCCTTGAGGTGCAGACGCACTTTTCATGTCCATCGGGACGATGTGTAGTGGTAGACTTTTCTTTTGTGAGTGTTGAATGGAGATCCATTTGCATTTATGCGCCCAATGTGCTGGAGGATCGAGTTCTGTTTTTTGAAAGTATCCAGGAATACCTAAGGACTGAAGTACAGGTAGTTTTTCTAGGCGATTTTAAGTGCATGTCAAATGCTGCTGACAAAACCAGCACACGCTCCAACCAGGATGAAAGAACCGAAGTTTTGTGCCATTGAACAGATCTTTTCGCCTTGGAGGACGTGGCTGAATGTGTGGAAGGTACGCGTAATGTTAAGTTTACCCATTTTCAACGCAGTTGTCATGCCCGTTTTGACAGAGTCTATGTATCTTTAGATCTGGTGCCAAAATGCCATAGTTACGATGTCGTGCCCGTGATTTTCTCAGATCACTGCATGGTGCAGAGTAGTATAGGATTTAAAAAACGATCTACCGTATTTCAGTGGGACTTATGGAAATTAAATAACCAGCTGTTACGGGATGAAACATTCACTGAGATGGTAAAAGAAGAAGTATATACAGTAACGTGCGACGGCATACACGAATGTGGGACGCAATGGGTAATTTGCAAACAACAAAATTAAAATAAAAGCAATCGAAAGAGCTAGCTGTATAAAACACGAAGGAACGTTACACGAAGCACAATTAGGGTCCCTGCTTGACAAATTATTTGCTGGGGAGTGTAAATCACCGGGTGTGTTCTAAGATGATATTAAAAAATCAAGCAAAAGATAGAAGTGATCGAAGAAAACCGCTATCGAGGGGCGCTTGTGTGCGCGAGAGCCGAAGAATTTGCTACATGTGAGACGCCCACAAAACGAGCCCCGGGAATAGAAAGAGCGTGCACGGCGAAATCACGTAGTAGAAGTCGATAGTGGTGGCCGAACTGCGTCTGACAACGATTGTATCGCGCAAGCCTTTTTTGATCACTATCAATTTTTTTTTTTGCCCGGCATCGAGTAGACGTGGTACGGTTCAAAGAAGATTTTTTGGAGGCTATGCCTCGCGTAGACGATGAACACAAAAAAAGATTAGAGCGGGCGATTAGTGAAGCAGTAGTACAACGGGCCATAGATAAACTGAACGCTGGATGTCGCCGGGACCCGATGGTCTAAGCACGGCGTTTTACAAAGCATTTAAGAACAATTTAGCACCAATACTATCCGCCGTGTTCAACGAAGCTTATGAATTAGATTCACTTCCCGCATCGCACGCGTCCTCTCACACCGTGCTTATTCCGAAAACCGAGCAGACAGAAAAATTAAGACAGGTGTCATCTTACAGGCCGATCGCTTTGACAAATGTTGATTACAAGATAAACATGAAGGCTGCTAGCGGCCAGGTTACTAACTGTAATACGATTATTAGTTCGCTCAAATCAAACATGCTGGATAAAAGGGCGCTCCATTGGTCATAACATCACAAAGCGAAGCGCGTACCGGAGTGCCGCCATGTCACGTATGACCGTGTGGCAGTCCTCCAGCTCGACCTCGAGAAATCGTTTGACTGTGTGTCTCATCAACTTTTGTTTTGTATTCCAGACCATAGTAATGTCGGGTCTGTAATTAGTGAGGGAGTTGCCATGGCGTACAGTAACTGCAGTACAAGGTTCATTGTAAATAAGAAGTTGAGGGCCCCCATAACCGTACAACGTTTGGTGCGCCAAGGCTGCCACCTCAGACCTCTGTTGTTTTGTATATATACTGAAGCACTGCGTTTAAAAACAATTGAAAATGATTCAATTCACGGCTTTCGAGTGCAGGCAGCGGAAGTGAAGTTGCTTGCATACGCTGACGACATCGCTGTTTTTTGTGTCGATCAGAGCAGTATAAGTCACACGGTCGACGTTGCAAAGCAATTTAGCTCAGTTACCGGAAGTTTGGTGAACTGGAGGAAGTGTGTTGGTTTCTAGCACGGAGATTGGCCATCAACCCCAGACAATTTTGCCAACGTCTCATGGGTGACAGCACCCGTTAAGTACCTTAGCGTTCTGTTAGAATTTTATGAAGACTTTGAGCCTTATTCGCGAGAGCAAGCGAAAGAAACTCGGGAGAAAGCAGCAACTAGGAAAAGCTCCCATTTGCCTATTTTTTCAAGAGCCACAGTTTGCAATCTTTTTTTCATAAGTAAGCTGTGGTATGTAACGCAAGTGCTGCACTGCTCTCAGTTGAATGTGGAAAAGCTTCATCATGTTTTCGCCCGCAGTTTTTATTTGGGCCTCAAGCTGGGAGAGGTGTCACCGGACTAATCTCTTCCGGGGCGTCAAAGTAGGCGGACTTGGACTCGGGCATTTGTTTTTGCACCAAATTGTAAATAGGTTCTTGTTTTTCCGGGATACTAAAGATCCCTTTCTTCGCACAATGTGCCAAGTAAGACTCGGGCGTGTTTTGCTGGAGTTTGATGTCGCAACACAACAAATGACGGGACGAACTTCAGGGTTTTTTAGAGATTGTCCTCGGTGTTCGTTTTCTCACCGCCCGTTTTTCAGTATAATTTTTATGCAATGTTAAGTGGAAAACACTCTATAAGAAGCTATGCGCAACCGTTTTCGCGGAACCTATGTACAAGCCTTATACTCTGGAGGCCCAGGCAGTGACGTCCTTAAACAGGTTAAAAATATGCATGTGCCGTCAGGGATGAAAAAACATTTTTCAAGCTGCACACAGGAACTTTGAGTGTGAAATCATTTCAACAGGCTAAGGGGCTCTTTCTTCTGTGGGGATCGCTTTGCCTAATATGCAGCCAACCGGAATCCATAGATCACGTTTTTATTCATTGTTGGGAGGGGGTTTATTTCTGAGATGTCCTGCAAAGGACCTTAAAGAAAGAATTACCGCGGTGCCCTCAAAGAATCAGGTTTCTGCCTACAGAGAACGAAGGTGGCTTACCAGAAGACCTTATTATGCTCGTGGGCCTCCACAGCATATGGAGCCCCCGAATGGCGGGGTACCACTGTGACCCGGACGCGAGGCCAGCTCGAATGTATTTTCGGGAAAACATGCACAAGTTTTGTGAGGTACTAAAATCAGGATCATGCGCTCCTGAGTGGTTGTCAAAGTTGGAACCTGACAATGCCTAACCAATGTAGGTTTTAGGCTACTATTGTGCTAGTTTTGGTGAAAATTTTTCTGTTGACCTCTGTGGAAGTCCGGCAGTAAAGAAAAAAGAAAGCGTCGGTGCTTGAGTAGTAGAATAGTCGCCTGCCACGCGGGCGGCCGGGTTCGATTCCCGGCCGACGCATGTGTTTTTGCTCTCTTTGCTCGCGGATTTTCAGTGAGAGTTCGTATGCTTTTTTCCTTTCCCTCTACAGCGTAAAATATCATCGGCGTCGGTGGTAGAATACTCACCTGCCGCGCGGTTGGCCCGGGTTCGATTCGCAGCCGACACATGTGTTTTTGTTTTCCTCGCTCACGGATTTTCAGTGAGAATTCGTATGATTTTTTCTTTCCCTCTACAGTGTAAAATACCATCGGTGTCGGTAGTTCACGTCACCTCGCGGCATCCGTTTTCTACCTGTCCGAAGTCTTGGTAGCATACCCCTAGATATGGTCATGCTACTGGGCCTGCGCAGTCTTTGGAAAGTGCGTATGGCAGTCCGGAATGAAGAACTGACATTCGCCCTGCGAGGTAGCACTTTATTGAGAGCATTTTATATGTCAGAGATGCAGTCAAGTCCCAATATGACCCCCCGAAAAGATTGGTATAATCGATGAACTTGCAAACTTGAAACGTTTTTAATGAATGCTCCGCCAAATGTTGGAGCACGTATTTTAACATTTCATGTACAGTAACCTTGTTTTTCGCCAAGCCGGCAATAAAGAAAAAAAAAGCGTCGGTGGTTCAGGGGTAGAATACTCGCCTGCCACGCTGGTGGCCCGGGTGCGATTCCCGGCCGAAGCATGTATTTTTGTTTTTGCTTTCCTCACTCACGGATTTTCAGTGAGAGTTCGTGTGCTTTCTTTATTTCCCTCTACAGTGCAAAATACCATCGGCGTCGGTGGTTGTTATATTCATGGTCAAATCAGCCGAATCGTCCGTGAATCCAGGCCCTGTAGCTGTCGCGTACGTGCGAACGCACTCGTCATCATTGTGGCCGAACTGCCGGCATTTCGTGCACCGGGGCACCTTGCACTTTCGGCGGACGTGTCCTGTGCCACGGCAACGCAGGCATTTTGCATTGGGCGCCCAGGCGCGACAACGAGGGCCAATTCGCCGCCGACGCGTACCTGATGAGGCAGGTCATCCACTTTCATGCCAGGTTTCATTTTGAGAAGAATGCTCCTCGTTGTCGAGCCCTTCTCCTTGACTCCTTGGAAGCGCCAACGCTCCCGCGTCACCTTTCCGTACGCCGCGAAAGCCATTCGGACATCTTCATCGGGTACACCGTGCAGCAGCCAGTGAAGCCGCAACTTTAGCTGCTGGTCCTCGGGGTCGATAATTAGACAGCGGCGGTCTTTCACCTTGAGCTCCTTCAGCGCAACTAATTTCTTCGCACCATCCGCAGAGTCGAACGTCACCGCCCAGACGTGGTTGATATGGTACGCCCCCAAAGCCACGACGCCGGGCAGCGTATTTCCGTTTGCCAGCCGTTGCAGGCAAGCCCAATGTTGCCCACGCCCGTTCTCGACAAGTGCAATGTTGCCAAAACAGACGCTGCAGCCAACTTCAGTGTTGCCCACGCCCGTTGCCGACAAGTGCAATGTTGCCAAAACAGACGCTGCAGCCAAGTGCAGTGTTGGCTGTGTTGCCCACGTCCGTTCCCGACAAATGCAAGCGTCTGCCAGGCCCAAGTTGTATTGTAGTAACGCTAGCCTGGCCTGCATTTGTGCGAATAGGTGAGTGTCACAGGCAGTGTGTAAAATTCCTGGCCTTTCACTATAAGAAAGCCAACATTCCTTCTGGCACTTTTGTTTCATTGTCGGTGATTTTTGTGCGTAACCGTCGCTATGTTGAGACTTTTCTCTCAGCAGGGCTGCTGCAATGTCCCTGCCGGAGCGGGTTTTGTATGATGTAGGTTTTCAGCGCATATTTTCGTGGTTTACTGCAAAAATTGTCACGACAGTCCATACTCATTTTGCCCATTCTTCGTCTTGGGTTGTGGCACTTTTTTTTTCAAATTGCTGAATCGTCAAACGTTCATATTTATCTCACACCTCTCATGAAAGCTGCGCGCGGTTACGGGCGACGTTGTCGCATGATTGATTAGGCGAAACTGAAATAAAGGAGCTTGTGTCAATTTTGTCAGGTAACCTAGAACAGTGTATTGGGCTGTAAGATCATTTCCTTAATTTAGACACTGTTGCAAACAGTTTCATGATGGCATATACTTGTCTTATCTTAACATTGGGCACAGGAAGGGAAAAATCCCACTAAGCACAACCTCCCCTAAATAAACTGTGCAAACAGTAGTCATTATTAATATTGCATCCACTGCTCTGTGTCTAATCTGAGCTCGATGTGGCATCCACATATCTTCTGCAATCTGTGATCTGGTAGGTCCTAAACATAAGTGATATTGCTTCTGAAAGTACAAGCTTCTCTCACTTAGAGACCTGCTTTCCATGCGTGGTTTATGTGCTTGCTCCTTTTATCCAATGCATAATGACTCTTTTGATGTTGTGTAGTGTGCCCCCCTTTGATGGCTTGGAGCTTATCTAGTGTCCTCAGTATAAAAAAAAGGTGGCTACTTCTCTGAACATCAATATATTTTTAATAGTTACTTGCACCACCCCATAGCATCTAAGGAGTTAAAAATATTGAAAAAGAAAACAGTCTACTCATTGAAATCATGGAAGAAAGTACCATTGGATAATATATGAACAGTACTTGACACTAAGCTGTTCTACTCTAGGATAGGTAAAAAACAGAAAGATGGAAAACATCACCCTTTAAGCTTTTACCTTGAAATGCTTGAATATGTAATTAAGTTGTTGGGTGAGTATATTTTTCACAGTTTACAGCAGTTTTAGCAAGTAAATATTGTAGAAAGATTTTAATCAAAGATTTTTTCCGTGGTCGTTCTGCTGCTGTTTCTATTTCAGTTTGCATTTGCTCCGTCATTCTGAGTTGCTGTCTTTAATTTCCCGGTGGAAATCAAGCAGCACTGTTGTGAATTTTTTCAATTTACTTATAAGTGGCCAAGTATGCAAGCCCCAACAAACACATCCATACTCAAGTATAGGTCAGACTTGACTATCAGCTGTATTCTGAAATCACTTTGCAAATGACCGAATCTCTACTGTAATAAACCAGGAGCTAATGGCTGCTTCGTTCCAAATGTAATTCACATGCTTAATCCAAGGCCTGAGATAAAAAGCACTCCTAAACATAAATTTCTTGCTTGTTCTTAAAGTAATATGATTAACTCTGTACCTATCGAAGTGATTACAACACTTTCTTGTAAAGGTTATGTGAACAGTTTGCAAAGCTTTTAGCAAAGTAGGTGAATCATACACAATTTGTGAATTACACTGGAGGAATATCATCAGGACCAAATACCTTGGCCTATTTAACATCTTGGAATAATATACCAATCCCGTTAACTCAAAATCTGACCTTTAGCATGCGGTCTAGCTTAGCAGGCGGTGTGAATCTAACAGTATGTGAGCAAGGCGGCATGCAGATGACGAATAACCACTGCAAAGTTTTGTTTGACATACATTATTGTTTATTCAAAAACTACTGCAGGCATGAGGTAAATAAATTAGTAGAGGAGGAGGCGCCGAGTAGAAACTGTCAGGGGGACCTCCTGTTATTAATTGTATATATGACACTCATTAAACATATGGCAGATAGCAACTACATATCGGAAAACAGGTACAGCAGGAATTAACAATCACAACAAAAAATTAGATTAAGCATGCTAAATTTTACAAACTCATTAAGGAACATGGTAAAAAGAGAACATAATACTATACAAAAGCACTCAAGCAATAAAAGCCATACACAATAAATACAGGGTTCATTGGCATGGCAAATGAAGGTAATTAAAAAGTACACACTTTTTCAACCTTTTATGGAATGATGCTTCTGTACTAGATGATGTGATGATTGTTAGTAGAGAGTTGCAGACAGTGATTGCTGAGAATAATGAATAAAAACAAAACTCTAGAATATCATCGCTTTTCAAGCCAGGTATAGAGCTGTTGTCCGCACCAAAAAAAAAAAAAATCCGGGCGTAGTGTACAGTATACCGTGCAGAGACTGTAAAACCATGTGCATGTGGCTGAAAGTGGAAACTTCGTTGAAAGGTTGAAACAACACCAGTATGATGTTGCAAACAAGAAAGCTTCGTCAAATGCACTCTTCGAAAATTCTGAAAGCAACCAGCATCATATAGATTGAGCAACGCGTGCATTTTGAAAACAGAAAAGAATCTCCAAAGCTGTCTATATCTAGAATCCTTAATGATCCAGACAACCAAACACACTCTTAAATGCACTGACGGGGCACTTCCTAGTGCATACGCCCGCTGCCTAGGGCACATTTTCAAGCTTAAACAGCCAGCCTTACACGTCTGCACCTGTTTGTGAACAAGGCTCCCGTGTGGGAGCTGAAACGTCATTTAGGAGTTCATTTTATTTTGCTGGGTGTTCTGCCTTCTCCACGTACAGCCCCGACCATACAGGTTTCCGTCCAACCCTCGACTTCATGCAGCAAGCATATAGTTTCTAGAAAGCCCAACAGGGAACCTAAACTGAAACGTCAGCATGTGTTCATGCTCTAGGTCATCCTGCTAGGATTGCAGCCACGACAAAAAAATGTGAAGTTGCTTCCATGCATGTTGCACAAAGCATTATCTAACATTGTCTCAAATTTTAAGTATCAGTGTACTCCAAAAATGCAGAAATATGACCCTGAGAAACTGCCAGAAAGCACATGTTAGGTCCAATAGGTTTGCAGCATAAGAATCCAGTTGTCTAAAAGCTTCCTGGTACATTTTATTCCATTGCAAGGAAAGTAACTTCAAACACTCTGTGGACTGCAGCTACTAGCCTGCTAAATATACCTATTCACTGAAACAGGTGCAATCAGACTCCACAGCCTTGGCAAAAGAAGAATAGGAAATTGGAAAGGGGTAGGTATTGGAGGCAGCACTGCAGCAAAAACCCTCTTGTAACCAAAGAGTAGACATGAAGGTTCATCATGAGAGGCACTGAATGGAACTGTAAAGTGAGAGTGCGATTGATTTGTGTCCTAAGTCTGTGTACACAATGCTGCATCAAAAATATCGCTACAATAGGATGCATATATTCTTAAATACTGAATAGAAAATTCCTGTTGACAGTGTCAGCATGGAGCCTCTTGTTTTGTTTTGAGTTTCAGATTGCTAACTGTTTTAGGGCAAGGATAATATTGGGGAACGGAAGATGCTCTTGGAATGCACATTCAGAATGTAGTCCAAAGTGTTTAAGGGAAACACTAGAGGTGAAGTGCATTTCAATTTAGGCTGTAATTACTCATGAGTTTCTATTTGATCGCAGTTATACGGTTGCAAAGCTAGACAGCTTTCTGAGAAGCTTTGCAGCTGAAGGAAAATTCGTCTTAGTCTGGGGATAAAACCAGGGACCACTGCTTGCCTGAGCAGTCACTCTACATTTAAGCTAACCAGGATGCCTAGCAGATGTCATGGTGAGGTCAAATTGATCAACAACCTGAAGCAACAACGGCGTTAGTCTCGCTCTGAGCTGTTGATCAATTAGCTCTCTTTACCTAAATGGTTTGAAGCTTCTGGCACCATGAGACACTACGCAGGAAATAGTTCGGGATAGCCCTTGGCCTTTTGCTTCTGACAGCCTATGCAAACGTTTTCGAGGCAGCATGGTCACATTAAGTGTATGTCTCTTCAGTCTTCTTTACGTGCTTGAAATTAATCCGGAGCCCTCCACTAAGGCGATCCTTGTAGCCGGCGGGTTGTTTTTGGATGTTAAACCCTACAATTTACAAATTTTCCACGTGCGGTACGCTGGTGCCGTAGATGGGGCAGAGAGAAAGTCAAGAATAGAGGCAATCCAGTGATCTTTACGCTGCTCAGAAGTCATGTCGCAGGTGTTGAACAAAGGCGCAGCGGATTCGAGGGCAGAGAGGCAGGCAAGCTCGGCCAGTAGTGGGGAGCGGGACAAGGCATCAGCATCATGGTGCTTGCGGCCCGACCGATATACGACACGTATGTTATATTCTTGTAGATGGAGAGCCCATCGAGCCATGGCAGGCGACCGGAGGGATCTTTTAGCGAAGAAAGCCAGTATAGGGCATGGTGGTTGGTGACTACGTCCAAAAAACGGCCATTATGATAAAGTCAAAACTTGCCAAGGGCCCAGACAATGGCCAAGCTAGGCCACCTTAGCCAAGCACTCGTTAGTATACTTCATACATTATCTGGCGACTGAATAGCGAGGTGGAGCTGCAATAAAGGTTTTTCCAAGAACTCTCGTCCCGCAAACTTTTGTGCCCGATAGTACATATGTGAATAGTGGCGTGTCGCGTCCGCGAAATATGCGGTGCGGCACTGCTGTATTCTTGTAAACGCGGCTTATCTCAGCCTGCAATCTTTACCCGTCCAATTGTGAAACGAGATATGACGCCTCCAGAAAAGGGGTTGAGACTGCATAATTATAATAGCTTCGCCATATCTTCCATATACCTCCATGAATGCCAGCACCTCCGTTCAGCCGCTGCTGTGGTTATTGTGCTCGGCTCCTGACCCGAAAGACGCGGGTTCGATCCCGCGGCGGCTGTCGCATTTCGATGGAGGCGTTAATGCTAGAGGCCCGTGTACTGTCTGATGGCAGTGCACGCTATGGAACCGAAACCAATCTTGTTTCGGTTACGAGAGAGCATTTGATTCGAGAAAGAGTATCTACGGTGTACATATGTAGCTTGTAAATTTCTGCTTGAAATACTTCTCATGCCTGGCAGATCTGACACTGCCGTGACGCAGGCGCTGTCGCGACTCTGACAGGAAAAAAATGGCGCCGGTTTTAGAAATAACATTTTCACGCTTCAAAATTGAGACTCAAGTTGGTGCTGCTGTAGGTCAAAGCGCTTCGATGACAAAAAAAAAAAAGATGAAGTTGCCTTCCGAGTGCATTCCTTGGAGTTTCGGTTTTGATTTTATGGTTGGCAGTTTTGTCTAAAATCTGTACTTTCGTTATTTTTGCTGTCAGCTTTCATTGTTTTTATGGTGCTATTGTGGTGTCATTTCTTGATAATTGTGAGCCATGTTTCCAGCGCATTTCGTATCAGTTGCAGAAAAAGTTCATTTCGTAGGTAGCGTTGTAGCGCCGTCTGCCTGGGACGACCTGCCCATCGACATCAGCATCGTCCTGCGTGCTGCGGGTCGTTTGTATCTGTGGCTGGATTGGTGCTGTTCTTGCGTTTGTTGTAACACTGAGTGCATTTTTAAGCGCAAGCAAAAAAGTTATGCTGCAGTGTTCAAGTATGACATGTTGGAGCCAGTTCAGGTGAGCTTTCCGTGCTGCGCGGCTACCTACACGGCCTTCGTTAGTACTGTACCAATTTTTGGGAAAACAGCAGTTGTACCTTATGGCCACTGTTCTCTTCGGAGGATTTTACTGCTGCGTAATCCTATCGGACAGAGTCGAGTTCATACCGCGTAAGTGTATGTACCACCAGCAGCAAAAGTTATTGGGGTGCGTGTTCTCGGGGAAGAAAAGGTATTGTGGGGCTTCCTCGCGACCTCGTGCTTTAAAAATGCTACCAGCGTGTGGCGAATGCAAGTCCCCTCGTTCAGACACTTCGAGCGATTGGCTTACGTGGCGGTTGGCTACTGTGCCGGATTTCCCGGGTTCGAACCCGACTGCGGCGGCCGCGTTATCGATGGAGGCCAAACGCAAAGACGCCCGTGTGCTGTGCGATGTGAGTGTACGTTAAACATCCCTAGGTGGTCGAAATTATTCCGGAGCCATACACTACGGCACATCTTTCTTCTCTCAGTCCCTCCTTTACCCCTTCCCTTACGGCACGGTTCAGTTGTCCGCCAAGATGCGAGACAGATACTGCGTCATTTCTTTTCCCCAAAAACCAATCTTCTTCTTCTTCCCCGTACACACCCACCTCGTAAATTTTGCCTGCCGATAGTACCTCCGTGTGACGCGATTCGAAATTGATCACTTCAGGCCTGAGCTGTTCAATTAAGCGAGTCCACACAGTTAATTTTCTTAGAAATACTGAGCGCAGTGCGCGAGCTCAGCCACTGTGACCCTGTATAGTAAACGGGTACCGCACGGGGGGGGGGGGGGGGGGGGGGGGAATTGTAGGGTTTTAACGTAGTTAAGCCGAGTATATGTGTGAAAGCACATGTTTAGCCTGGTTGTCTCATGGTTTTGCTTTGCTAGGTCGTCGGCACTTCTGGCGACGTGATTAGTTCTAGAGTAGTTTTAGTTGATGGAAGACGACGACATGCAATGCACAGCGCGAGCGTGTGTTGCAGTTTAACGCGAGCCGGGTTCGTCTGTGGCAGCAGCATAGTGCTCTCGTGCACAGGCCATCGAAATTGATGCCAGTTGCGGCAATATTTATTTTGTTTGCCAAGGTCATCCTCAAGGTCAAGCTTCACACCAACTCTGTGAGCCAGTTAGACCTTGTGAAGTAGTACTTTCACACTAAAATATTAGCCCTCCTGAGCCAAAATGACAGTGACAACGTTTACAATTGCTGTACAGTTGATACCTTCATAACCGTATACATTCCATAAGCACGTTTCTGACCAGTCCAGCTCGATTCAGCTCCTCAAATGAGTGTGAACGCGGCTACCAGTTCAGTTTGACATAACTAGTGTTAACAGAGGTCCTCAACATGTTTCAGCAAAGCATCTGTATTTGATAGCCTCTTCTCTCTCTTTTTTTTACTGTAAGTGTTTTTCACCACCACTGCATGCTCATAATGACAAATGCTACAACTGGTTAACATGTCTTGTATTTGGCAACAGCTTGGCAAGACAGCCTAATACATTTGTAGCGAAGTCTGCCAAACAAGTTGTGGTACTATGTATTGCTGAACTTGGCATCACCGTATGCTGATATTGTGAAATAACATTGAGTGGCCGTTAAGTCTTCTTGAGTTTTTCTCAGATATGTCTGCTGTAGGTCAAAGTTTGGGCACATAAGCGCAAAACAGATTTGTTGAAAATACTTTTCATGAAAAGAGTTGCTTATGGTACTGAGTACTGTGTAACAAGAAAGTATCTGCTGAGACTATGTTCAACTGTAAAAAATGTCTGAACAGTGAAAAGTAAATAATTCATAGTGTTGTGGCGCAGGGGTTCACTCGAACCCGGGCTCCGTTGGGTAACGTGTCCGAGCCTTCGGGTTGAAGGAATATGGAACTTCAAGCTTGGGAAAACGAAAAACAAACGAGTTTACTGGCACTTTTCATGAAACTTGATTACATAATTTAAAAGGAAACAGAAAGAGCAAACGGTCAAGAATTAAAAGTTCATAGCGTCGAGCAACTGGATGAGCCTTGTCGTCAGGGCCCAGAGCGATCGTTCGTACTCAGGACACTCGTTAAATACACTTAGGCTCCGCCGCTTTCACCACACGATTCACAGATCGGAAGAGTCGCCGCACATAGCACGCTGAGCCCTGTGGGAATGGGCGAGGAGGGTACGGAGGTCCGCTGCTACTTCGTCCTCGGGAATGCGCTTCTGCCCGCTTCCTTTCGTCATCTTGTCCATCGTCGGTCGCGTCTCACGGTCCGACACAAGGGGAGCGTGCGTGGGAGATTCCAAGGGTAGTTTCCCCGAGACATCTTTTTTCTTTTTCGTAAGGTCAACGAGGGGTCAAACAACGTGTCCCTAGCAGGGTTCTAACAATAGTTAACACAAATTGAGAATAAGGAAAGGAGCATTACAAAAAAACCTGTGTTTCCTTATAAGAACAGATAACACAGTGTCCTCAAAAATATCTGGGACGAATGTATGCAAAAGGACATAGCAAACATGTTTGAAGTTTTCTGCCAGCATCTCGCCTCCACCCCTTCCCAGAAAAAAAAAAACTTGAAGCATGTTAAGAGTAATTCAAGAATGGGTACAAGTGTTTAAGTTCATTCTAAATATAGATTTTTTTAAAGTATTTGCAAGATACCAAGTTATCATGAGAAGTACTGAATATAGAATATTCAATCTGTGGTAGAAGAAGCACCAAAAGATATTGACAGAAGAACTAGGGGGCTGTGCTGATCCTGTGCATTGTGGTGCTGCTGTTGCCATGGTATACCAACAACTCACCAATGTACGGTTCTCCTCTGTTGTATGTTAGCTATGTGCATGTTTGACAGAGTTTTCCATGGCCACTTTTGTTAAATCTTATCATCCAGAAATATTGAGTCACAGTCATGACCTTGTGCTGCACTGCTATCTTCTGTTTTGTTAGCCTCAAAGGTTTGCAGAATGTGGCTGTGTAGGAAAAACTTCATTGGTGTGCTGGTGCCTTGTGTACCAGTTGCCTGGCATTATGCCAGTGAATGGAGCGTGCATGTTCCCTCATGATTGCCTTGGAAATGTTGCTATGGGTTATGGCGCATGTATATGGGTTTTTCTGCGCACCCAAATTTCGTTGAGTTTTGTCAGGATCATACATGTCAGAAGGGCTGGTAGTTATTATATCAGAGCAGTGTGAATGTGAAAAAATATACTGCAGTGGGTAAATGAAAACTAAAAAGACTGGTACGATGTAAAGCTGCTGAAACCGCTCACCAGTTCTTGAAAAAGTGAACATATCACCACTAAATTAAAGCTTCTGTTTGGGCGAGTTGGTAATGATCCATTTGCTTCAGTGGTTGTGTTGCTTGTCTTCCTTTCATGTGTCCCGTCTTCCTGCACTCTTTAACAATCACATCACTACTACGCTTCACAATTTTTTACCTAATGTGTTTGTCTTGGGTGGCTTGCGAAAATGGTTCAAGCTTGCAGATCTGCAATGCCAACAGGCCGGCATATCAAGGTCCACAGAATGTTAAATTACGGAATAACTTACACGGTGATCTGCTTGCATTGCTAAGTAACCAATTTCAAAAAGAACTGCCTAACTATGTTATTGACATTGTTGTGAACAAATGCTGTGTAGCCCACCCCTGTTATGCCTCTAAGAGTACAGACCGCAGTATGTGTAAATAAATAAAAAATACTTGAATGCTTCCTTCCCAAAAAATTGATGCCATGCAATGACACCATTTTTTAGACATCAACTGATAATCCTTATCGCATGCTTTGTAGCATTTCAAGCCTTTGTAGCGTTTCCAGCAGTCAGCCTGTCTGTAAAGGCATTTTTTGTTATTGTTTCAGCGATGTAGGTGCCGATTAAACCAAGGCGCAGTGTTAGTGCATGAATCTGTCAATAAGAAGATCATATTTATTACTGTTTATCAACGTGTACTGTACGCGTTAAGTGGCATATGAACCAAGTCACTCACACATGGATAACCTAGTCCGCAGAAAATGTTGCTTATTTCGCACGAAACACGACCACAGAATGGAAAAAAGCCAATCCAGCAGCGAGAAGAGGTATTCGATGTGTTGCGGGTGTGAAAAATGAGATCTATGCATGGGGACAGGATGCCGAAAAAAATCTCCGGACCATAATCAGCTTGGCATTCTTTCCGGCTTTCCTCAGCAGCGTCTCGCGGAAAGTCAACTTCACGTGACCGCATGTTCCCTTTAACAATGTACCATACTGTACGGAAAACTAACACCCACATCAGTGTGACGCTGCATTTGACCAAAGGTGTGCTTTGACTGCCAATTTATGTGGACTGGAAGGAATACATCACTCGTCTGACATCCGCACTGTGCAGAAAGTTGTGTGAACTCTGGTGTGCAGCTCCTTAACTTATGTTTCGAACAGAAAACTCGCAGTGCCTTGGTGCAAAGTACACTGTAGGAAATGGCTTGTTTGATGAGAAGGGGCCCGGTCTTGCAGCGTCAGTAATCGTAATTTTTATTTTTGGTTAAGTACAAAGACAATGAATACAGGGGAAAGGATGATGCACTGCTGCTGCTGCTTGCCATTTACTGTTCGCAATCTTGCACAGACTTATGCAGTAAAGAGTGCTGGCACTGTGAATGAATAAGAATCATCATCATGACGGCAGGTTTCTGCACTAAAATGTCGGCCGGAGTAGATGTGCAGTTTTCTCTTTTCAGACTATGAATAATTTCTGTTCAATTTCTCAGGTTATCAGATATGCTTCTTCCCGTTACAATATGTCAAAGATATGTTGGCATCTGCATTCTCTGCAATGAAAGGTGAGGAAACCACCATTCTCTGACTTTTACATTTTTGCAATGCTGGTGAAAACAATCATTTAAATGTACCCCCAGTCTGCCGTTAATGAAAGCGTACCTAAGACAGCGGGATCCAATGTACAATGAATCCTGTGCACTAGGCTCTAGCATCGATACTGCCAGATTCGGGAACGGCTCAACTCAGCAGTGCAGTGTCTGTCATTGTGCAGACATCCTGCACAAGAATTGGAATTTCGTTAGGGAACATGCAAATGATGCTAACATGAACACAGAAACATATGCAAACAGATAGGTGAACCAGGGAACCTATAACTCCAGTACAAAAGGTACAAACGCACACAGAAACCTGGAAGGATTCTGCATATCCAACAAAGCCCACATATACATTGGCTCACCATCATTGATACAGAGCAGCCAAGAAACCGCATTCCTCTCAGGGAGGTCACAGGCAAATGAATGTGCGCATCAATGACATCCTCCTCGTGAGTCTTCAGGAATGCCTGCAGCTGATGCAGTAGACCAGGAAGTGATGAACAACTGGTGAACAAGCAAGTCGTCTACAGGGCCACTGTGGATACAACAGCAAACACAGAATCGGACACCCAGTGTGAATCTTGCCATCATGTCTCTCGTGGCCTGTGAGGCACTTCGCACCGCAGTACAACTTTTGCGACCGGGAAAATGTTCAAGTTTCTAAGATTATAATTTGCAATTCACTGCTTGTTGTTATGCAGAAAAGCGTACTGTAATGCCAGTGTATATATCTGAATAAATGTCTTCTTTTTATTTTGCTTCCCAATTTGTTATGGACAGTTTTGACGGGGGACGAAAGTACCATATTAACGAGGCATGCCTCTATGACCATGCAGTATTCAAAAAACACCACCTGGTTTCGCATAATATGCATGGCCTTCCTAAAGAACGCCCCTCATCCCTGCTATGACAAAAAAATACATAAATGGTAGGGCAGTAAGTTGAGCACACAGAAAAGGTACTATGCAAATCTTTCTGAAGTAAACAGCAGCCAGCCAAACAAGCTTCAGTGTTTATTTTGAGAGTCCTTTCAATGTTCCTGTTATGAGGAAGCCCACTAACTTTGCATGCATCTTCTAATGTGGCTGTATCAAAGGACGAACAGCATGATAAACGCTGCCACTATAGTGGGTGTGATGCATAGGGATGGAAGAACAGATGTGCTAACTCGCAGGCAGTCGCTACATACAGAGTGCTACAACGTGGAGTTTCTGGAGTGCACCCATGGCAATAAACAGTCTCACAGTAAAGTATTCCTGCATCATGGTCGGCTGCTGAAGTGTCAAGCAAGAGTGATTTTTGCATATTTCCAACCAGTCTGCTGGCACTTAGTGATTGCCAAATGGCCATTACTTCAAACAACATTTCTGGTCATGTGCCACTCTGTGTCAAAAAGAGGTGGCACCTTTCCCATTTTCAAAGTTCACTCGCACTTGACAAGGAAATGCGAGAACCAGTCAGAAAGGCAATGTAGCAAGCAATACGGCACTCGATGTAAACAATAGGATTTCAAGTCAGCATGATATGTCCGGCAGTCTGTCCCACACCTCCATTTCAGAAGGGACGCAACTTTCAACAAAATTTAGTTTATTTCTTGCTGTATTTACATGAAATTTTTTGAGCAATTTAAAAATAATTTTATGACTGCTCTCACCAAATGTCACTGTTTTATGTGCAGAACATTATTTTCCAATATATATTTTTCTTGAAACCTGCAAAGCTAAGAAAATATGGCAGAAGGCTAGTTCAACATTCATTGTTCTTGCAGGGTGAAGTCATTGTTGTAATTCTTTTTGCTTTGCAAAGCTCAAATTTTTGTTTTGAATTTTTGAGATTCAGTGTTTGTTGACATATTAAAGTGAGAAGACAATTTCATACAAGAAATTTAAAATTCATAAATTTGAAGAAAAAAAACTGTTGTCTAGACCTGGGCTGCGGTTCTAGGAGTGCAACGAAACGAGTGGTCCAGAAAACATAAAACTGTTGGGGACAAGTATGCTCCGTAAGGCATGTATCTAGGCAGAAAACCTTAACAGAGAAAATTGCCCGTTTCTTGAATGTTTCGTCACTATTCACAGCCGTCGAGGTTCATGAAACAATTTTTTTTACAGTAATTCCCAGTCGATTTCAAGAATTAAATTTGGGGACAGCAGAGTCATTCCACGCGAAAGGAGATGCCCCAAATTCTTGGTATTTTAGATTTTGCTGAGAAAATTCATGGAAGACCAGTCCTAACAAGTGTAGAGACCTTCTTTCAAAGAAAAAAAATTTTTCTCCGTATATCATGCCCCAAAGTGTAAAACATCACCTTCATCTGGGCATTTTGCAAGAATTATTGTTCAGGAACCGGTCCTTGTTGGCAAAGTTTATCTCCGCATGTAGTCAGGTATTGAGATGCCCTGTCATGCCTCAAAAAATAAACTGTGGATGAAGCCGTTTTGGTTTAAAATGGAAGTGCTTAACAGGAGAAAAAATTGAAGATTTCCGCATTTTTTAAACTAAACTTGGAGTCTAAATTTAAGCAAACTTTTTTGGAGTTTTGCCTGAAACCTTGATCTAGCACTGTTTGAATTAAACTTGAACCTTGCGTTGTTCTGTAATTTAATAAAAAGTACATAGATTTCTGCGGAAACGGCCACATTGAGGACCAGAAAACGCTATGTGGGCAAAGGTGCTAGACAAAAAAAATCAGCCAAATGGTCAACCCATTTAGTTTCGCACATTAAAAAAAAACTAGAAAATATTTTTTGCTGGCAACAAATAAATTTTTATAAAGGAGTTCCAGCGATGTGGTGCGAGAACCTGTTATGGTACGTCCGGTAAAACGCTGCTTTTATTTCCGGCCTTGCTAAACTCTAGCAATTGCCATTAGCATTGGACATATTGTGAGAAGATGGCGCAACGGAACCATTTCAGTGTTTTCATTTATTCTTAAAGAATATGCTTGGGCGGAATACTCATGGTATACAGGATGTGCCATGTTATTCCTTATAGATATGACCTAAACGCAGGATTTAAAAAGCCAGTCTGAAAGTGTTAGATGTATAAGCATTTATTATTTACATTGCACTTGACTGAGGCATCAGCCTCACCGATTATTCAACTTCCAAAGCTGTGGTATACAGCAAATGCAATGTTTAATAAACCATTTGTATTGAATTAAATCGGACACCTTGTATACGCACAAAATATAAAGGGAGACTGCATACTACAGCAAAAAAAAGGGTTATAACATCATGTGGCCTGAATTGGGAACAGCTGGGGATAAGAGTTAATGGAGAATACCTGAATAATCTGTGACTTGCTGATGACATTGCCTTGCTGAGTCACTCACGAGATGAATTACAAAGCATGATCAATGATTTAGACAGGCAGAGCAGAACGGTGGGTCTAAAAATTAACATGCAGAAAGCCAAATTAATGTTCAATAGCCTAGCAAGGGGAAAGCAGTTCACAATTGGAAGCGAGATGCTGGAAGTGGTAAGGGAATATGTCTACTTAGGGCACGCAGAGACTGTTGATCTGATCATGAGAAGGATATAACTAGAAGGATAAGAAGGGTGGAGCGCATATGGCAGGTTCTCTCAGATCATGAATAGCAGTTTACCAATATCCCTCAACTGAAAAGTGTACAACAGCTGTATCTTGCCGGTACTCGCCTATGGGGCAGAAACGTAGAGGCTAACGAAAAGGGTTCAGCTTAAGTTAAGGACGACACAGCGAGCCATGGAAAGAAAAATGTTAGGTTTAACGTTATGAGACCGGAAGAGGGCAGAGTGGGTGAGAAAACAAACACGAGTTAATGGCATCCTAGTCGAAATTAAGAGGAAGAAATGGGCTTGGGCAGGGCATGTAATGCGAAGGCAAAACAATCATTGGTCCTTAGGGGTAACGGAGTGGATTCCAAGAGAAGGCAACAGTAGCAGGGGACGGCAGAAAGTTAAGTGGGCGGATGAGATTAGGAAGTTTACGGGGATACGGTGGCTGCAGCTGGCAAAGGACAGGGTTAATGGTAGGGACATGGGAGAGGCTTTTGCCCTGCAGTGGGCGCAGTCATGCTGATGATGATAATGATGAAGATACATGGCGTGCTCATATACTTTCGTCGGCATTCTTAGCGATATGAAAGCCTCAGTTACCTTCCTTTCAGCTTTACCTCTTGTCTTTGCAAAGAACACTGTGTTTTCAAGGGCAGGGCAGCAGCCACGTTTCTTGCATTTACTACAGTGCATTGCCAAATGGGCATGCTCCCACACGGTAGGCGAATCTCGGCCTGTATTCCAATTTGTGTCCCTGTTGAAACCATCCCTTTCAGTGACACCTAATTGACTAAAATGCCAGAAGCAAATGTGCATCTACTTCCGCCATTTGGGGCAGTCAGGTGTCACCGAATGGAATTTGAAGACTGCGCAAAACAAACAACACAGGAGAAAGACAGACGAAACAAGTGCAACTCTGCAACTCTGTATTCACTTGGAAAGCGAGCGAATAGATCAGCAAAAAGGCTAGACCAGGCTTCAACAAGCTGGCTATCCTACTCTGCTCAGTTGCCAAAGTGTTACTGAAAAAGGTTAAAAAAAGAAGAGTGTAATAACAGAGCAAAAAACGATGTTGTCAAACAGAAAACTAAACCTGTGATAATTCCTTATATTCATAAGATGGCACACAATCTGAAACATGTCGAGGCAAAGTTTAAAGTTCGTGTAGTTTTTCCACCCCCAAGAAGCTGTTCTCCTCGTGTGGCAAAATGGATTCAAACAAACCGAAAAAAGCAGAATGCCAGAAAAAGCATGTGACGCTGTTTGTGAAATGTGCAGTGGACATAGTTTATCAGATCCCGCTGACGTGTGAGAAATCTTACATTGACCAAACGGGCTGATGTATTAATGATAGCCTTGCTGACCATAATCACGCATTAAAGAACGGCACGGGTTCTTTCTTACCACATTATTGTAAAGCCTGCAGGGAAAAAGAAGAAAAAATGCCAGGCAAAGCTGAAGGAAACAAAAATCCTAAGCAGGGACAAAGATACTACAGCCCGTGATCTTATAGAGGCGTTCCACATCAACAAAGGCAGAAGAGATTATGTAAGCACACGCTCGCTTACAATTGGCAGAAAGAAAGTGTCTTTTTAGATATGTGCTGAGGCACTTTTTTCTGTAGCCATTTGTTACCTTATTGTTTCTGCTTGTGCGCATGTGTAGGTCCCTCTCTGCTCTTGCCTTTTTGTCTATATATTCACTTGGTTCAATAGGTGAATAAACAGTTGCACTTGTTTCGTCTGTCTTCCCCCAGCGTTGTCTGCTTTGTGCGTCTGCTTTCAAAACCATGCACCAACTTAGCCCCCAGAGAGTATTACCAAATGGGATGTTTTTGAATGAGCCGCAAGTTGGAATAAAGGGCCGTTTTGATGGCCCTGAGGCGCATTGTGTTTGCTTATGTCTTTTTTAGTTAACTCTTTGAGCTCTTAATCTTTTGCTCAACCTTGGGTACACCTTGGCAAGCTTACAAGAGGAGGTCTAAAATTTGTGGCCGTTAATTGATAGAACGAAAGACAAAGGTTGTACCAAAAGAGTATTCATTCAAACATCACTCAACATATTTGCCATTGATGTCAGTGTGTTTCTTGTTGTGACAGATTTATTTTTCCTAATATGCTTTGAAATTATTCCTTTGTAGCTTTTGCAATTCACTGTTCCATGCGGCAGTGGTCTCATTTCTGGAAATAAACAGTGGTCCTAGATGAATCTTCATTCACAAAATGCTGTTGGAATTCAACAAATCAATAGATGGGCCTGAGCTCATAGTGAAAATGGTGCAGTATCCTTGTTCATTTTTGTTCTTTCAAGAATGTCGCCGTTGTCTTAGCACCATCTCCACATTTTTCTCATATTTATAGTCAGTATGTGTATTTGGAAAAGCACCATGAAGCAGTTATGCCTCTAAAACGACATAGGAACGCCACTCTAAGCTTGACAAGACAGAACATTCATGCAGCAAAATGTATTGCCAAAGTCCACAAAAATTTAGAGCTCCTCGCATAAATGGCGCCAAAAACATAAGCTTACTCGTTACCTGCCTGCAGCTTTATTTATTTATTTATTTGAAAATTCTGCAGCCCCATTCCAGGGGCTATAGCAGGAGTGGTTACATATATCATGCGGTACAGTTGCGCGCAAAAAGGGGTACATGGAAAAATGTGAAACAAACGCTGCATACAACATCATATAATGCTACGTCTCAATTTCGGAAGCAAAACCAGACACAGAAAGGGCACGTATATTTCCATTTAATGAGTTCCAACTCTCCACGGTACGCGGAAAAAAACTGTATTTGAAAGCGTTAGTACGGGCAAAAAAAGGGTTGGATATTAAGATCGTGATGGCTCCTGGTTAGAGATGGTTTTGAAAACGTGATATGCTTACTCTCTGAGAGGCAATTAGCAGAATGCACTATTGAGTGAAGAAGTTTTAAGGACTCAGTTTTCCGGCGGGATGCGAGCGGACTTAATTAAGTTTAAGGAAGATATCGCAGATGAGGGTGAAAAATGAAAGTCGTAGCGGCGGAAAATAAATCTTACAGCTTTTCGTTGTACAGATTCTATTTGATCAATTTCACATTGCTTATATGGATTCCAAACATTGGAAGCGTATTCAAGAATAGGGCGAATTAGAGTTTTATACATGACCAATTTCGTCTCTTTAGGAGCATCCCGTACTGTGCGCCTCAAGTAACCTACCTTTTTAAGAGCTTTAGCTGTGATATGATCGATGTGTTTTGACCATGACATATTGTGTGAAAAAACAACGCCAAGATATTGATATTCATGTACCCTTTGCAGGGATGAATAATCGTGATTAGAAGGGCATGAATAATTGTAATTAGAAGGGCATAGGCGGTTGGTGAAAGACATGACAACTGTTTTGGTGAAGTTGATTTTCATCTGCCACGTATTGCACCAATCACAGAATATACCAAAAGACTCATTCAGAAGGAAGTGATCACTGACAGAGTTAATAGTGTGGTACAATACACAATCATCGGTGTAGACGGATCTTTGAGGTTATACTGTCAGGCAAATCATTAATATAATGTAAAAACAACAAAGGGCCAAGGACAGAGCCTTGGGGAACACCTGAGGTTACGTCAGCTTTCGAAGAATCGACGGAATTGAAGCGAACAGACTGGGAGCGGTGCGAGAGGAAATCGGCAATCCAGTCAACGAGTTGAGTTATTGAGAATGACTTTTAGTTTGCATAACAGTTCTTGATGTGAGAAACATAATGCAGGTAAGGCATGGAACACACTCGCTTCCTCTCTTCATTGCTCTTCAAATTCTGTGTGTGTGTGTAGTTCTCATGTTTCCTCATTCCTTTCTTGCTTTTTCAGTCTTTTTTTACAGGACTATACCCACCAAATCTTTGCTTGCGTGTTTTCATGTTTAAAACGATGCGTTAGACATTAGTATATATGGATCACCCCATACACATCAGTCGCTAAATAATTCACAATCGAATTTCCTTCTGATGTTTTGATTCCAGCAGCTAGGAGATGGTTGTGATATCAAAGGTCGGCGTACGCCACATGCGGCATAAAATTAACTGCAATATAACTGCTCCTTCTTTGTTTTCATTAACTGCAATGCTAAAACCAGCCTGTCTCAAGAGTGAGAATGACTACAAATGAAGAAGCAGTGACCTATACTGACCTTTTATGTCATAGCCATTGTCCGGCTGTCTAAACCGAAACAGCATGAGAAAATAAATTGAATTTTAAATCACATAGCAGGCCTAGCTAAATACCATGTGGTGATCCGTGTATTCTAATATCTTAAGCTTCACTACAGAGAAGACAAGATGTAACTACAATTAGGTGTCATTTTCGAAAGTGAGTGACAGTATGACATTTACTGTGGCCTCCCTTTATTCTTGTTTAACCATGTTCACAATACATCAACCTTTACATGCAGTTCAGATTATAGTAACTGCACGAAGCATATCTATGTAATAAAGTACACTACTTGTGCAATGCATGAAAGAACTCTGACTGGCATTTACAAAATGTGCCAACTTTCTTCTTCTGTCATGGGCATGTTTGCAATTCGTAACGGTTGGAGAAAGCTTAGCTAGCACCACAAGCGGCCATCTCAGCAAGAATGAAACTATTAATGACCTCACTGACACCATGCCTGGCCTCATCTTTTTTTTAAATGCATATAATTTCATACATGTAGAATTGCAAGGGAAATTAGCGCAGCTCAAAACGGGACTAAGCCTTTGCAGGTTTGTTCAGCATTACACTATGTGTATGAGCCTTTCAAATGTTGAGAACTGGAAGTGATTTCCTCACTAAATTCCCTTCAGATATAGTTTCATGCACCTACATTTCGAGCAATCTATCTCGAGTCAACATACACTGAAGCTGGGTGCAACACTAATGAGGTGTATATTTCAGTGTTTGCCGTTCAGAAACTGTACGCCACAGCTCTCTGGAATATGAAATTGCCCATATGAAAGATCTGTTTTTAGATGGACCAGCTTATTATTAGTCATTATACAACCTCACTTACACAGCTTTAGACCCGATATTCAAAAGCAATCTTTGTACAACGTACAGTTATGAGCAGGTTTTATTGCTCTCTCAGTGCATAGCAATCGTGAACCTCATGTTAACTAAATTATTTAACGATGAAGTGCACTTTTGAGAGTAATTTTAAAGTGCTCTGAAAAATTTCAGCCCCCAAATGAATGCGGCATAACTACACACAATATAAGCTTCAGTTATGACTGGGCACAAATCAAACAAAACCTAAAAGAACATTGAGGATAAATTAAAGTTGACCTGCTATCGACAGACTATGATATTCTAATGTCAAAGGAACTGCTGCCACCGAAAACTGAGCTTTAATAAGACGGAAAACACCAAAAAGTGAACTACAGGTGTTGTCATCACCAGCTGATTTTGCAAGTAAACTGCGTGCATGCGTAGGCACCAAATTTTGGGCATATCCAAAAAAAAGCCAGAAAATACCAGGAGGTTCTAAAACATTTGCATGATTGAACAAGATGAAAATAGCCCAAGTTGTGGAAAATTTCTAACAAAAAAAAACCATTACCTAGAATATTTACCTGTACCATTCACGGTACCTTGTTCTTCACAACTTCTTTCTGTTCCGCTCTAAGAAGAAAGTCCACAGGGTAAACTGTTCTGTGGTCGTGGAACGCCGCCATTTGCACATACATTGAATTAAGCTTGCCCAAACGGCACTCTTTTACGCCATGTATTCATGTAGTCTCTTAGCACACACACACACAAAAAAACTGGGACAGCACAGCTGTCCCAGATAAATTACTCACCTTCATTAAACTTATCCCATACCACCCCTACGGCCGACATCGTTGCTTCTCCGCCTCATGGCGTCGATGCAAAGAATGAAAGAGAACAAAATACCCACCTTGAATTAAGCTTGTCCAAATGGCACTCTCATAGTCTGATAGTCGCCGCAAGCGGCAGTCATCGTTGCTGTCATCGAAAAGCACGAAAACCCAGACGCGGCAGGGCGCCGCCATTTGCAATTACCGGCATCGCGTCTATTTTCCACATTTTGCCATGGGAAGAGCTGCTCCGCGTGCGCGTTGGCATAGGCAACAATGGCATGTACATAGTTGTCATGGCAACAGCTGCTCCGCGCGCGCGTTGGCATGGGCAACATTGGGCTTGTCTGCAGCGGCTAGCAAACGGAAATACGCCGCCGGGCAGCGCGCCAACGCTGGCGAGAGCATCCCCGAGATTTCGACCCTGTACGGTCGCAATCGCACGTCAGCGTGCAAAAAAAAAGTGTTGAGATCTCACCGCTATACAGCGAAGAAATCCACAACCGCCAGGTATCTGCGGGACCCACGTCGTCAGTCCGTCATGGCGAGGAACTGGGTTTTGCCACGTTTTCCGGAGTTCGACTAGGGCGTTCGAAGGGAGCAGACGTGTTTTTCAGGGTTCTCTCTTCGCAACGCCTAAGCCTTCTTCGCGTCGAGAAGCCTTCTCGCCTAAGCCTTCTCCAGCATGGAGCCCACGTGCCTCGGACACGTTCGCCGCGAGCCGAGTGCGTTGAGGGCACTGCCGAGGTCTATCAGCCTCAACGCTCGTCCATGTGATCATGCCACCCTGACCAGGCTGCTGTTGGCACTGGAGCGTGCCACACAGGAAGTGCAGCATGCCAGCCTGTCCCCGGCCGAGACGGTTGCGTCGGTGCAGGCCCTGCAACTCCCTGGATCGAGCCGGGAGCAACCACGTGGGTCGGCTGCTGCACCACCACCAGCAGCCTTGGCAACGACGGCGGGCCTCCCCACTACCATCCAGGGGGCCCCGGAGATCGACTCACCACGTGCAGCCGTGGTCTCGGACGTGGGAAACGAGGCCATGGATGAGTCTACCCATCAGAAGCGCCGTCGCTCGCCTTCCTCATCCGCTGGGAACAACGATGGCCGCGGCAGACAACCGCGTGGAGCGACAAGCAGTGTGGCAGGCAGCCTGGCCTAGTCCCCTGGCCGGGCCGCATTACAAGGGGACCCGAGCAGCACAATGGCGGGAATTCCAGCATCTCCCCGACCAGGCCGAAATTGTGAAGGGCCCTCCCCCTCTGAGCTCAGCCTCGCCCTGTGGTGATGGCCCTACCCGGCGCGAGGGGAGAGGGGCCCACCTAGGAGGAAGGCACCTCCTCTCCCACGCAGGCTGCCGGGACGCCGCATACGAGGACTCGCCCCGCGCCCACCGACCGGAGCAGACGTGCGCGGATGGGCTCCCGCCCGACCCCGAAAGCGGCGAGTATCTCTCCCCACCATCGCCTGCTGTGAGCCGGCTGCCCCGACCGCCTCCCTACCGACCCGACTGGTTTCGGCGTAAAACCTGCTTGCCGGATCGACGGCGCCGTGGTATGAGGGCCTTCCGCTCGTCTCGCGCCCCTCGTTCTCGAGCTTCGTGTTGGTGATTTTCATCGAACTGATTTCCTGTGAGGCTACAGGACCACCAAATGGCCACTGGGTCGTCGTTGAGCGGCGCGACACCGCTATGCGGCACCTACCCAGGCCCTACCTACTACAGGCCCAAATCGCGGCCCAGGAAACCCGCCTAGCAACACATGAAAAGCTTTTAGCGGATATCAACGGCAAACTAGATCGCCTCCTCGCGCAAAAAGAATCCCCTGCCCCTAGCCCCACGTACGTCACGCAGGAGCAGCTCTCCCGATTCGCGGAGTGTCTTGACCAAACAATTCAAACCGAGGTAACCTCCCAACTCACGCACCTCCTTGAGACCAAAATCGAACCGCGTCTTGCTCGTATAGAAGCGCAGATTGAACACGTTCTCAGTATACAAACACAAAACGCGGCGGACATTCAGTCCCTCCGGTCTACGCAGCGAAAGCGTGCCGCCTCGAGCGACTCGGGCCCCACCCGAAATCGGGGTCGTGCAGAATCGACCAGCAGTGAGGCGGGCGTTTTCCTTGCCCCGCAAGTCCACCAACATGGCCCCACACCCTAGACAGACACCCACCGAACACGTCGAAATTTGGCAGTGGAACTGCAGGGGGTTCCGACGAAAGTTAGGTCTCCTCAAGCAGTTCATTGCTAAAGCTCCTATCAGACCCGATTTGATATGCCTGCAAGAGGTCAAGGCCGACAGAGCCCCCTCCGTGCCGGGATACTACACGGTCGTTCATCCCCTCATGCCGACGGTTGCAACCCTGGTTGCAAAAGATGTGACCGTTGTCGAGCACACGCTACCTGTGCCGGATGTAGAGCACTTAGCGGTCGAAATAGTGCCTAATAAGCGTGGCCGAAAAAGCACATTCGTCGTAAATATGTACAAACCACCGACCCCAGCGAGAGCTGACTTCACAGATTTCTTAACGGCGGCCGTGCAAAAGGCGCAATCTAACCAACTTGTCGTAGTCGGCGATTTTAACGCCCCGCACAAAGACTGGGGATATCGCACCAACTCGGCAAGAGGAGCCTCAGTGGCTAGGGCGATAGCAACTCTCGACCTCGAACTCCTCACCGATCCAGCCTATCCGACACGAGAGGGCGCCATCGAGTCGCTCTCGGATTGGTGCGACGCCATAAGACAGGCGCATGCTTCCGCCACCGATATAGTACAGCGTACGCCGGAAATAGATCGGCACCTGCTCAAGCTATGGCAGCAAAGAATCAAACTAGTGCAACGGTGGAAGCGTCAACGCCTGAATCGCCCCCTAAAGAAACGCATCGCAACAATTACAGAGGATGCCCAAACGTATGCCCTACAGCTTTCTCAAAGGAATTGGCAACAGTTCTGCGAGTCGCTGAGAGGCACGCTGGGAACATCGCGTACTTGGACTATCTTGCGAAATCTAATCGATCCCACGAAGCCCAAGACTGAATCAACTCGTGTACGCTAAAGCGCATCGCTCATCTGTTCCCGGGAGACGATGCAGCGCTGCTCCGAGCCCTGGAAAACAGATACGTCGGCACAATGCCGACACCGCCGAGCACGGTCGAGTACCGAGGAAATCCCAATTCGGCCTTGGACGCTCCCATCACTACGGCGGAAGGAGAGACGCGACAGCAGACGCAGCGATCGGACGCGTGGCACATCGGCTCCGTCGATTTTCGACTGGAACCGCGGCAATCTGATGTAACACCTATCAAACCTGTGCGACTGCATCTGTGAAGTCAGCAGGATCCTGGAGACACCGATCTGACCCAGGTACGCCCAATTTTCGGCCATTTCGAGCAACCCTCCGCATCACCACGTAGCGGTCGAGCTAAGCCTAACGGCTTCGGCTCCCCCGCCGCTGGCTGCGGAGACGCCCGCCGGTCAACCGCTCAACATGGCTCTGCCTGAACAACGCGGATACGACCCCCACGACTCTGTCGTGGTCGTCTGTCCCTGCAAGCCAACCAGAGGATGGCCCATCCACCATTTCGGCGCAGCAAGCTGCCCTTTTTCAAGTCGTTGAAAGCCGGCGCCGCCGCCGGCAGAACGCACGAGGAGCTGCAACGCCCAAGACTCCTCTCGACAAATCAGCAACGGGAGACGCTCGCGCTCCGTCTTCTAAATGTCCACAAAAGTCATTTTCACCAGTCTCCAAGTGGACGCCGAAGCCGACGGTCAGGATGAACCCTGACGATTACGTGATCGTGCTGCGGCCACGCAGTACGGTCGCCCTCAAGACAGCATTCCAGCAAGGTGAGCTCGGCGCTGCCATTTCGGAACTCATCGGCAGACAGCATATGAATGCGATTACAATTTCTCCCAATTGGGAGCAAAACATTATCGTCTGCGGCACGCAGAACCCCGAGGTAGCTCAAAAGCTTCTGACGGACATCCAAATTACAACCAGCAAAGGATCGCTCCCGCTTCACGGACATCTCAAGCTCACCGGTGATGTGTGTCGTGGTGTGATTTCTGTGCATAACCTTGAAACCAGCGAATCCTTGAAACATAGTGTGCAGTGGCGCGGTGGTGATTTAGTCCATGTGCGCAAGCTGGGAAAATCAAATGTAGCTGTGTTGACTTTCGAGGGACGCAGCGTTCCGCGTTACGTCCATTATAATGCAGAACTGACTCCCGTCAAGGAGTATAAAAAAACGGTGCCAGCGTGCTACCGTTGCGGCACACTGGGGCACCGGGTGAACAACTGTCCCACCCCGGTCAAGGAAAGATGCGGCCTTTGTGGTCAAAACGTGGGGCTTGGTACTGAGGGATGGCCCCCCACGTCTGCAATCCTATGTGCTTAATCTGCGGGGGCCCGCACCTCACCAGCTCCCGCGAATGCACCGCCAAATTCATCAAGCTGCCGCAGCCAGGGCCCAGGACGCCATCCAAGGGAGCCAATTCCGGCGCTAAACGGGGAGGGCGGCAGCAAAACAACCAGAAGACGCCACGACGTGGCGTGATGCCTCCCCCAGGCAAGACAGCAACGGTAACGCCACCACCCGGAGCAGCGGAGTTCCCAGCTCTCAGCGCTTCACCTGGCGGCGCCGCCTGCAACCAACCCAAGGTAGGCAGCTGGGCGAGGGTCGCCTCCTCTTCTTCCCCTCCTCCCCCACCAGCACCGCCGAGACGCAAGAACTCAAGCGCGAGCTCGCCCTCTTGCGAGCTCAAAACGAAAAACTAGACAGCGAGCTTAACTCGCTCAAAGCCAAATTCCCTACTCAGCCCGCGTCGAGCGAAGAGGAAGAAAATATCACAGACAGGGAGATTCCTACTAATGTGGAGAGTCGCGCCGCGGCCCTGGAGAGCCGGGTGACCGCAATTGAAACACAATTGGCTGACCTCCCCCAAATTATCCACGATACCATTGCGCGTCAGGTGGAGAGTGTCATCGCACAGGTGACCCAAGCCGTAACTCACATTATCCAAAAATGGATAAAAGACAATCCGCGCGTCCTTAAACGCGTAGGGCCCATCAGGGACGATAACCGCCCCTCCGAATTCAACAGAGTTATTCCCGATGAATTTGACTTCTCGGAAGACTCCTCCACGTCTGCGCCGGGCACTAGCGGACTAGGGAGTCTTAACAACGCAACCCCACCCTCTGCCTCCGACCATGGCCCCCAACCCTAAGTCGCAAGCAAGAGCAACTCACCCCCGTATTCACAAGCGCTCCTTTCCTTACACGTAAAGGCGGCCTTTCGTAAGGAGAACTTAAGTTAAAGTGTGAGAAAAGGTAAAGGAGCCCTTCAAAAATCCACCTTACGACATTTTAAGGGCACCTTACCAAAGGCGCCCTTATCCGAATAAGTGTGTGACATGGGAGCGAGGCTATGCACATTTTTACGCTTGAATCTTCTGTATATGTGCGTATAATTTATTCTTACAGCAAGACGTTAATAAAACTGTGCACCACCACTCCTACAAGCAAGCATCGCCAACGTTAAACAGGCAGTTAGCCCGTTGTTGACTCAACCTTACTTTCAGCTGGCCACCATGCAGCGTAGCCGTCACAATAACATGCTTGCTAAAATTTCACGTCGTGCCTTTTTTTGTGCCCGTTTGCTTTGTGACGTCCGCACGCACGTTTTGTTATTTGGACTGTTATTTGGACTTTTTCTCTTCCCTTTATTTTATTAATTCCTTGCTGTGTTGCGCACATTTATTAATATTAATTGCTAGAGAAAAAACGTCGTAATGGAAGGGAAAAAGAGGTTAAATTTTAGTGAAGAGGAGCGAAGCGTGTTGATTGATCTTGTCAGCAAGTACCAAACGATCGTTGAAAACAAACGGACGGACGGAGTCTCCTTGGATAAAAAAAAAAGAAGACGTGGAAGGAGATCACCGACGAGTACAACTGCCGGCCAAATGTCCGATTTCGAACAGAAGCCCAACTTCGGAAGTGCTGGGACAATTTAAAGAAAAGTGGAGGAAAGGGAAGGCTGACGACATGAAGGAAGTGTTTACGACAGGTGAGCTCCTGTTCTCTCTGCTCTGTTTTCGCTACTCGCTACTTTCGATTGATTCCTGTTTAAGTAAAGCTATATTTTGCTGATAATGACGAGGCACTTGTATTCTTTTAAGGTTGCGGCTCAGCCGTGTCATTTCTGTCGCCGTGCCGTTATAAGTTGCTTCGGTGAAATATGACATGCGATTGCTCGCACCTTACGGCGAGGCTTTTTTTTTTCTGATGTAGTGTATGTCGCATTCTCGAGCCCAAGCACGCATTTCTATAGCTATCCTGCGTAGCCGTGGCTTAACGTATGCCACATCACGGCCGGCCTAAGCGCAAGCGCGCGTTTCCTGTAAACACAAGCTCGGATCCAGACCAGCTGTCGCCAAATTTGTTGCTGCCCGTAGACGGCGATGCGTCCTCTGCCATCCACGCAAAATATCGTAAATGTAATGACTAAAGCATGTTGCGCTCTTCATGCATAGCGGGACGGTAGCCGTCTGCACGTAATTCAGGACGTGCAGACGGCTACCGTCCTGCTATGCATGAAGAGCGCAACATGCTTTAGTCATTACATTTACGATATTTTGCGTGGATGGCAGAGGACGCATCGCCGTCTACGGGCAGCAACAAATTTGGCGACAGCTGGTCTGGATCCGAGCTTGTGTTTACAGGAAACGCGCGCTTGCGCTTAGGCCGGCCGTGATGTGGCATACGTTAAGCCACGGCTACGCAGGATAGCTATAGAAATGCGTGCTTGGGCTCGAGAATGCGACATACACTACATCAGAAAAAAAAAGCCTCGCCGTAAGGTGCGAGCAATCGCATGTCATATTTCACCGAAGCAACTTATAACGGCACGGCGACAGAAATGACACGGCTGAGCCGCAACCTTAAAAGAATACAAGTGCCTCGTCATTATCAGCAAAATGTAGCCTTACTGAAACAGGAATCAATCGAAAGTAGCGAGTAGCGAAAACAGAGCAGAGAGAACAGGAGCTCACCTGTCGTAAACACTTCCTTCATGTCGTCAGCCTTCCCTTTCCTCCACTTTTCTTTTAAATTGTCCCAGCACTTCCGAAGTTGGGCTTCTGTTCGAAATCGGACATTTGGCCGGCAGTTGTACTCGTCGGTGATCTCCTTCCACGTCTTCTTTTTTTTATCCAAGGAGACTCCGTCCGTCCGTTTGTTTTCAACGATCGTTTGGTACTTGCTGACAAGATCAATCAACACGCTTCGCTCCTCTTCACTAAAATTTACCCTCTTTTTCCCTTCCATTACGACGTTTTTTCTCTAGCAATTAATATTAATAAATGTGCGCAACACAGCAAGGAATTAATAAAATAAAGGGAAGAGAAAAAGTCCAAATAACAAAACGTGCGTGCGGACGTCACAAAGCAAACGGGCACAAAAAAAGGCACGACGTGAAATTTTAGCAAGCATGTTATTGTGACGGCTACGCTGCATGGTGGCCAGCTGAAAGTAAGGTTGAGTCAACAACGGGCTAACTGCCTGTTTAACGTTGGCGATGCTTGCTTGTAGGAGTGGTGGTGCACAGTTTTATTAACGTCTTGCTGTAAGAATAAATTATACGCACATATACAGAAGATTCAAGCGTAAAAATGTGCATAGCCTCGCTCCCATGTCACACACTTATTCGGATAAGGGCGCCTTTGGTAAGGTGCCCTTAAAATGTCGTAAGGTGGATTTTTGAAGGGCTCCTTTACCTTTTCTCACACTTTAACTTAAGTTCTCCTTACGAAAGGCCGCCTTTACGTGTAAGGAAAGGAGCGTTTGTGAATACGGGGGTGAGTTGCTCTTGCTCGCGACTTAGGGTTGGGGGCCATGGTCGGAGGCAGAGGGTGGGGTTACGTTGTTAAGACTCCCTAGTCCGCTAGTGCCCGGCGCAGACGTGGAGGAGTCTTCCGAGAAGTCAAATTCATCGGGAATAACTCTGTTGAATTCGGAGGGGCGGTTATCGTCCCTGATGGGCCCTACGCGTTTAAGGACGCGCGGATTGTCTTTTATCCATTTTTGGATAATGTGAGTTACGGCTTGGGTCACCTGTGCGATGACACTCTCCACCTGACGCGCAATGGTATCGTGGATAATTTGGGGGAGGTCAGCCAATTGTGTTTCAATTGCGGTCACCCGGCTCTCCAGGGCCGCGGCGCGACTCTCCACATTAGTAGGAATCTCCCTGTCTGTGATATTTTCTTCCTCTTCGCTCGACGCGGGCTGAGTAGGGAATTTGGCTTTGAGCGAGTTAAGCTCGCTGTCTAGTTTTTCGTTTTGAGCTCGCAAGAGGGCGAGCTCGCGCTTGAGTTCTTGCGTCTCGGCGGTGCTGGTGGGGGAGGAGGGGAAGAAGAGGAGGCGACCCTCGCCCAGCTGCCTACCTTGGGTTGGTTGCAGGCGGCGCCGCCAGGTGAAGCGCTGAGAGCTGGGAACTCCGCTGCTCCGGGTGGTGGCGTTACCGTTGCTGTCTTGCCTGGGGGAGGCATCACGCCACGTCGTGGCGTCTTCTGGTTGTTTTGCTGCCGCCCTCCCCGTTTAGCGCCGGAATTGGCTCCCTTGGATGGCGTCCTGGGCCCTGGCTGCGGCAGCTTGATGAATTTGGCGGTGCATTCGCGGGAGCTGGTGAGGTGCGGGCCCCCGCAGATTAAGCACATAGGATTGCAGACGTGCGGGGCCATCCCCTCAGTACCAAGCCCCACGTTTTGACCACAAAGGCCGCATCTTTCCTTGACCGGGGTGGGACAGTTGTTCACCCGGTGCCCCAGTGTGCCGCAACGGTAGCACGCTGGCACCGTTTTTTTATACTCCTTGACGGGAGTCAGTTCTGCATTATAATGGACGTAACGCGGAACGCTGCGTCCCTCGAAAGTCAACACAGCTACATTCGATTTTCCCAGCTTGCGCACATGGACTAAATCACCACCGCGCCACTGCACACTATGTTTCAAGGATTCGCTGGTTTCAAGGTTATGCACAGAAATCACACCACGACACACATCTCCGGTGAGCTTGAGGTGTCCGTGAAGCGGGAGCGATCCTTTGCTGGTTGTAATTTGGATGTCCGTCAGAAGCTTTTGAGCTACCTCGGGGTTCTGCGTGCCGCAGACGATAATGTTTTGCTCCCAATTGGGAGAAATTGTAATCGCATTCATATGCTGTCTGCCGATGAGTTCCGAAATGGCAGCGCCGAGCTCACCTTGCTGGAATGCTGTCTTGAGGGTGACCGTACTGCGTGGCCGCAGCACGATCACGTAATCGTCAGGGTTCATCCTGACCGTCGGCTTCGGCGTCCACTTGGAGACTGGTGAAAATGACTTTTGTGGACATTTAGAAGACGGAGCGCGAGCGTCTCCCGTTGCTGATTTGTCGAGAGGAGTCTTGGGCGTTGCAGCTCCTCGTGCGTTCTGCCGGCGGCGGCGCCGGCTTTCAACGACTTGAAAAAGGGCAGCTTGCTGCGCCGAAATGGTGGATGGGCCATCCTCTGGTTGGCTTGCAGGGACAGACGACCACGACAGAGTCGTGGGGGTCGTATCCGCGTTGTTCAGGCAGAGCCATGTTGAGCGGTTGACCGGCGGGCGTCTCCGCAGCCAGCGGCGGGGGAGCCGAAGCCGTTAGGCTTAGCTCGACCGCTACGTGGTGATGCGGAGGGTTGCTCGAAATGGCCGAAAATTGGGCGTACCTGGGTCAGATCGGTGTCTCCAGGATCCTGCTGACTTCACAGATGCAGTCGCACAGGTTTGATAGGTGTTACATCAGATTGCCGCGGTTCCAGTCGAAAATCGACGGAGCCGATGTGCCACGCGTCCGATCGCTGCGTCTGCTGTCGCGTCTCTCCTTCCGCCGTAGTGATGGGAGCGTCCAAGGCCGAATTGGGATTTCCTCGGTACTCGACCGTGCTCGGCGGTGTCGGCATTGTGCCGACGTATCTGTTTTCCAGGGCTCGGAGCAGCGCTGCATCGTCTCCCGGGAACAGATGAGCGATGCGCTTTAGCGTACACGAGTTGATTCAGTCTTGGGCTTCGTGGGATCGATTAGATTTCGCAAGATAGTCCAAGTACGCGATGTTCCCAGCGTGCCTCTCAGCGACTCGCAGAACTGTTGCCAATTCCTTTGAGAAAGCTGTAGGGCATACGTTTGGGCATCCTCTGTAATTGTTGCGATGCGTTTCTTTAGGGGGCGATTCAGGCGTTGACGCTTCCACCGTTGCACTAGTTTGATTCTTTGCTGCCATAGCTTGAGCAGGTGCCGATCTATTTCCGGCGTACGCTGTACTATATCGGTGGCGGAAGCATGCGCCTGTCTTATGGCGTCGCACCAATCCGAGAGCGACTCGATGGCGCCCTCTCGTGTCGGATAGGCTGGATCGGTGAGGAGTTCGAGGTCGAGAGTTGCTATCGCCCTAGCCACTGAGGCTCCTCTTGCCGAGTTGGTGCGATATCCCCAGTCTTTGTGCGGGGCGTTAAAATCGCCGACTACGACAAGTTGGTTAGATTGCGCCTTTTGCACGGCCGCCGTTAAGAAATCTGTGAAGTCAGCTCTCGCTGGGGTCGGTGGTTTGTACATATTTACGACGAATGTGCTTTTTCGGCCACGCTTATTAGGCACTATTTCGACCGCTAAGTGCTCTACATCCGGCACAGGTAGCGTGTGCTCGACAACGGTCACATCTTTTGCAACCAGGGTTGCAACCGTCGGCATGAGGGGATGAACGACCGTGTAGTATCCCGGCACGGAGGGGCCTCTGTCGGCCTTGACCTCTTGCAGGCATATCAAATCGGGTCTGATAGGAGCTTTAGCAATGAACTGCTTGAGGAGACCTAACTTTCGTCGGAACCCCCTGCAGTTCCACTGCCAAATTTCGACGTGTTCGGTGGGTGTCTGTCTAGGGTGTGGGGCATGTTGGTGGACTTGCGGGGCAAGGAAAACGCCCGCCTCACTGCTGGTCGATTCTGCACGACCCCGATTTCGGGTGGGGCCCGAGTCGCTCGAGGCGGCACGCTTTCGCTGCGTAGACCGGAGGGACTGAATGTCCGCCGCGTTTTGTGTTTGTATACTGAGAACGTGTTCAATCTGCGCTTCTATACGAGCAAGGCGCGGTTCGATTTTGGTCTCAAGGAGGTGCGTGAGTTGGGAGGTTACCTCGGTTTGAATTGTTTGGTCAAGACGCTCCGCGAATCGGGAGAGCTGCTCCTGCGTGACGTACGTCGGGCTAGGGACAGGGGATTCTTTTTGCGCGAGGAGGCGATCTAGTTTGCCGTTGATATCCGCTATAAGCTTTTCATGTGTTGCTAGGCGGGTTTCCTGGGCCGCGATTTGGGCCTGTAGTTTAGCAGTTCGGGAGTCAGTTAACGAAGGAGGAAGGGAGGCCGTAACCTTCTGTGCCCAGCTCACCTGTTTCGTCGTCGGCGGCGGCTTGTTTTTCTTGGGCGCCGGTTTCGGTGTGGTCCGGGGCGGCACCGGGATCCTGGTCTTTGAACGGGAACGGCTCCCAGACTGGCTCGCCCGCCTGCTGCCTTGAGGTGCTGTCTGCTTTTGGCCTTGTGGTGGCGTCTTCTTATTTCGTTTTCCCTCGTCCGCGGCCGGAAGGGCTGGGGGTGGGACTGGTGTCTTCGTCCGGGGTCTGGAGTTGGAACGGCTCCGTGAGCGGCTGCTGCTCTGGCTACGACCTGTAGTCTCCTCGTCGTCCGATGAGAACCATCTGTTGTTGTAGATCCTGGGTCCCGCGTCTTTACGGGACTGGTGAGTCGTCTTCTTGGCGCCTTTGTTAGTAGCGGGTCGTGGTGTTCTGGCTGGTTTTAGACGATTTGGGCACTCCCGAGACCCCGTCTCGTGCTGGCCGGCGCACAGTCCGCACTTGGGTTGGCACTGGTGTGTTATGGGCGGGTCCTGGGCCCCGCATAGGCGGCAGACTCTGACTTTTGGTGTCGGGCAGACGTCCGGGCGATGTCCGGGTTGCATGCATATATGGCAGAATTGCCTGGCTGGCCTGTACACGAAGCACGGGTATTCGCAGCCGTCGTAGTATACGGATCGGGGGAGTTGGGGTCCTTCGAGCGTGAGAAGGGCTGTCGTTGAAGAGCCAAGGATTCTGGCGTCTAACAGTTCGATACGGTTGTCCCTGATGCGCACCCCCGCCATGAGGGTGTCGCGTGTCTCCTGGGGATCGAGTCCGTGAATGACCCCTCGGAGTGTGGTAGCTGGAAAAGGGACGTACGCTCACACGGGGTGGGGGCTCTCGTCCAGGGTGAGGTGGGTGATCGTACAAAGCTCCGCCGCTGTTTCTTCGTGCGGGGTGCTGATTACGAAGATGTTGGACCCGACATGAGGTCGGAGTATGTATTTGCCTTTTACCTTGGTCGGGTCTTGGCAGGAATGAACGAGCGCCGCCGAAATGACGCGGGTCGGGTAGGTCTTGAGCGCTAGCCCACGTGTCGGTCGGATGACGACTTTTATATCATTTTTTGGAAGGGGCTGAAGCTTGGGACGGCGAGTGCCCGGTTGACGGATTGCGTTCGATGACTGTCCTGACGTGTTCGGCGGGTTTCCGCCCACGGAGGCAGAAGAGTCCGGAGTGGATGGATTCTGGCATTGCCTGGCCTGTCTGCGGAGCTTCTTTGCCCGTCGCTTGTTGAGTGCGTGCTGCCAGCCTGGACCACCGCCAAGAGGTGAGCTCGCATTCTCCACGGACGAAGAGGACAGAAGATCCTGGTTCTGCGGGGGAGTGTAACGGGAATCCATTTCGGAGTCGTCGTGCAACGGGTTTGGAGAGTATGCATTCGGGTAGGTGCCGCATAGCGGTGTCGCGTCGCTCAACGACGACCCAGTGCCCATTTGGTGGTCCTGTAGCCTCACAGGAAATCAGTTCGATGAAAATCACCAACACGAAGCTCGAGAACGAGGGGCGCGAGACGAGCGCAAGGCCCTCATACCACGGCGCCGTCGATCCGGCAAGCAGGTTTTACGCCGAAGCCAGTCGGGTCGGTAGGGAGGCGGTCGGGGCAGCCGGCTCACAGCAGGCGATGGTGGGGTGAGATACTCGCAGCTTTCGGGGTCGGGCGGGAGCCCATCCGCGCACGTCGGCTCCGGTCGGTGGGCGCGGGGCGAGTCCTCGTATGCGGCGTCCCGGCAGCCTGCGTGGGAGAGGTGCCTTCCTCCTCGGTGGGCCCCTCTCCCCTCGCGCCGGGTAGGGCCATCACCACAGGGCGAGGCTGAGATCAGAGGGGGAGGGCCCTTCACAATTTCGGCCTGGTCGGGGAGATGCTGGAATTCCCGCCATTGTGCTGCTCGGGTCCCCTTGTAATGCGGCCCGGCCAGGGGACTAGGCCAGGCTGCTTGCCACACTGCTTGTCGCTCCACGCGGTTGTCTGCCGCGGCCATCGTTGTTCCCAGCGGATGAGGAAGGCGAGCGACGGCGCTTCTGATGGGTAGACTCATCCATGGCCTCGTTTCCCACGTCCGAGACCACGGCTGCACGTGGTGAGTCGATCTCCGGGGCCCCCTGGATGGTAGTGGGGAGGCCCGCCGTCGTTGCCAAGGCTGCTGGTGGTGGTGCAGCAGCCGACCCACGTGGTTGCTCCCGGCTCGATCCAGGGAGTTCCAGGGCCTGCACCGACGCAACCGTCTCGGCCGGGGATAGGCTGGCATGCTGCACTTCCTGTGTGGCACGCTCCAGTGCCAACAGCAGCCTGGTCAGGGTGGCATGATCACATGGGCGAGCGTTGAGGCTGATAGACCTCGGCAGTGCCCTCAACGCACTCGGCTCGCGGCGAACGTGTCCGAGGCACGTGGGCTCCATGCTGGAGAAGGCTTAGGCGAGTAGGCTTCTCGACGCGAAGAAGGCTTAGGCGTTGCGAAGAGAGAACCCTGAAAAACACGTCTGCTCCCTTCGAACGCCCAAGTCGAACTCCGGAAAACGTGGCAAAACCCAGTTCCTCGCCATGACGGACTGACGACGAGGGTCCCGCAGATACCTGGCGGTTGTGGATTTCTTCGCTGTATAGCGGTGAGATCTCAACACTTTTTTTTTGCACGCTGACGTGCGATTGCGACCGTACAGGGTCGAAATCTCGGGGATGCTCTCGCCAGCGTTGGCGCGCTGCCCGGCGGCGTATTTCCGTTTGCTAGCCGCTGCAGACAAGCCCAATGTTGCCCATGCCAACGCGCGCGCGGAGCAGCTGTTGCCATGACAACTATGTACATGCCATTGTTGCCTATGCCAACGCGCACGCGGAGCAGCTCTTCCCATGGCAAAATGTGGAAAATAGACGCGACGCCGGTAATTGCAAATGGCGGCGCCCTGCCGCCTCTGGGTGTTCGTGCTTTTCGATGACAGCAACGATGACTGCCGCTTGCGGCGACTATCAGACTATGAGAGTGCCATTTGGACAAGCTTAATTCAAGGTGGGTATTTTGTTCTCTTTCATTCTTTGCATCAACGCCATGAGGCGGAGAAGCAACGATGTCGGCCGTAGGGGTGGTATGGGATAAGTTTAATGAAGGTGAGTAATTTATCTGGGACAGCTGTGCTGTCCCAGTTTTTTGTGTGTGTGTGTGCTAAGAGACTACATGAATACATGGCGTAAAAGAGTGCCGTTTGGGCAAGCTTAATTCAATGTATGTGCAAATGGCGGCGTTCCACGACCACAGAACGGTTTACCCTGTGGACTTTCTTCTTAGAGCGGAACAGAAAGAAGTTGTGAAGAACAAGGTACCGTGAATGGTACAGGTAAATATTCTAGGTAATGGTTTTTTTTTTGTTAGAAATTTTCCACAACTTGGGCTATTGTCATCTTGTTCAATCATGCAAATGTTTTAGAACCTCCTGGTTTTTTCTGGCTTTTTTTTTGGATATGCCCAAAATTTGGTGCCTACGCATGCACGCAGTTTACTTGCAAAATCAGCTGGTGATGACAACACCTGTAGTTCACTTTTTGGTGTTTTCCGTCTTATTAAAGCTCATTTTTCGGTGACAGCAGTTCCTTTGACATTAGAATATCATAGTCTGTCGTGTAGCAGGTCAACTTTAATTTATCCTCAATATTCTTTTAAGTTTTGTTTGATTTGTGCCCAGTCATAACTGAAGCTTATATTGTGTGTAGTTATGCAGCATTCATTTGGGGGCTGAAATTTTTCAGAGCACTTTAAAATTACTCTCAAAAGTGCACTTCATCGTTAAATAATTTAGTTAACATGAGGTTCACGACTGCTATGCACTGAGAGAGCAATAAAACCTGCTCATAACTGTACGTTGTACAAAGATTGCTTTTGAATATCGGGTCTAAAGCTGTGTAAGTGAGGTTGTATAATGACTAATAATAAGCTGGTCCATCTGAAAACAGATCTTTCATATGGGCAATTTCATATTCCAGAGAGCTGTTGCGTACAGTTTCTGAACGGCAAACACTGAAATATACACCTCATTAGTGTTGCACCCAGCTTCAGTGTATGTTGACTCGAGATAGATTGCTCGAAATGTAGGTGCATGAAACTATATCTGAAGGGAATTTAGTGAGGAAATCACTTCCAGTTCTCAACATTTGAAAGGCTCATACACATAGTGTAATGCTGAACAAACTTGCAAAGGCTTAGTCCCGTTTTGAGCGGTGCTAATTTCCCTTGCAATTCTACATGTATGAAATTATATGCATTTAAAAAAAAAGATGAGGCCAGGCATTGTGTCAGTGAGGTCATTAATAGTTTCATTCTTGCTGAGATGGCCGCTTGTGGTGCTAGCTAAGCTTTCTCCAACCGTTACGAATTGCAAACATGCCCATGACAGAAGAAGAAAGTTGGCACATTTTGTAGATGCCAGTCAGAGTTCTTTCATACATTGCACAAGTAGTGTACTTTATTACATAGATAAGCTTCGTGCAGTTACTATAATCTGAACTGCATGTAAAGGTTGATGTATTGTGAACATGGTTAAACAAGAATAAAGGGAGGCCACAGTAAATGTCATACTGTCACTCACTTTCGAAAATGACACCTAATTGTAGTTACATCTTGTCTTCTCTGTAGTGAAGCATAAGATATTAGAATACACGGATCACCACATGGTATTTAGCTAGGCCTGCTATGTGATTTAAAATTCAATTTATTTTCTCATGCTGTTTCGGTTTAGACAGCCGGACAATGGCTATGACATAAAAGGTCAGTATAGGTCACTGCTTCTTCATTTGTAGTCATTCTCACTCTTGAGACAGGCTGGTTTTAGCATTGCAGTTAATGAAAACAAAGAAGGAGCAGTTATATTGCAGTTTATTTTATGCCGCATGTGGCGTACACCGACCTTTGATATCACAACCATCTCCTAGCTGCTGGAATCAAAACATCAGAAGGAAATTCGATTGTGAATTATTTAGCGACTGATGTGTATGGGGTGATCCATATATGCTAATGTCTAACGCATCGTTTTAAACATGAAAACACGCAAGCAAAGATTTGGTGGGTATAGTCCTGTAAAAAAAGACTGAAAAAGCAAGAAAGGAATGAGGAAACATGAGAACTACACACACACACAGAATTTGAAGAGCAATGAAGAGAGGAAGCGAGTGTGTTCCATGCCTTACCTGCATTATGTTTCTCACATCAAGAACTGTTATGCAAACTAAAAGTCATTCTCAATAACTCAACTCGTTGACTGGATTGCCGATTTCCTCTCGCACCGCTCCCAGTCTGTTCGCTTCAATTCCGTCGATTCTTCGAAAGCTGACGTAACCTCAGGTGTTCCCCAAGGCTCTGTCCTTGGCCCTTTGTTGTTTTTACATTATATTAATGATTTGCCTGACAGTATAACCTCAAAGATCCGTCTACACCGATGATTGTGTATTGTACCACACTATTAACTCTGTCAGTGATCACTTCCTTCTGAATGAGTCTTTTGGTATATTCTGTGATTGGTGCAATACGTGGCAGATGAAAATCAACTTCACCAAAACAGTTGTCATGTCTTTCACCAACCGCCTATGCCCTTCTAATTACAATTATTCATGCCCTTCTAATCACGATTATTCATCCCTGCAAAGGGTACATGAATATCAATATCTTGGCGTTGTTTTTTCACACAATATGTCATGGTCAAAACACATCGATCATATCACAGCTAAAGCTCTTAAAAAGGTAGGTTACTTGAGGCGCACAGTACGGGATGCTCCTAAAGAGACGAAATTGGTCATGTATAAAACTCTAATTCGCCCTATTCTTGAATACGCTTCCAATGTTTGGAATCCATATAAGCAATGTGAAATTGATCAAATAGAATCTGTACAACGAAAAGCTGTAAGATTTATTTTCCGCCGCTACGACTTTCATTTTTCACCCTCATCTGCGATATCTTCCTTAAACTTAATTAAGTCCGCTCGCATCCCGCCGGAAAACTGAGTCCTTAAAACTTCTTCACTCAATAGTGCATTCTGCTAATTGCCTCTCAGAGAGTAAGCATATCACGTTTTCAAAACCATCTCTAACCAGGAGCCATCACGATCTTAATATCCAACCCTTTTTTTGCCCGTACTAACGCTTTCAAATACAGTTTTTTTCCGCGTACCGTGGAGAGTTGGAACTCATTAAATGGAAATATACGTGCCCTTTCTGTGTCTGGTTTTGCTTCCGAAATTGAGACGTAGCATTATATGATGTTGTATGCAGCGTTTGTTTCACATTTTTCCATGTACCCCTTTTTGCGCGCAACTGTACCGCATGATATATGTAACCACTCCTGCTATAGCCCCTGGAATGGGGCTGCAGAATTTTCAAATAAATAAATAAATAAAGCTGCAGGCAGGTAACGAGTAAGCTTATGTTTTTGGCGCCATTTATGCGAGGAGCTCTAAATTTTTGTGGACTTTGGCAATACATTTTGCTGCATGAATGTTCTGTCTTGTCAAGCTTAGAGTGGCGTTCCTATGTCGTTTTAGAGGCATAACTGCTTCATGGTGCTTTTCCAAATACACATACTGACTATAAATAAGAGAAAAATGTGGAGATGGTGCTAAGACAACGGCGACATTCTTGAAAGAACAAAAATGAACAAGGATACTGCACCATTTTCACTATGAGCTCAGGCCCATCTATTGATTTGTTGAATTCCAACAGCATTTTGTGAATGAAGATTCATCTAGGACCACTGTTTATTTCCAGAAATGAGACCACTGCCGCATGGAACAGTGAATTGCAAAAGCTACAAAGGAATAATTTCAAAGCATATTAGGAAAAATAAATCTGTCACAACAAGAAACACACTGACATCAATGGCAAATATGTTGAGTGATGTTTGAATGAATACTCTTTTGGTACAACCTTTGTCTTTCGTTCTATCAATTAACGGCCACAAATTTTAGACCTCCTCTCGTAAGCTTGCCAAGGTGTACCCAAGGTTGAGCAAAAGATTAAGAGCTCAAAGAGTTAACAAAAAAAGACATAAGCAAACACAATGCGCCTCAGGGCCATCAACACGGCCCTTTATTCCAACTTGCGGCTCATTCAAAAACATCCCATTCGGTAATACTCTCTCGGGGGCTAAGTTGGTGCATGGTTTTGAAAGCAGACGCACAAAGCAGACAACGCTGGGGGAAGACAGACGAAACAAGTGCAACTGTTTATTCACCTATTGAACCAAGTGAATATATAGACAAAAAGGCAAGAGCTGAGAGGGACCTACACATGCGCACAAGCAGAAACAATAAGGTAACAAATGGCTATAGAAAAAAGTGTCTCAGCACATATCTAAAAAGACACTTTCTTTTCTGCCAATTGTAAGCGAGCGTGTGCTTACATAATCTCTTCTGCCTTTGTTGATGTGGAACGCCTCTATAAGATCACGGGCTGTAGTATCTTTGTCCCTGCTTAGGATTTTTGTTTCCTTCAGCTTTGCCTTGCATTTTTTCTTCTTTTTCCCTGCAGGCTTTACAGTAATGTGGTAAGAAAGAACCCGTGCCGTTCTTTAATGCGTGATTATGGTCAGCAAGGCTATCATTAATACATCAGCCCGTTTGGTCAATGTAAGATTTCTCACACGTCAGCGGGATCTGATAAACTATGTCCACTGCACATTTCACAAACAGCGTCGCATGCTTTTTCTGGCATTCTGCTTTTTTCGGTTTGTTTGAATCCATTTTGCCACACGAGGAGAACAGCTTCTTGGGGGTGGAAAAACTACACGAACTTTAAACTTTGCCTCAACATGTTTCAGATTGTGTGCCATCTTATGAATATAAGTAATTATCACAGGTTTAGTTTTCTGTTTGACAACATCGTTTTTTGCTCTGTTATTACACTCTTCTTTTTTTAACCTTTTTCAGTAACACTTTGGCAACTGAGCAGAGTAGGATAGCCAGCTTGTTGAAGCCTGGTCTAGCCTTTTTGCTGATCTATTCACTCGCTTTCCAAGTGAATACACAGTTGCAGAGTTGCACTTGTTTCGTCTGTCTTTCTCCTGTGTTGTTTGTTTTGCGCAGTCTTCAAATTCCATTCGGTGACACCTGACTGCCCCAAATGGCGGAAGTAGATGCACATCTGCTTCTGGCATTTTAGTCAATTAGGTGTCACTGAAAGGGATGGTTTCAACAGGGACACAAATTGGAATACAGGCCGAGATTCGCCTATCGTGTGGGAGTATGCCCATTTGGCAATGCACTGTAGTAAATGCAAGAAACGTGGCTGCTGCCCTGCCCTTGAAAACACAGTGTTCTTTGCAAAGACAAGAGGTAAAGCTGAAAGGAAGGTAACTGAGGCTTTCATATCGCTAAGAATGCCGACAAAAGTATATGAGCACGCCATGTATCTTCATCATTATCATCATCAGCATGACTGCGCCCACTGCAGGGCAAAAGCCTCTCCCATGTCCCTACCATTAACCCTGTCCTTTGCCAGCTGCAGCCACCGTATCCCCGTAAACTTCCTAATCTCATCCGCCCACTTAACTTTCTGCCGTCCCCTGCTACTGTTGCCTTCTCTTGGAATCCACTCCGTTACCTCTAAGGACCAATGATTGTTTTGCCTTCGCATTACATGCCCTGCCCAAGCCCATTTATTCCTCTTAATTTCGACTAGGATGCCATTAACTCGTGTTTGTTCCCTCACCCACTCTGCCCTCTTCCGGTCTCATAACGTTAAACCTAACATTTTTCTTTCCATGGCTCGCTGTGTCGTCCTTAACTTAAGCTGAACCCTTTTCGTTAGCCTCTACGTTTCTGCCCCATAGGCGAGTACCGGCAAGATACAGCTGTTGTACACTTTTCTGTTGAGGGATATTGGTAAACTGCTATTCATGATCTGAGAGAACCTGCCATATGCGCTCCACCCTTCTTATCCTTCTAGTTATATCCTTCTCATGATCAGATCAACAGTCTCTGCGTGCCCTAAGTAGACATATTCCCTTACCACTTCCAGCATCTCGCTTCCAATTGTGAACTGCTTTCCCCTTGCTAGGCTATTGAACATTAATTTGGCTTTCTGCATGTTAATTTTTAGACCCACCGTTCTGCTCTGCCTGTCTAAATCATTGATCATGCTTTGTAATTCATCTCGTGAGTGACTCAGCAAGGCAATGTCATCAGCAAGTCACAGATTATTCAGGTATTCTCCATTAACTCTTATCCCCAGCTGTTCCCAATTCAGGCCACATGATGCAGTCTCCCCAGGCCACATGATGCAGTATGCAGTCTCCCTTCATATTTTGTGCGTATACAAGGTGTCCGATTTAATTCAATACAAATTGTTTATTAAACATTGCATTTGCTGTACACCACAGCTTTGGAAGTTGAATAATCGGTGAGGCTGATGCCTCAGTCAAGTGCAATGTAAATAATAAATGCTTATACATCTAACACTTTCAGACTGGCTTTTTAAATCCTGCGTTTAGGTCATATCTATAAGGAATAACATGGCACATCCTGTATACCATGAGTATTCCGCCCAAGCATATTCTTTAAGAATAAATGAAAACACTGAAATGGTTCCGTTGCGCCATCTTCTCACAATATGTCCAATGCTAATGGCAATTGCTAGAGTTTAGCAAGGCCGGAAATAAAAGCAGCGTTTTACCGGACGTACCATAACAGGTTCTCGCACCATATCGCTGGAAGTCCTTTATAAAAATTTATTTGTTGCCAGCAAAAAATATTTTTCTAGTTTTTTTAATATGCGAAACTAAATGGGTTGACCATTTGGCTGATTTTTTTTGTCTAGCACCGTTGCCCACATAGCGTTTTCTGGTCCTCAATGTGGCCGTTTCCGCAGAAATCTATGTACTTTTTATTAAATTACAGAACAACGCAAGGTTCAAGTTTAATTCAAACAGTG